>NC_056728.1:104686762-104758688 GCF_019279795.1 Protopterus annectens | reverse complement strand
ACTGTTAAAAATCCTTTTAAATTCCTCATATGGCAACGGCTCAGTTAGGTGGGGAGGGTGCATACTAGTGGCATATATAAAGTTATTAACAGCTGTGGGTTTCCTGAATGGTCTATGCTGAATCCTCTTCTTAGCATCAAGATAAAAAACTACATCTAGGAATGGAATACTGTGTCCATCTATGATCCATGTGAATTTTAGTCCATGTGGATAATTATTAAGTGAACACAAATTCCAAAAATTCTTCTTCCCTATCTTTACAAACAGTAAATCATCTATCTTTTGTAGTAAATTACATTGTTCACAAAATATTCTTCCAACATCATGAACTGCCTTTAAAAATCCCCCATGTAGATAATAGCATAAGATGGGGCGAAAGCTGCCATTGCTGTGCCCTTCTTTTGTAGAAAAAAATCAGTTTTCCATTTAAAATAATTATGAGTTAAACAAAACTCAAGAAGGACAAGTAAAAATGCTGAATGGGGTCCTTCCCCAGCCTTTTGGCCACAGTTTCCATACCCCATCTCCTATCAGAGTTGGTATACAAGGCATTTATGTCCATCGTTACCCAATAATAATTTTCTTTCCATTCAGAATTATAAAGATCTTGACACACTTCATAAGTGTTTTAATATGGGAAGGTATCATAGTTAAATGCCTCGAGATGAAAATCTAAAAAGAACAGAAATTATTTACAAAATCACAAAAACAGTTCTCTTCTTTTTTACATACCAGGTTTCCAAATACATTTATAGCACTACTTAATCTAGGGGGCATAAAGGTACTGTCAAAAACTACCTTTTGCATTTCAAGATGTCCATACCCAGTAAAAAAACGGTTCTTGTTCAACACTGGAGATTCAGCATAATCACCAATATCCCCATCACCAAACTCCACACACTGTTGAAACATTTCAGTGTCATGAATACTTAAATTGAGCAAATCCTCTTCATCAGAAAACTCATTTACATTTAAATCATTAATCATGTTTAGCGTGAAAAAATACCTTCAGGTTTAATTTACGACAAAACTTTTTAACATCCAAAATTATGTCAGCAAGAGAAGGAATCCTAATAGGAATACATTTTGCCCCTCTTAAAAGTACTTTCTCAGCATACTCAGAAATGCCCACATTTGTTAGATTAACAATTTTCAATTCTTGATTTTCCCCACCATAATGAACATTCTCACTTAACTCGGAACATTCAACACATTCATGATTTGCTGTAATGTCCTCTGTATTAAAGGTAATAAAGTTCAAATGTTTATCAAAAAAAGCAGGATCAAGGGTACAAAGTCTTACTTCAGTTTGTTGTTCTTTCCATGTGCCCTTTACGGTCATACTTGCTGCTGAACTGGCTGCTGTCCCCTCATAATGTTTTTTGGTTCAGAAATGTCCTCAGAGCTTGTTTCTTCAAAGGAAACACTTTCCTTCCCAATGCTCTGTACCCCAGAAGACGCTGAAGAATCACGGATGCCATATGCAGTCCGTTTCCCAGATCTTGACCTGTTTGTACATCCCTTACATGAACGAGCATAAACCAAGCTCTTTCCAAAGTCATCTATGTCTTGAGACAATTTCTTTCATTTCCATTCAATAACACTTGCCTCAGCCTTTTGCACATTCACATTAACATCACCAAAAAACACTTGGTACCTTTGGGGGGAGATTTCCATTAATTTATTCTGTAATGAATGATCTCCCCCTCCAATTTTTCAAGATTTCCAACATTCCTCTTAATGAGTATACATAACCAGGCAAGTGTACACTCCAATGAGGCCTGCCTCTCTTACTCAGGAAAATCCCCAGCCAGCAAGCAATGAATACGAACGTCACTTGGAGCAATATTGAGCAAAACATATTTCTCTAGTAGTCTCAAATCATAAAAGACAGTTACCTCCTTCATCATGAACCTCTCCAATAGCTATAATTTTTCCAATTCGCTACTCTCAGCAGTAGAAGCTCTGGGATCTGCAGGAGCCAGTCTAAGCTCACAATCATGAATCAGGTCAGCAAACAGGGCACTAGATACAGTACCTGATGGTTCAGTGGTTCCCATTCTCATTGAACAAACAAGGAAATGACCCAATATACATCCAAAAAAGCAACTCCAAAAGACACAAACTCCAAGAAGGAAGAAACACCACTCCAAAGACAGGATAGTTTCTTTTATTAACACACTTCACAATTTTAGTACCTCGGCCTCTTACCTTCCCATCACTATATATATATATATATATATATATATATATATATATATATATATATATACATATATATACATATACATACACACACACACTTCAACCTCCAATTAATTAACTAATTAAGAACCCAATTTACAAAAATTCATAGCCTTTGAGTAGTTACACTTATCCACATGTACAAATTTATAAACATGATGCTACAAATTTTATTAAAACTGTGCAGTATTATGTTTAGAAGTTTGTTTATATGGTGATGCATCATCTTTCTCACTGTTCCCATATATTTTAACATGGGGTAGGTGTTCTGCATTGCTTCATTATTAATTTGACAAAACTTTAGGTTGTCAAACTACAAAAAGATCGATGGCTAAAGATCAAAACGCCCAAACCGCAAATGATCAGCTAAGCTTATTTTTTCCATGAAAAGAATTCGCTTGGCCATTACACAAAACAAAAACCTTTCAATCTTAATTAAATGGGGGGCTTCACCCCCCACAACCCCCTAACTAAATATACTAACAGAGATCGCTCCACATCGAGGAAAGGGCAAATTCCCATTAACGGCCAAGCAAATTCTTTCCCTGAGAAAAAATTTGCTTAGCTGGCCATTAGTGGTTTGGCTCTTTCGATCTTTAGCTGTCGATCTTTTGTAGTTCGACAAGCTAAAGTTTTGTCACATTAATAGGGACCCGCTGCATCAGCTGTCATCACATTTCTTGATTCAGTGCCACTCTACTACAGTTACAGCCTATTCATCTCATGATTTTGTCCTCATCTTCTCTTGCCTTCCTCCTCCCCCAGTCTATTTTACCAAATAATGATCCACTTTCTTGCACATGATCTAATTATTGCAATCTGTTCTCCTTGACCTTTTCTGCAAATGAGGTACTCTGGTCTAAGATTTGTCTATTTGACACAAAGTGTACATGCCACTACCCATTTCAGGCACTTCATCAGCATTAACTCAAGCATCTTTAGATGTTCTCTTCACTGGCTAGGTTTCTGTGGTATACAGAAGCACTGGTTTCACCACTGTTTATAAACCTTACATTTCAGCTTCTTTGTCCTCCTTCTGTCATACCCTACACATGACTCTAACAATTGGCTACAGCACCTCCAGTTCTAATGTTGGCCTCCTCAATCAGATTTCCCTTCTCAGCCACATTGGTCAGATACTTGAACTGCTAATCTGTGCCACCAGTTCCCTTCTATTTCAGTTTTCGGGTTTAATTCCCCTACTTACTGCCATGATTACCATCTTGATTGTTCAGAGTTTCAGCCCACGTGCCTTAATTTTTCCATTCCAGCCCCTATTATCTGCTGCAATTCCTGTTCAGAAGCTGCTTTTACTGACACATTGTATACAATGGCTTTGTTTCTCTCGCCCTCCCAATCTGCTTGTTGATGTAAGCCCACCATTAGCATGAACAGGGGTGAGCTCAGATGTGAACTCAGATAAATAATTCCATCTGGGAAGCCCACCAAAAATTAACACTGTAAAGTTGTTTCACAGGATCCTTGTACATGGCCTGCACTAACTATACCATTATTTTTGGGACATTTCAGCAACACTGGCATTTACTCTGTCCAAGTCTAGGAATGTCCCATTGGATTATTTCATCGCCATCTCCTTTTACAATGCATGTCCTGCTTCAAACATCAGGTCACTTGTATTCCTTCTTGATCCAAGTCTGAACTGCTCGTCTCCCATATTTTCTCTGTTGCTCTATGTATTCATTTATTCATAGTCTCCAGCACTTTCTTGCAGTTTGATAGGAGTCTGACTCCTTCGTACTACCACACCTTTGAATTATCTCCTTTTCTCTTGTACATTGGTACTAGAATGCTTTTTCTCCAGTCATCTGGGATTTGCTCCTCTCATCACACCATGACGACTACCCTTGGAAGCACTCTCAACTGAAGCACCCAACAGTTTGACTAAATCTGCTTTCACATTTTACTGCTCAATATCTGAGTTGTTTGGCTTCTGCTACATACCTACAATCAACTACATTACTAGGGGAGTTAAGTACAAATGTGCAGTGTTAAAGATTGTACTGCATTTTAGTTTTTCTATTTAATTGTTCCATTCAATATTGTGGTCTGTGTCGCTGTGCAGTTATTTTTCTATGTAATTGTTTCATAGAATACTGTGGTCTCTCTCTGTCTTTGCAGTTAAGTTTCCCACCCGTCTTCCCTGTTCTTGTTCTGGTATTAATCTTAGTGGCTTTGGAATTGACCGCCCCTCCTGTAATTTTGTGTTTGAACACTGCTCCTGGATCTATCTCATTTGCTCACTCAACAGAGTGCAGTGAGATCATATTTTGACTTCAGACACTCCTACCAGTCCCAGCTCTATTCCAGTCTAGTGTCACTAGCTCATTCTACCCAATACAGAGAGAACATTTGTTTAGGGCAAGCCACTTAGGTCCTTAATTTCGAATTATCTTCTGGTTCTCCTTTCTCCCTTTCCAAAAAAAAAAAAATTTCTAAGCGTGTTTCCCACCTTTCCTGTAACTAGTCTAGTCCAGATACAGATTTGCTGTATCCAGGTCTATGTGCAAGTTTGAGCACCACCCCCCCCCATGACTTTCTGTGTTGGAGGGAAGCATTCTAGCTTATCAGTGAGAGTGGTAAGCACTAGGTAGCCTATCTACCACAGGATCCAGGTACAGATTCTTAGTTTTAGCACTTGAATTTGCTTATTCGTGCTCAGCACTTGTTTAAAACTTGTTGTTAGCACTAAGCAAGCTACAAATGACTTCAGCACTCAACCTTCCTCTTTACCTAGAGGAAAACAGTTTTTGTACTTACTTTCCTCACTTGCTTAGAGAAAAACAGCTTATAATCACTTTCCTCACTTGTCTAGAGGAAAGTATTTTTTTTTTCAGGCATTTCCAAGGGTCAGCTCCCAGTCTTCTCTCCGGTCTATCTGATGAATCTGGGCATATTGAGGCAATGTAACAATTGCCTCATGTACACAGACAACCCTCTCCTCCCACTACCCAACATCACAACCTGTGAGAGATGCACTTTTCTAGCCAAACTGAAGGAAAAGCTCTCTCCAGCCAAGACTGAACTTGACAGTCAAGAGGAGAAGGTAAACACATGCACCACACCACACATCACATAATCCCACTAAACCTACACCACCAAAATCCACACACAAACACAAAAATTCACGGAGGCTCTCAATAATAATCTGTTCACGCAACAGAGACCTCCAAAGCAGAAACGCATGCAACCTCCACCCGACAAAACAAACACAACCCAAAGGACACATAGCCCACAGACTCAGTATGCCATTCAACCCATAAGGCAAAACAACATGCCCAACACACTAGTCATAGGTGACTCTATAGTCAGGCACATTGATGTCCAACTCACCAGGCTAAACAAGGAGAAGGTTACGGTCAGCTGCCTGTCGGGTGTCAGGATACATCACATAACCCACGTACTCAGGTTACACCGCAACAAGTACAAATATGACTCTGTCATTGTCCATGTTGGTGTGAACGACCAGAGATGTACCTCCCTGGACTACATGAAGAGAGACATTGAAGAGCTCTCCGATCTTGTCGCCCAGGCAGGTATGACCCTATCCCTGAGTAGCATCCTGCCATCACCCAGAATGTTACCACAGTACAAGGACAAAATCATTGACTTAAATAATTGGCTAAGCTTCTGTCATGCTTCTGTCATTCTAAGGGGATCCAGTGTCAGTCTGCCTGGGATGACATGGTCGATGGACCACGATGTTTTGCCAGAGATGACCTGCACCTGTCGCCCCTGAGATTCCAGATACTGGCTAAGGATCTTG
This sequence comes from Protopterus annectens, assembly GCF_019279795.1. NCBI lineage: Eukaryota > Metazoa > Chordata > Ceratodontiformes > Protopteridae > Protopterus > Protopterus annectens. Next base: position 104,752,660 of record NC_056728.1, on the reverse strand, counting down.
CCCCCCACATAGTGCCTTTTTTAGGCAAGGTTCAAATGACAAATCCATCACCGTAACAGGAACAGGCAAGCAAAAATGGAGGGTAATGCTAATGAATGCTAGAAGTCTAAATCTCAAAATGCACTCACTCGAGGCACTCCTTAAAATGGAGAACATCGATATTTGTGCAGTGACTGAGACCTGGTTCAAGGCTCTAGAGAGCACCCCTACATTACCAGGTTATAACTCTTACCACACTTTTCGGCCATTTAACCTGAACCAGAACACCAAAGGCAGAGGTGTGTCCATATTCATTAAGGATATCCACGCCTCCAGGGTAGTTGCGCAGCATAATGCATCTAAGGTTATCCAAGTGCAACTAACTCTGGGCAAAACAGCAATCCAAATTGTAGCTGGCTACAGATACCCCACTATGCCTCAGGATTCCCACTCTTATTTTCTTGATATACTGGAAAATATTAGGGTTCAAACACCCTAATAATGAGCGATTTCATCTACCCCACCATTAACTGAGAAAACTACTCATGTATCAACTCCTTCACTCAACGCTTTCTGGAATTCATAAACTCCAATGCCCTGGATCAACTTATCCACACCCACACCATGGGCAACAATATCCTAGACGTAGTCATTACCAACATGAGTGACCAGTGTTCCACACCTGAAGTCAACTCCTCGTTGGTCAGATCCAACCATAAGCTAATCACCCTAGATATCCGCATCCCACCCCCACCCACCATTAAGGAAACCATGGTAAAACATTTCTCCAAAGCCAACTTCATGCTTCTTAAGACAGAAGTGGCGAACTTCATGACACCCATGCAGATGGACAATACAGTTACAACTGCTGAATCCTACACAAATGTACTCTATAAGCACTTACACGAGTGCATGGATCGGGCTACCCTAAACAGAACCAAGATGCTATCCTCCAAAAAAAAAAAAAAAGTTAGCCAATTTGGTGGTCCCCTGCCATAAACAAACTCTACAACAGAAGGAAGAACCTGTTGCAAAAGAGTAAAATCCCACGAGTGGAGGAGCTCCTTTGTCAGCCTCAGTAAGAAGCTGAGATCCCTTTTAAGATACACCAAAGCTAGCTATGAAAACAAAATTGCCACCAATTCTAAAGGCAACCACAAAGCATTCTATAGCTATGTCAAGAATCTCGATGGCAACACCCAGATCTGCTCTGAGTTACAGCACAACAGCATGAAAATTACAGAACCAACTGATAATGCCAACATCCAGGCAGATAGGTTCAGTGCTAACTTTACCCCCCTCTCACCCCCTAAAGGGTCCATATCTATACAGGAAGAATGCAGAGTCCCTGTAATCACATTTATTCAGGTAAATGCTGCACTCTCTAAAACCAAAAACACAGCATTCATGGGACCGGACAACATCCCAGGCTGTTTTTTACATAAATTTCAGAATGAACTGGCTTCCCCACCTAAGCACCATGTTCAATCATAGTCTCACATCAGGCTTTGTACCCACTGAATGGAGCACAGCAACAGTTATCCCACTCCACAAAGGGGGAGTCACCACTAATCGTGGAAACTATCGCCCTATTAGCCTGACGAGCCTGGTCTGCAAGGCCATGGAACATATCATCATGGCACTCAAAGACATTGGTAACCTCCAAACTCTGGACCCCACCCAGTTTGGGTTTGTGAAAGGCATATCATGCCTTCTGAACCTGATCGACTTCTTGGAGGCAGTCACCAAAGCCGTAAATGAGGATAATGTGGTTCACACAGCCTATCTTGACCTCGCCAATGCTTTCTCGACCATCCCACATTCTGGAATTATAGCTAAACTCACTAAACTAGGTATAAATCCCTACATCACAAGATGGGTTGCCAACTGGCTCATTGACAGAACCCACACTGTAAAAGTTGCAGACTCCAAATTCGACTTCAAACCAGTGACAAGTGGAGTACCACACGGTTCCGTCCTGGGACCTCTCCTGTTTGGTATCTACTTCTCTGAAGTACAGGCTAACACAGAAGGCCTCTGGCTAATGAAGTTCCCAGATGACTGAAAACTAGGAGCCATATTAGAGTCCCCAAATGATGTGGACATCCTACAGAAGGGCCTCACTGAGACAGATGCCTGGTATCAGAGGCATGGCCTCAAGCTCAATGCCAAAAAGTGCATGGTCATCCCCTTTGGTAAAAACTCTGTACCATGAACTACCACATAAACAGCAGTCTACTTAAGGCCAAATGTGTGATGAGACCTTGGGACCTAGGTGGACAGTAGTCTCTCCTTTGATAATCACATCAGCACACCATCACAAAAGGGTTCTCATCCAGGAAAAGAGAGGTCATTGTTACCCTCTACTCGGCACTTATTAGACCCATTTTAGAGTACAACGTCCCTTTTGGAATGCACCTCAAGACATCTGTGGCCTTTCCAGCTGCTGCATAAGTACCTCACAAAGAGGATTAAATGGGCTCAAACAGATGCCCTACACTAACCATCTCAAAAAATTCCAGCTTTACTCTGTAGCATATCGCCTACTTTGAGGCGATTTCTGCCCATCATATAAAGCTATGTTAAACCCAGAGCTGTTGGAGATGCTCCACTTAATGAAATCCCAATCCCTCCAAGGTACCTATCTAGGGACCTAAATCTTGTCACCACAATATACAGGACATGCTGGAGGGATAGATTCCTGTCCCAGAGACTTCCCATACTCTGGAACAAGCTACCCATCTATGTCAAGCAAAATTCCTCATTAGCCCTCTTCAAGAAAAATCTTGATGAGTGGATGGGAAATAGGAAACACACCCCGGGGATCACTTCTGTGGCTCTGCTCGACGGGGGCACAGGAAATTAACTTTCTTGGGTGGTGTAAGCAAGGGAACCTTGTTGGCTAGGCTTACTTAAGGCCCTTGGGCCGATAGCCTAGTACCTACCTATGAACATCACCTGAACCTGCCAGTTTCCCTTTATTCATTCTTCTCAGAGCTCTTTATACTTCTGCCATTTATTCTCCTCCTTTCATCATATATTGTGCATAAAACAGTGAAACTTGTGTGCATATTTCTTCATTCAGAAGAGTCATCTAGTACTCTAGTACTTTGATATCATCTGCAAAGGTGAACAGATTTTTGCTTGCATCCTTAACATTTGTTAGCTTCTCTTATTTGGTGATCTGTCACTGCCTTACAACCGGATACAGTTTTTTTTGTTTTTGCCATCAGCTAAGTACCTTTCCAAATGTTGTTGAAGGATTTCAGATGCCTTGCTCTTTTGCCTTTGTGATTGCACTTTTATTACATTTATTAGTCAACTAGTATTCTTCCTTAGTCTACATTCACTCTTTTGCCTCCCTCTTCTTCCTGTAGTATATACCTTTACACCTGACTTGGCCCTGATCCACTGTATGCCTTTCCAAAATGATGCACACTTCTATCTTTTGAAGCATTTTAATAATGCATTATTCTATTATACCACTGAGTTTTACCACTAGAACCTTTCTACGATACTACTCCATTTTATCAACCTCTTCCACTGTTCAAGTCCAGACACCTCACTTCTGAGTGGCTTAACTGTGTAAATGATTATAAACCTACACCAATTGATCACTCATTCTGAAAGGACTGGACTATAGATCTTAAATCCTGCTCAACTGATAAAACACAGTGCACAACAGTTCTTTCCTGGCTAGGTTCTAGTTCCGGTTGAGGTGTACTTCTTTTAGGAAATTGGTAGGAAAGATCAAAAATAAGAACAGATGCTTCAAAAGGTGAAGGAGCAATAAAAAGTATACAACAGAAAGTAAGGAATAGATAGAGATGTCCAGGATAAACAAAGATGGGAAGATCATAACAGAATACTTTGAAAAAAAAGCACTAGACAGAAAGAAAACCTAACTCATGCTTTCCAAAGTAAAGCAAGAGGAAGTTGCCATTGTTGGGAGGGAAAGAACAGGAGAAAAACATATTAGATAGATACCAAGTTGGAAAAGGTGAAGGCTAAGACAAAACTAGCACCCCATACAAAATAAAGCACAGGGGCAAATGGGTTGCTCCCAAGGGTCATCAGGAATCTGACCAATATGCTAGCAGATCTCCCAAGATTAAAGTCAATGGTCACTGTGGAAGTAACTGAGGAATGGAGGTCAAGTATGCTTCCCTTGTATCAGAAGGGTACTAGGAAAAATCTAGGGAACAGGAGTCAAACAGCCATGGTAGAGAAATACATGGAAAGAAACCCATGTGAAGCGTTTTTCTTACTTTCCAAAAAGGAAAATCTCTAGAATAACCAACATGGCTACATGGTTGTGCAGAGAGGAAAAAGCTGTCACTCGTACCAAAACCAGTTACAGGAGACCCTGGTTGCAGTAAACAGGACAGGGGAATACTGGTAAACACATGTAGGACTCTTGCAGAGCAGAGTCCTCAGATTTAGTGACTGGTTGGATCTAGAATCAGGACTACTGAACGGGCTTGCTCTGCACAGTTGAATAGTACGACACCAAGTGTTATGGAGAAATATACAATGTAAATAAGGAAAGTAATATGCTGGGTACCACCAATGTCAACCCTGGGGTAAGACTCTCTTTGGTGCATTTCTCAGGGTGGGATGAGGAATTCAATACAGAATAAAACATAGAATGGAAATGGAAAAGAAAAGTTATGATCGGAGACCTCAGTCTGCAATGAAAAGTTCATCATCCAGTGTAAAGAGAAAGTTAGCATAAGCTTCATACTGGAAGGGTTTGAAAAGTTCCTGATGGAACCAAGAAAAGAAGCATCCTTGATCTCATACTCTAAGGAGGATGCAAATTATTTACAATCAGGGCTCCTTGACTATCATCCAGCAATACTTTATCCCCTTGTCCATGTCAAGGATGACCACAAATGTGGAGTTTTATGAAGGGTTTTATATTCTTTTTTTTTTTTAAGTTGGACCCATCTTACTGTGTGTATTCCATGTTTGTTGGACCCATCTTACTGTGTGTATTCCATGTTTGTTGGACCCATCTTACTGTGTGTATTCCATGTTTGTTGGACCCATCTTACTGTGTGTATTCCATGTTTGTAACTCTGGACTGCATGCATACATTACAAATAGTTTTTATATTGTTGAAATGTAATTAAAACTTGTTAGAAGAACAGCATCTGAGATAAGGCAGCTAATGACTAAAGAATGGGGGAGGTGCTAAACAAGTTCTGCACAGGTGGTAAAAGAGCAGATGAGCTACAAGTGGGTACAAAAAGCACAATCTACAGAGATATGAGGAAGGATCAAAAGGTACTGAAGGAAAAATAAAGAAAATCATTCTTGTTTACCACGAAGATGGGGACAGCCATATGAGCAAAGGAAATGTGATGCAGGGGCTGTAGAGTCAGAGACAGAATATCTGCAAAGGTTATATGGAGGTCAATAGGACTGAAGTAAATTACATCAAAAAAGGTGAATGAGAGGGCAGAAAGAAAGAGGCATGGGATGCGATGAGGGAAAATCTGGTCCACACTCAAATAAAAAAAACATACCTTCTTGACAAAACGAAGGCGGCTGAAAAGTAAAATCAGTCACTGCAATGACTGGCATGTGTTAAAAAAGCTGGGACCTCTAACACAACATAAGATTAATGTGGGTTGAAGCTGCCTTCAGCTACTGTAACACTTGGGCAGGATAGACCAACATGCACTTACCAACTACTTTATGTCGTAATGTGTAATGAACAAAACGGCTGGTGATGTATAAAATTGATTCCCATGAAGGCATTTGAGCAGACAGACCAGTAGAGGTAAATGGAGAAAAGCATCATTTCAGTAATTCTTGAGTAAAAGTTTGAAATAAGGTAGCAACTGTATACCATAAATATCTGTTTCCATCTTGGTGGAGAGGAATAGAAATGCAGGTGGGAAGCAATCAAGTCACCAAAAACTACAAAGTAAATCAAGTCATCACTTCTTAGTCACGCAAATCACGGCTATCTGAATAAATTCTCTTCGTAGAACTTGATGGGATGAAAAGGTTTACTAAAACTTAAAAGACTAAATGAATACAAATAACTCACCCTGCTTCTGTAGTTTCCACGTTATAAAAATATGTGCATTCCTTCTTCCTAACGTTTTCTGGAACCCAGGATCGGATAAAATTCTGTGAAAATTAAAAATATGTATATACACTTAGTAAACAAAGAAAAATTGTACAATATAAATTTATTGATAAAGTTATATATATTGCACTTCATCTGCTAAAAGGTTTATTATGCATTGTGTTTTATGAAAACAAGCTGCAACTGAGCTATAAACAGAGCTGGACATCTTTATACCCTTCATCGTCATAAATGCAGCTTTAAGCAAGTCAACAGACCAAAAAAAGATGGTCAGAAAACCTTTCAAAAAGTCAATGCCAAATTTCTAGTTGTAGAATCTGCATTTTCTGAATCATGAATGTGTGTATATAATGAAAGAAAGAAATAGACACCTGCACCTGAAATTGACCATTACTAGAAGAAAGAAGACAGGGAAACTAAGGAAACTTGAAAAGGCTGCAGTTTCAATTTCCTCTGGGTTATTGTGCATGCTCATATGATGGAAACCTAAGTAAAAAATGCATACAAATTGCAAAGCTCCCTTCCATCTTACCTTTGACCTACATATTTAAAAAAACTTTCTAAATAGCTGCTAACATAGGATAATAGGAAGTTACTAGGCTATTGGCCCCATGGCCCTTATAAGCCTAGCCAAGAGTTTTAAGCTCATGTTTAGACAAGTCAACACCAGATGTCCCTTGTCCAGCATCCTAGGGGTGTATTTTCTGTTTCCTCTCCAGTTACCCAGGTTGCACTTAAAAGGGGTAATGAGGTACTCTGCTTGACGTGGAGAGGGAGTCTATTCCATAGATGGGGGAGCCTCTGAGACACAAATCTGTCCTATCAACAAGTCCTACTGATGTCACAGACCAGGGTGAGGCTGTGCGTGTGGGTTACTTGAGTGGAACTTGACTTGTGGATATGCAGCAGTCCCATCAAGGCGGGGTCAAAGATTGCCTTGTATACCAGACAGAGGTCACCTCTGAGGAGTCTGTATGAAACAGAGTAGAGGGAAAGGGCTTTTTGCCTGTGTATGGTAGATGTTTGGGGCACTGGAATCCCCTTGTGAGGAACCTCTGTTCTCTCCAGCTGTTACAATGCGTTTTGTGAGGTATATGCAGAAAATGGGCATTGTACTTAATGCTCATTACAAGAGAAGAATACAGGGATGTAATAATCTCCTTGTCCCTGGATGAGATACCCTTACTTATGAAATGGGCCACGTAGAAAGCTTTCTGTACAACGGAAGCAACATAGTGGTCAAAAGTCAGGTTGCTATCAACCTGACTGCCCAAATCCCTCATGACTAATTGCGTGCTTAGGACATTATTAATGTGATCATTTGTGGGGATGTCACTCTCCCCAAAGGGGATGATTAATTTTTTGTTATTCCACTTGAGGCCATGTTTCTGGCACCAGTCGTTTGTTTGGGTGAGACCCTCTTGGAGGATATCCACATTACTAGGGGAATTGATGACCGTGTCCAGCTTGCAGTCATCTGTACAACTGGTCAGCCATAGCCCACTGGGTTTTGGCCTGCACCTCAGAAAAGTATATCCCAAATAACAGAGGCCCCAAGACTGAACCCTGGGGTACACCTCTCATTACAGGACTATTGCTTGAGGTGGACTCCCCTATTTGACTAGGGGGGTTCTATTATTGAGCCAGTTTGCTACCCATCTGGTAACATGGATTGATGCCTAGTTGAGAGAGTTTATCTATTATGCCCGAGTGGGGAACAGTGTCAAAGGCTTTGGCCAGGTCAAGGTAGGCAGTGTGCACCATCTTCCTCTCGTTCATGGCTTTGGTGACTGCCTCAAAGAAGTTTACCAAACAGACATGACCTCCCCTTGACAAAGCCAAACTATGTGGGATTGAGTGTTTGGAGGTTGCCAATGTCCTTGTTAATGAGGTCCATGATAATCCGTTCCATGGCCTTGCAGATCAGGCTGGTTAGGCTGATAGATCCCAGATCAATGGACTCTCCACCTTTGTGCAAAGGGATGATAGTGGTTGTCCTCCACTCAGCTTGGATGAAGCTGGTACTTAGGCTTTGGCTGAATAGAGCACTTAACGGTGCTGCAAGTTCCTATGCATGTACACATAGGATCCAGCCTGTGATGTTATCGGGCCCCATGGAGGCTGTATTTTTTGCCTTTGAGGGAGCAGTGATGACCTGTTCCCTAGATATAAGGGGAAGGGGGCAGGACTGTAGATGTCCGATTTACTGATTTGGGGGGGACAGAGGGTTAAAGTTTTCACTGAATGTCAGCCAGCAAATTTGCTATATCTATGGCATCTGTAAATGTGGTGTCCTTGACCACCAGTTCTGAACAGATCTGGGTGCTTCGTTTGAGACTGCGGACATATGTGAAGTGAACAGATCTGGGTGCTTCGTTTGAGACTGCGGACATATGTGAAGAAGGCCTTATGATGGTCTCTATTAGATGTGGTGAATTTGGACTTAAAGATTGCTTTGCAGGATTTCACTAGTGCTCTTGCTTGCTTGCTCAGGCCAAGGAAAGATTGCTTCCAATTGGGCACCTGCTACTTCTTGGTCCTGGAGAGTAATTATTTTCCTTTTGTTATAAAGTATTTATAGCAGATATCCACTAGAAAGGTTCTCCCTTCCTTGCAAAGAATGGATTTTAGTCCTTTTGGGTATTCCTGATTCTATACATCTATATCAATGCTTGTATATCCATACATCTATATAAATGCTCGTATAGTGCTTTGGTGTAGTTTTGGATATTGGTGCCAGTTCCTACAGAGGGGGAGGGGGCTGTGAAGCTATTTATACCATCCCTCAGGAGGCTGTAATCAGCTTTGGAGAAGTTGTTTTTGTTTGACCCTCGCTAGAGAGGGGTTGGGGGAGATGATGGCTTCAAATGCGACTGCATTATAGTCAGATCTTACCGGGGGGATGATACTGTAGGAATGCTGCAATGGTAACGGCCTGCTTTCCTGGCCATTCTCCCTTTTTGATACACTTTACATCTATATTTCATGCCTCCACATGACCTTCATAGATATTCTCCCCTTGTTTCCCCAAACTCTGCATCAGGTTTCCTTAGGCGAATGAAGGCAGTTCAGTCTGCTGCATGAAGAAATGGCACAGGCCAGGTGGTAGAGCAGTCCCATTTAAGGGCTGAGTAATAGCTCCCACCAAGTGGTGCATTCATGAGCTGAAGGAAGCACATATAGAAGGAGGCAAACTCTGGCATGGGATTCATCAAGGTCTACTCACCTAAGCAGCTGTAAGGATAATGGTAGTTGGGGCTAGGGTTGGATACCCAAATGGATGACTACTTGGATGATGGCTTCATTTAAAGGAGTCAGCTGTGAAATGGGGGGAGCCAATATAAGGCTTGGGCAAAAAAAAAGCACCTAGCAAAAATACACACAGTTTATATGATACTATAGCATTAACCAGATAGCGGTATGCTTAACTGTATGTATGCAAGTATGTACACACCATACAAACACACTCAAGCCACGAAAAGTTTGTTACTGTCACCTATAAATAGTTCAGCAGTTTGCTGCTAGTATGTAGAAGTGCAATATTCCTGTAAAGCTTACAGAAAACATGTATTTTAGAAAAGGGGAAATTATGATATTGGAAGGCATACAAGTAAATAGACAAAGAAAAGACTGTTTACTATTGCAAAGCAAGTGAGACAGCAGGACCAACTCTTCCATGTTTTTTTACCCTTTCAGCAGAGGATTAGTAAGCAAGCAAAGTCCTTTAGCCTGTACTGAATCAGGCATGACACAAATCAAATCATTCACGTTATCACAGTAGACTGAGTGCTGGGATGAGACTGGTTCATTTGTTTTACAAGGAGCTTATTAAGATATTTGACCAGTGTTGTACTGAACTTTTGAAGGCCTTGATTGTGGATAATTAAAGGCAGATAGAAAATTTATGGACAGCTATTCAAATCCTTGATAAGATTGTTATTTGATAACATTTGACAAATAGAATAGCATATTTGGAAGACTTGAGCAACACTATTATTATTAAAACTAGGAAACAAAAGATGTCACTGAAAGATGCTAAGGATTATGAATCACACAATGAATAACCCCCAACCAAAACATAAAAATGCCAAGGATCCACTTAATTGAAGGCAGCTTGTGATATCCTACTTGTAATCCACGGATCTGGATTTCAGGATAAACAAAACAAGACTGATTGGGATACAAGCAAACCTGACTTGCAGCTGACCATAGATGGCTTATCTGCCCCTCCTGTCTAGAGGAATAAGGCAACTGGTGCAGTTTAAAAAATGTATTTATTTATTTGCATTTGTTTACCGGGATGGTCCAGCTGGGCCCAAAATGCCCATTTTCAGTGGAGTCCCGGGGAGAAAAGCTCCACATACAAGACATTTCACATACAATACAGAATTTACATTAATAAACACATTTAGTACATATCATTGGCAGCTTATACAGCTGGTGAAAAAAACTACTTCATTCTCAAATCAAAGCTATTATACAAGCAATACAGAGTGCATACATGAGAACATTCCATAGGAGTAGTTTTCAGATAGCAAAATTTATATAGGACACTTCATGCAATGGGTACAAAGCAGATATAGCAATTAGAGACTAGGTACTTAAACTTTTCACACGTTTTAGGAGGTATAATAGCTGAGCAATAGGCTATACGAGTCCTGTTGCAGGATCAGCATATTGTTACAGATATAAGTGGTGGTATGATATTAAGGTAGGCTGCGGGAGCACCTGAATGTCTCATCTGTTTCAATGGTAGGTCTATAAGGGGTAGGAAGAGAAGGAAGTAGACAGGAGGGATCAATGGAAGGACAATGAGGGGTTAGTAGAAGAGAGCAGTGGACAGGATGGAGAAGCAGACTAAGTAAAAAGACAGGTGGATGTAAAAGGAGGATAACAGAGTAGCAGAGTGAGGGTGAGAATAATTTTGATGGTTGAAGCTAGGTTATACAAGATGTGATGTTCGCACATGTGCACAGCCAAGATGAGGAGAGGTGTTGTTTCAGAAATGTCATGAAGAGGGTCACTTTTTGGGAAGGGAGTTCCAAAGTTTTGCTATGGTAAAGGAGTAAAGCATCTGGCCAGATGAAAGTCTGGGTCTTCTACATTTACGAGCAGTTGGTTGTTGAATCGGAGTTGTCACATGGATGGAGTATGAATGACTCCATGGGCTGAAGTTAGTTGGGGAGTTCAAGACATTTTAGGTTGCATAATAAGCAGTGGTGGGATGAGTAGGAGGCATTAGTTACAAACTTAGTAATTTTGTTGTAGCATGAGCCTAGTTTGGACTTTAGAGAGGACTGAATGTTGGTGAGGAGGGGGGGCACCATATAAAAAAAGAGGGTAATAGAAAAGAAGAGGCAAGGGAAAGTTGGGCTGGTGCACTGAGTAGATGTTTGTGTCAGTAGAGTGCCAAGCTTTTGATGCGTCTTTTTGATATTGGAAGTGGATGTGCAGGTCGAATGTGAGGTTTTCATCCAGATGACACCTAGGAGTTTTGTGCTAGGTACAATGTCGATGGTGGTACAATTTAGGGATTGAATGGTGAAGTTCCCTTTTTGTAGGCAAAGATTACTAGTTTGGTTTTGCTGGGGTTCAGGGAAAGATGATTATTAGACATCAAATTTTGGCTGAAGTGAGGGCATTTTGGGTGCGTTTGTGTAGTTCTAATGAGTTGTTTGCAGTGCAGATGATAGTGGAGTCATCTGCATACTGGATGATTAAGCCTTGAGAGAGTGTGGTGTGGAAGTTATTGATATATATGCTAAACAGAAGTGGGCCTAAAATGGAGCCTTGAGGAACACCAGTGGTGGTGTTTAGGAAAGGGAGTAAGAGTTCTGCCATTTATTTGATTGTTACCTGTTAGTGAGGTAATTAGTGAACCAGTTTAGAGTTCGAGGTGAGGTACCCATGTTAGAGAGTGTTGTTAGGATGAGAGAGTGGGATATATTATCAAAAGCTTTAGAAAAAGCAAGAAATAGTGAAGATATGATTTTACCAGCATCATGGGCTCAGTTGACAGCGTCCATGAATGATATGAGGGCAGTGGTGGTACTATGTCCTGGCCTAAATCCATGTTGGGTGGGGGACAGAATGTGGTTGTGATTCAGAGGGTGAAAAAGTTGAGAATGAATACATTTTTCCAGAATCTTAGAGAAGGGTTATAGTATAGCAATGGGGCAGAAGTTGGTGGTGTCTATGTTGAGGGCCCCCCCCCCTTATGTACAGGGAGGATACAAGCTTTTTTCCAGATGATGGGCATATAGGATTCTTGCATAGATATGTCGAGAAGTATGTTAATAGGGTAAGCAATTGAGTTGGCTGAGATTTGCAGGTATAATGTCACGGGCATTTGTGCATGGTTTGAGCTTTAGAAGCAATTTTTTAATAGTCGAGGTGGGTATAGGTGACAGAGTAAAGTTGGGAATAGGGGGTGTACTGGTGTTAGCTGTGGAAAGGTCTGTGGTGGACAAGCTGGTCTTGGGAAAGGTAGCGGGTAGATTGACTATAGTATGTATGAAATAGGAGTTGAAGGTTGCAGCAGTTTTAATGGGGTTTTCTTTGTGGTTTGGGCAAGGATTATTACTAGAGCCTGGGTTTAATAAAGAGTTGAGAGAGCTCCAGAATTTCTTTTGGTTTTGCTTGTGTTGATTTTGTAATGGAAGGTAGTATTCTTTGTTTTGTAGTACTAGACACTTAACCTAGTTTCAGAGCTGTTTGTATTGGGCAAGGTCAGACAAGCTTTTGTTTTTTTGCCAGACTTTCCATGATTTGTCCCTGCATTTCATGAGATCCTTCGTGGATCTTGTTAGCCAATTGGCATGGTTGGTCTTTATTCTCTTTTGTCTTAGGGGAGCAAGATTGTTTAGTATGCTGAGGAAGGTTGAGTTAAAGAACTCAACTGCCTTATCAAGGGGAAGTGATTTTAGTGCATCCCAGTTGATGCTAAGCAACCTTTGATTAAAGCTAGATGGACAGAACTGGGATTCATCTCCGGTAACCCTGTACTGATGTTTAATTGTTGTGGTACATTCACTTTGTATAAAGGCAAGTAAGTGGTCACTTATACTATTGGAGAGTGCACCAGCAGAAGTGATCTTTACTTGGGTCTGACACTAAAATCCAGTCTAGGATTGAGCCATTAGTATTAATTTTATTAGAAAAACAAGATGAAAACTGGTAAACTGAAAAGCCACACAGTGAAACGTTAAAACTGATTTATTGAACAACCGGAAAACAAAATAAAGTCAAGGCACCCATCAACCTCAGGGCATCATCAGAGTACTGACTGCGCAATTACATATCCACCCCTTATATACACTCGCTAATTAGTGAATTGATAAATCTAATACTATTTGATAACCCTACAGTTAAAATATAATATAATAATAAATAACTAAAAATATAATAATGAATAATAATAATAATAATAATAAGTACCAGGTAACAAATATAGGTACATAAAAAACTATGTATATTATATAAAAATATATGTTGTAAAAAATATATACTGAACCTAGACTGAATGAATGAATGTTAAAACTGATAAACATGATATATCTGTATAAATAAATGTATATATATAGTGCTTATAAATGTATGTTGGTAAATCAATAAAAGATGATCAAATAAAATATGATTTATATTTTAATATACTGGATATAGATACATGTTCATTAATGCCTGGCAAGATACAGTCTGAGTTGCCAGAGACATTCCTTGGCCTCCAACATTGTCTTCTCATCACCTCCTTTGTGTATATTGTGCGGAATTCTATCTATAATAAAAATCTCTTAAAACTGGGACATCTAATGCTATGTGTATATAGAGAACTAGTGTTTTTTTGTTTTTTAATGTCTCTAACATGTTCTACAATTCATTCTCTTAGCTTCCTAATAGTTTCCCCAACATAAAATGCTGAACATACTGAGCATGTTGCTAAATAAACAATCATCTTAGTATTACAGTACCCCAGGCATCTAATAGTTTTACCAAAATAAGAAATAGCAACATATGGACCATCATTAATGTATTTACATGTACAACAGGTTCCGCATTTGCTCATTCTAGACATTTTAAAAGTATCCTTATTTGTGTTCATCTCATAAATTTCCTTCAAATTCCTCCCTCTACTGAATGTAATCTTTGGATGACTACCAATAATTTCAGTCAATTCAGCATTATTTGTGAAAACACTTGTCCATGTCTCATGTATAATGTTAATATTGTAGGAAGTTTCATTGTAGGGTAATATAAAAGTACAATTTCTAGACGTATTTGTATTGGTGTTCAATATATTGTTGCATCCAAATTTAATAGGTCTATAAATCACAGGTAATCACAGGTCTTTTAATAAAAATCTCTCTTTTGATATTACAAATCAGTTCATTAGGATATCCCCTGTCCAGAAACATATTCGATAATTTTTCAGTTTCCAATTCAAATATATTGTCATCACTAATTCTTGACAGTCTTATCATTTTACCTTTAATCAAATTTCTTTTTTGATAATAGGGATAACTACTATTAAAACGTAGGAAGGAATTTGAAAATGTTTTCTTTCCAAAAATGTTGGAATAAATCACGTCGTCGCTGTGAGAAAACACAATGTCAAGGTATTCACAATTGTTCTCATAGATTTTGCTGGTAAATTCTAAAAAATTAGAAGTCCTACCTAAAAACTGTAAAAATTCTGCAAATTCATCTGGTTACCTGTCCAAAAAATTAAAATATCATCCAGGTATCTCAAATATAAGGCAACTTTAGACCAATATGTTGATGTGAAAACCAAGTCAGTTTCCCAATTAGCTAGCACCAAATTAACATAAATTGGTGCACATCTGGCCCCCAGGGCCACCCCTGTACTTTGTCTGTAGTATTCACCCTTCATATATATAAAATTATTCTACAGTACTATTTCCATCAATTCGGTCATAAGTCTGCATTTTGGAACATTCATACCACTGAATTTCAATAAGCTGGCCTCAAACATTTCCAGGCCTTGTTTGTGAGGTATAACAGTAAACAGATTTACAACATCAATTGTAGCCATAATCATATTAAGACTCATCTTAACAATACATTGTCTAACTTGATCTAAACAGTGCCAGGAGTCATTTAAAATGTGTGGCAAATTCTTAAGTGTCTCCTTACAATGAATATATATGAAGGATGCAATGGCCTCAGTTTTAGAGCCCCTAGCTGATACTATGGGCCTAAAAGGTGGATGGTGTATGTCTTTGTGTATTTTTGGAATTCCAAAAATGGATGAAGTAATGGGGAATTCTATTAAATAAGAATATTCTTCTTTATCAATTGTTCCATCCATAAGGAATTCATATAATAACCAATCCACTTTAATGTATGCCCTAGACATTTCATACTTAGTAACTTTCTCATAAGTATTACTGTCACCAAGCATAATAGTCATTTTATTATAGTAATCAGTATTTGTCATAATTACCACTCCGCCTCCCTTATCTGGTTTCATAACCCTGTATTTGTCAGTCATAGTTAGTTCTCCAAGACAAAACATTTCGGCTGAAGTAAGATTTGATGATGTATGTATCTCTTTCTTCAGAACTCTTCTAATCTGGGACTCGCATTAACTTTTCAAAGATGTAAATCATAGGATTTTGCGGTGGTATGAATGTACTGCTACACTTGAGCCTAAAACAATTAGTGTCTGTGATACGATCATTGTTGTTGGAGAAAAAAAAATTTAAATTCAATAATGTACTATACATTTAAATTAATTAAAACTTTGCCAATATCATGCTTAAAAGATGGTATAAAGGTAAAACCTCTTTTAAAAAGAGCAATAAAATCATGACCAAAATTGTTATCTGTATAATTATATAAACTAAAACCATCGGAGACAATAAACAATTATTGTAACTGTGGGTTACACCTATGTTCTGCAAACATTCTATTTCATTCATGTTAGATTCACAAAAAGTGTCATTAACATAAGTTGTAAAAATACTATCATTGGTACAGTCACAGCCATTCACATTATGAACTTGCAGTGTAAATTCACCCTGAACAAACTAATTAATATGCTCAGTTGTATCTATCTGTGCCAGGAACTGGTCCTGTGTATTGTTGTGTTGTATTGTCTGTTCTGTTGGTGATACTGACCGCCATAACGGCCTCGTAATCGTTCTGACCTTCTGAGTGTGGGCTCCTCTAAAAAAAACTCCCTGCCCCTCTTCATGACAAAAATTATCATTTCTAGCCCTTTGTGTTTGTATTTATTTGTCATTAGTAGGGGAACTAAAATTGTCCCTACTAATAGTATCAACATCTACAGGTTTGGCAAGACGTCTCATACTTTTAAATTCTTTGAAATGTACATATACTCTATTACTCTTGTAATCGTTAGTGTCTCTATTTAACTTATGATTTAATGTCCAAACCTTTGTTAGTAAATTTATCCATCTCTTTAAAAATACTTTCTAAACAGAACTTATGTTCAAGCAGCAAATCCTGAAGTATACTTTTGTCTAAAAAAGACAATTGTTCGTTTAAAGCTGCTAGTTTAATATTGTTGTTCTGTATAATTAGTTTAATAAGTTCAATACCAGTTTTGTCAAATAATTGTAATAATTCATCAAATAAAACAGTACCTTCGGAAAAAACATATGGTAATTTGAAAATACGTAGTCCTTTTGGAATTTGACCCAGTTCCAAAGATCTTTCCAAAAAAGCGTTGTCCATCTGTAACAATTTAAATATCTTCAAAACTCTTTCAAACTCCATAAACTGTTTAAGACTACCCATGTCTCTGTGATTGAAATAACATTCACTACTAAGAGATGGTGCTACTAAGAATGATTTCAAATCCATAAAATTCTTGTCAATGCCAACTGCTGCACCATGTCAGCCTCCATTGTGTCCATCCCTAGTATTCAGAGCCGAGTTCGGGGGTGAATGTCTCTGGCAACTCAGACTAAATGCCTATACTTTGCCAGGCATTAATGAACATGTATCTATATCCAGTATATTAAAATATAAATCATATTTTATTTGATCTTTTATTGATTTACCAACATACATTTATAGGTACTATATATATATATATTTATATATATATATATATATATATATATATATATTCATGTTTATCAGTTTTAACATTCATTCATTCAGTCTAGGTTCAGTAAGTCTAGGTTCAGTATATATTTTTTACAACATATATTTTTATATAATCTACATAATTTTTATGTACCTATATTGTTACCTGGTGCTTTATTATTATTCATTATTATTATATTTTTAGTTATTTATTATTATATTTTAACTGTAGGGTTATGAAATAGTATTTGATTTATCAATTAACTAATTAGTGAGTGTATATAATGGGTGGATATGTAATTGTGCATTCAGTACTCTGATGATGCCCTGAGCTTGATGGGTGAAAGCGCTTAGTATCTTGACTTTGTTTTGTTTTCCGGTTGTTCAATAAATCAGTTTTAACATTTCACTGTGTGGCTTTTCAGTTTATTAATTTTATTAGGCCTGGTTATGGTGTTAACTAGCTGGGGTGAACTTATATAGATTGATATTGCAGTTAGAGTGGTGTGGGGATATGTCTAGCCAGTTGAGATTTACCTCTCGCATTATGATGGTCTCATTTTTTTTATGTTAGTAGATGACCAGGCAAGGATTTTCACAAGAACTGGGATGTTATTGCCTGGGGGAATGTAAATGACTATCAGACAGATGTTTTTGCAATTATTCATTCTAAGGTAAGAAACTAGAAGTTCAGCTGTGGAGAACTGTGGAATGGGTTTTGTATATGGGACAATAGTGAAGGACATGGGGTATATTAGAGAGATGCCTCCATCTTTCTTTCAGAGTCTGTCGGCCCTAAAACAGGCAAAATCTGGGGGAAGTAATTTGGTGTCCTCATTATAGGGTTTTAGCCATGTTTCAGTGGTGGCAATATCGGGTTTGTTGTGGGCTATCCATGCATGGAAGTCAGGTATTTTATTTCTGATGCTTTGTAGGTTAATTGTAGTGAAGTTTATTGATTTATGGGGGTTGTGGGGCTGCAGAGGAGAGGAGATGGGATCCAGGTTGGGATGTATGTATCCACTTAGTGATAGGTTTGTAACAGGATATGGGAGAGTAGTGTATTCTACTTTACGTTTTACTTTGGATAATTTAGAGAGAAAATATTATTGCTGTGGTGATGTTGGGGGGTTGATTTTTACTCTGGTACACAATATGTTTGTGTTGTAAAGGCTGGCTGAAAAATTCTTTATCTTCATTTAGTTACATTTTTACCTCCAGTTAAAACACCTGGATATTCTGATCCCTCCTTTCAAAAAGCACTTGAGCAGGGCAGAGCTTACTGTAAAACCAGTAAGATTGACTGCAAGAACACGTATCCAACTGTGAAGACTAAACATTTTTGTACAAACTGTGCCACCTACCAAAATGTAAGGATACAAAAATAAAGAATTATAATAATGGTTTTTGAACACTATGAAAACAAGACAGTATAACTACTATTGAAAGAGATTTGGGGGCAATATTGGACAAAAATGAGAATTCAGTTGGTGACCCTTTAGAGCCCCCCCCCATAGATCACAGAGGATAGCCAACAACCCAGATATGGAGAAATAGGGATGGGGTGCTTAAACAGTATGTGTGTTCAAGAGTTTTCAGGGATCAGGAGGGAGGGGACAAGGAGAGATTGACACAGGAGACCCTAATGGATTTAAATAGTTATGAAGGAGTTGTACATACCCAAAACAGAATATATTCAGCTATAGTGGCTGTAGTATAACATTATGTATTCAAAAGGCATCTAACATAATATTAATACTACTAGGCACATCCTGGTTACTTATCATATTGATTTTATATTGTTTGCTAGGAAAGTGAACTTAATGATTGTGAACAAGGATAACTTTAAATACATAGGTTTTTTTCTAAAGTTCATTCAATCCCCTTCACCCCCTCTTATTCAAATGTTTGAAAAATCATGCAAAAAGTAGATTTAGAAAGGAAATAGTAGTTCATAGGTTGGTACTAGGCTATCGGCCCTAGGGCTTATACAAGCCTAGGCATAACAATTCCCTAGATATTTCTTCCCACAATATTTACTTTTCTGCAACCCTGTCTAGCAGGGCGACTGACATGATCCCCGGGGGTGAATTTCCTATCTCCCATCCAATCAAAGATTCCTTTTGAAGAGGGCCAATGAGGTGCTCTGCTTGACATGTATGGGGAGAGTCTCTGGGTCAGGAACCTATCCCTCCAGCATGTTTTGTTCATTGTGATGACAAGGTTTAGATCTCTGGATCATGTGGCTCTGAGGGATTGGGATTTCTTTAAGTGGAGCATGTCCAGCAGCTCAGGGTTTGACATGGCCTTGTATGCTAAGCAGAGATCGCCTCAGAGTAGACAATATGCCACAGAGTACAGCTGGAGTTTAGACGGTCAGCATATGGCATCTGCTTTAGGCCTGTGATTCTTTTAGTGAGGTATTTCTGTGGCCTTTCCAGCTGTTGCAGATGTCTTGTGAAGTGCATACCAAACTGGGCATTATACTCTATAATGGGTCTAATGAGGGATGAGTACAGTGGGACAATGACCTCCTTTTTTCTGGATGAAAAGCCTTACTGATGAGGTGTGCCACATAGAAGGATTTCCTGATTGTTGTGGCGATGTGGTTATCGAAAGTGAAACCACTATCGAACTGTGTCCCTCAGTCCCTCATCACACTTTCGATGTTTAGTGTTCTGCCACCTATGTGGTAAATCATGGGTACATGTTTTTTTCCAAAGGGGATAACTATACATTTCTTGACATTAAGCTTGCGCCCATGGCTCTGGCACCAGGCATCTGTTTCTGTAAGGCCCTTTTGTAGAATATCTACATCATTTGGGGATTCAATAATGACTCCCAGTTTGCAGTCATCTGAGAACTTTGTTAGCCAGAGTCCTTTAGTGTTGGCCTGTACTTCAGAGAAGTAGATGTCAAACAAGAGAGGTCCCAGGACTGAACCCTGAGGTACTCCACTTGTCTGGTGCTGGATTTGGATTCAGCTACTTTTACCGTCCGGGTTCTGTCAGTAAGCCAGTTGGCAACCCATCGAGTGACATAGGGATTTATGCCCAGCTTAGTAAGTATCTAGGATTCCAGAGTAGGGGATGGTGTTGAAGGCCTTGGCGAGGTCCAGATAGGCTGTGTGGACCGCCTTACCCTTGTCCACAGCTCTGGAGATCGATTTGAAGAAGTCAATCAGATTCAGGAGACAAGATCGGCCCATCACAAACCCAAACTGGGTGGGGTCCATTGTTTGAAGGTTGCCAATGTCTTCGTTTATAAGTTCCATGATAATGGGTTCCATGCCCTTGCAGATCAATCTTGTCAGACTGATGGGACGGTAGTTCCCGGGATCCAAGGCGGATCCCCCCCTTGTGGAGTGGGATAACTGTAGCTGTGCGCCACTCAGTGGGCATGAAGCCTGAGGTGAGGCTATGATTTAAACATGACACTTAGGCGAGGTGCCAGTTCATTTTGTAGTTCATGTAGTACACAGCCTGGGATGTCATCTGGTACCATGGATGCTGTATTCTTAGCTTTGGAGAGTGCTGTTTCTACCTGTGTAGGCGTGATTACCGGAATTTGGCAATCTTTTGGTATTGAGATGGGCCAGGATATTGGCAATATCCTTGGGATCAGTATATTTAATGCTATTCTGTTGTAGCTCAGAGCAGATCTGAGCATTGCCATTTAGATTCTTGACATAACTATAGAATGCCTTATGGTGGTCTTTGGAATCTTTGGCAATTTTACTTTTGTAACTAGCTTTTGAGGATTTTATGAGGGATCTCAGATTCTTACTGAGGCTGGTGAGGGAGTTTTTTGCATCCTGGGATTTTCCTCTTTTCTGCAACAGTTTCTTCCTTCTGTTGTATAGCTTGTTTATAGCAGGGGACCACCAGATTGGCTTCCTTTTTTTTTTTGGAGAAGAGCATATCGGTTCTATTTGGGATGGCACGATTCATGCATGAGTGGATGTGCTTGTACAGTGCCTTAGTGTAGGATTCTGCAGTTGAACTTTCAGATCCCGTCTGCATGGGTGTCATGAAGTTTGTCACTTCTGACTTCAGTAGCATGAAGTTGGCTTTGGAGAAGTTTTTTTTAAGGAGGTTTCCTTACTGGGGGGGGTTGGATGTGGATGTCAAGGGTGATTTGCTTATGGTCAGACCTGACCAATGAGGGGGTGGCCACTGGTGTGGAGCATCTATCTCCCATGTTGGTAATGATCAGGTCTACGTTATTGGGCCCCCTGGTGAGACAATGGATTAGTTGATCCAGGGCGTTGGAATTTATGAATTCCAAGAACCATTGGGAAAAGGAGTTGGTACCCAAGTAGTTTTCCCAGTTAATGGCAGGGTAGTTGAAATCACCCAGTATTAAGGTGTTTGGTTGCATATTAATATTTTCCAGTATGTTTAGAAATGTGTAGTGAGAATCTTGGGGCATGGTGGGGGATCTGTAGCAAGCTACAATTTAGATTGCAGTCTTACCTAGTGTTCATTGCACCTGGAGAATTTCAGATGGACTGTGTTGGGCAACTAGCCTGGAGATGTGAATATCCTTGGTGAATATGGACACTGCTCCACCTTTAGTGTTTCGGTCTTGGTTTGGTGGCTGAAAAGTGTGGTAAGAGTTGTAGCCTGGTATTGCAGGGGTGCTGTCTGGAGCCTTGAACCAGGTCTCAGTTACTGCACAGATATCGATGTTCTCCATTTTTAGGAGTGCCTCGAGAGAGTGCATTTTGAGGTTTAGACTTCTAGCATTGAGCAGCATTACCTTCAGATTTTGCATGCTTGTATCGGTTATGGTGGTGGTTTTATCCTTTGAACCTTGCCTAAAAAAGACACTATAGGGGTGGCAAGAGCTTTAGTTAATAACCTGAATCCCAGGGGTGACAGGTGCAGACCATCTCTGGCAAAGCATCGTGGTTTGTCAATCATGTCTTCCCAGGCAGACATGATACTGGATCCCCATTGAATAACACCAGAAGCTTAGCCAATTGTTGAAGTCAATCCTTTTGTCCTTATACTGTGGTATCATTCTGGGTGAAGGCAGGATGTTACTCAGGGCTAGGGTCATACCTGCCTGAGCCACATGATCAGAGAGCTCTTCCATGTAGTCCAGGGAGGTACGTCTCAAGTCATTCACTCCAACATGGACAATGACAGAGTCGTATTTGTACTTGTTGTGGAGTGACTTGAGTGCATGCATTATGTGGCAGATCCTGGCACCCGACTGTAATTTTCTCCTTGTTCAGCCTGGTGAGTGGGACATCAGTGTGCCTGACTATAGAGTCACTTATGACTAAAGTGTTGGGTACATTGTCTTGCCTTAGGGGCTGTTGTTGGGTGGCACACTGGTGTTGTGAGCTATGTGTCACTTTGGTCGTGACTGGTGTTTGCGTTTCAGCTTCGGAGGTCCTGGTTGCTTGGGCAGGTTAATGTTAAGGGCCTCCGCATATGTGGGTTTAGTGTTGATATGTGTGGGTGTTGATGGTGTGGGTTTTGAAGGGCTATGAGTTGCTTGAGGTATAGTGCAGGTGTTAACCTTCTCCTCTTGACTGTCTAGCACAATCTTGGCCGGAGAGAGCTTTGCTTCCAGTTTGGCTATGTAAGTGCATCTCTCACAGGTTGTAGTGTTGGGTGGTAGGAGGAGAGGACTGTGTGTACATGAGGCAGTTGCCGCATTGCCCCAGTATACCCAGATTCACCAGGTGGACAGGAGAAATCACCGGAAGTGGACCCTTGGAAATGCCTGTTTAGGTGGTTTTTTGTAAAGTATAAGAGTTGTTTTCCCTTACCTTTGCAAGGTGCTTTGCAATTATAGGCTGTTTAGTGCCTACGACTAATTTCTCCTTATTGACAAGGAGAGTTGAGTGCTTGTATCACTTTCAGGCTTCCTAGTGCTTTCCAGCAGATTCTAGAGCAAGTGCTAGTCACAGGGGTTCAGATTTTAGTGTTACTACTGAGAAACCAGCTAGTTCTAAGGGAGAATTTGAAGAACAGACTTTCTGGCACCTGGAATAGTTTAACTGTTGCCTCGCAGTTCTTAAAAAAAAAAATCTCTGTGCTGAAGAGAGGGTGTTACTGGATTGTTTAGCAAATGATAATATTCATATTATGAAACCCCATTATGGGGGGATTGTATCCATTAAAAATATTGACTAGTTGAATAGAATGATATACTTGTTAATGTCACATAACATGTCTAGAAGTGTCTTCAAAGAATGACATTAATACTGTAGAGTGTGGTTACTACACATTGTTTACTTTATCTTCTGTTAACACAGTAATTCTCATCATCTTTGACATTTCAATATGAACATTTCAAATCCCCTTACAAGATCAAAAGTTGCTAGAGTTGCAAGTCCTGGCTACATTCACTGACAGGAAACAAACCATTACTTTGGCAATATCCCTACATGTTGAGAGATTTGTGGTATTTTTATGATGTGTAAAGATAACCTATATGTAGAGGATTTATTTTCTCATAATACTGATCTGGCTGACTTGTTTTTATCAATCTCTCATAAGGAAGGATTACAACTATTTATGGAAGCTTTGACTTAATGTGAGTTTTTGACACCTAGGAAAGTGAATTTAATAGCTAAGCTTATGGATATAGCTTTGTCTAATATTTGGAGTGAATACAAGCATAGTAAAGGTGTTATGATGGGGGGCAGCTTGTACCCCATCTATGCAAACCTAGCCAAGGGAAGATGGAAGCAAAAGTATATTTTTGTTGAGGGTTGAGACTCAATATTATTTGCATATTTTAGAAATATTTTAGTAAATAAATGTTTTTATCAACTATACTTGCAGCACTACACCATTCCTGAAGTTTATAAATCTATATTCAAGGAATTTAATAAACTACCTTAATGTAACAATAGCTAGAAAGGTAGGAATGTTTTTCTCCAATATGCACAGAAAATCTATATTTTCAAATGCAGTTCTACACTTAAATAGCTACCACCAAATAGCATGCACACAAAATAAGAGTTTAGTAAAGCAGCAACTTGCGATATTGGCTAGAACGATCTCAAATGTTTTATGACGTAACAAACTAATAGCCTCTGTGACTAAACAGGGCTAACATTTTTTTTTTTTTGAGAAAATAAGAAGTGAGGTATGCCTGGGAAGGAAAACCAAGTATTTGACATAGTTAGGAAATAACACTATGTCAAACGAGTCTGATGTGACGCTACACCACCACCTATGACAGGGCAATGACTTTGAAATAATAGCATTCACTACTACTGAATCAAGTTATTTCAAAGAACTGTTGTATCTTCAAGTTTGATGACTATCTCAACATGTTGGGAGATGAACAATTTTTATATATATAGAAAAGTCGCAATTTAAAAAATAGATTTGAAGGTGGTGATAAAAGGACGGGTGCAATCAGACCTGTAGACATAAGTTACAAAGTGCGTTTGTTGCAACCACTGAGGATATACGCCAGAGGGTAGTAGCTTGATTATTAAAAACAAATACAAATGAACCGTCTAACTTTGACTGATGGCTACAACTGTAAATCTAGTGGAATCATACATATTACCATTTGTAATAACTCTAAGTCATACTATCCTTGGTAAGACAAATAATTTTATAGGCATTTGACTGTTCTGACTATGCTTGCATTTTTAGATACTGTACCTTAAAGCCCAAGGGGCGATCAATGGGAAACACTGAGAATACAAGAAGTGTGATTGCAGACTAGATTGAATGCAGCCCACCAAGCCCCACCACACCCCCACTGAAGTTACATGCTACTAAGCTGAGTGTGCATGACTTTTGTTATTGATAAGTTCATTTTGCAGATTTTCTATAATAAATTAAAATTTTTATCCAACAATTTAATGAAAAAATATCTGAACACCTCTGCTGCAAAACAATTTAATGAAAAGATATCTGAATGCATCTTCTACAAAACAGTTTAAAATAATTAGAGTTTATCATGTATTTACCAATTTATTCATCTATTTAATAGTTGGACTTAAATGTTTGTTCATAATTTAACCATAAAAATTATGAATTTGTATTTCTAAGGTTTCATAGATTTAACAGTGTTATACTCAGGATTTTAATGCGACTACATGATGTTATTTAAATGATGTTTTTGAGGAGTGTAATTAGTTCTGAAGTTGTCCCAGTGTATATATAGGACAAAGCGCCAAATGATTTATCAAAACATACATTATGGGGGTCAGCAAGTGTTTTGTGGAGTTATTGAGTAGATTATCTTGTCTGCAGAAATCTGCTGCTGATTATTAGTATTCAGCTGCTGCCAGATATATTTTACTGTTTCCACTATAAGCATGGTCTTATACCACTTGAGTATTCATTACTAGCAAAGAGTTTCAACTAACTTTTTAAAACTTGTGTCAATAAAAAAATTATCAAACTTTACAACTCTTTTCCAAAGCTGATTTTTTTTAAATAAATGTCAATACATCCTGCAAGATCAGGTTTCATTTAAATTTTGTTAGACAAAAATAAAGTACTCTCTTTGCACAAATGCAGAAATGCAGCCATATTAAAGCAGGCCTTCACAGTTTGCATGCATAGGTTCATAGGTAGGTACTAGGTTATCTGCCCAAAGGCATTTATAAGCCTAGCCAGAATGTGCTGGCTTTCACCACCCCCTTAGATTGGTCCCCTGTGCCTCTGTCCAGCAGAGCCATTGAAGTGATCCCTGGGGTAAACTTTGTTTCCCATCCACTCGTCAAGGTTTCTCTTGAAGAGGGTTAGCGAGGAGCTCTGCCTAATGTAGACTGGAATCTTGTTCCAGAGCATGGGAAGTCTCTGGGACAGGAATATTTCCCTCCAGCACGTCCTATTTATTTTTGTGGTGAGGTTTAGATCCCTGGAGCGTGTGGCTCAAGGGAATATGGTTTTCTTTAGGTGCAGCATGTCCATCAATTCTGGGTTAGACATGGCCTTGTATGTCAGGCAGAGATCACCTCTGAGTAGGTGGTATGCAAACTAGTGCAGCTGGAGTTTCTTCAGTTGAGCTACATAGGGCATCTGCTTCAGGCCAGTAATCCTCTTGGTGAGGTACTTCTATGGCCTTTCCAGTTGTTGCAGGTGTATTGCAAGGTACATCCCAAATGGGGCATTGTACTCTATGATGGGTCTGATGAGTGATGCGTAGAGGGGCCCAATAACCTCTTTTGATCTGGAAGCAAACCCTTTTGTGATTAGGTGGGGCACAGAGAAGCGTTTCCTAACCACTTTGGCAATGTAAAGGAGAGGTTACTATCTACTTGGGTCCCCAGATTCCTTATAACATCTTACGTATTTAGGGGGCTACCACCTATGTGGTAGTTTGTATGTGCTTTGTTTTTTCCAAAGGGGATGACTATGCACTTCTTGGCATTTAGCTTGAGGCCATGATTTTGACGCCAGGTATCTGTCTCAGTGAGACCCTTTTGGAGGATGTCTGTGTCAGCCGGAGAGTCAATTATAGCCCCTAGTTTGCAGTCATTTGCAAACTTGGTCAGCCATAGTCCTCCTGTGCTTGCCTGTACCTCTGAAAAGTATATGCCGAACAGGAGGGGTCCTATGACTGAGCCTTGGGGAATGCCACTTGTAACCGGTTTAGAGTCATACCTAGCTCCCGCAACTCCTACTATGTGGGTTCTGTCCATGAGCCAGTTGGCAACCCATCTCGTGATGTAGGGGTTTATGTTCAGGCTGGTGAGCTTGTCTATAATACCCGAGTAGGGAATGGTGTCAAAGGCCTTTGCGAGGCCTAGATAGGCTGTATGGACCACTGTTCCCTCATCTATAGCCTTGGTAACTGTCTCAAAGAAGTCCACCAGGTTTAGGAGGCATGATCTGCCCTTAAAGCCATACTGGGTAGGGTCCAGTGTTTGGAGGTTCCCAATGTCTCTGTTAATGAGATCCATGATGATGCACTTCATAGCTTTGCAGACCAAGCTAGTCAGGCTTATAGAGCGATAGTTCCCGGGGTCTGCTGTGGCTCCAACTTTGTGGAGCGGAATAACCGTTGCTGTGCGCCACTCTGTGGGCACATAGCCTGTGGAGAGACTGAATTTAAACAGTGTGTCTAGGTGAGGGGTTAGTTAATCTTTGAGCTCATGTAGAACGCAGCCTGGGACATCATTCGGTCCCATTGATGCGGTGTTTTTGGCTTTGGAGAGGGCTGTTTTAACCTGAGTGTCTGTGATTTCAGGGGCACTACATTCTTCTGGTATAGTTATGGGCCCTTTTGGGGGTGAAGTTTGCACTGAACCTGTCTGCCAGGATGTTGGCTATATTGGTCAGTTCAGTGTATTTTGTGCCATTCTGCACTAACTCTGAGCAGATCTGAGAATTGCCACTTAGATTCTTGACATAGCTAAAGAATGCATTGTGGTTATCTTTGGAGTCCATGGCAATTTTTCTTTCAAAGTTAGCCTTGGATGATTTTATGAGGGAATGAAGTTTCTTGCTGATACTGATCAGGGATGTCTTCCCTTCTTGGGATTTTACTCTTTTCTGTACTAGTTTCCTCCTTCTATTGTCTAGCTTGTTTATGGCAGGGGTCCACCAGACTGGCTTACTTTCTTGGAGGAGTGAGTCTTGGTTTTGTTTGGGATAGCACGATCCATGCATTCTTGTAGGTGCCCACAGAGTGCATTAGTAAAGGTTTTTGCAGCTTGGACAGCATTATCCTTTAGCATGGGGGCTTTGAAACTTCCCACCTCGGTCTTAAGTAACGTGAAGTTTGCTTTTGAAACGTTTTTCAAGGTGGTTTCATTGACCGGGGGTGGTGGCGGAATGTGGATATCCAGAGTGATTAGTTTATGGTCAGATCTAACCAGTGAGGGGTTGACCTCCAGTGTGGAACACCAGTCACCCATGTTGGTGATGACCAGGTCCAATATGTTATCACCACTTGTGGGGGTGTTGACCAGTTGATCCAGGACATTTGAGTTTATAAATTCTAGGAAATGTTGCCAAGAGTTTGTACTGGAGTAGTTCTCCCAGTTAATGTTTGGGTAATTGAAATCACCCAATATCAGGGTGTTTGGTAGAACCTTTATGTTTCCTAGCGTTTCCAGGAATGTGGAGTGGGGGTCCTGGGACATGGTGGGTGATCTGTAGCAAGCTATAATTTGAATAGCAATTGTACCCGTTGTTAGTTGTACAAAGATGATCTCTGAAGCATCGTGCTGTGCCACTAACCTGGAGATGTGGGTATCGTTAATGAATATGGATACTCCCCCGCCTTTTGTATTTCGGTCCGGGTTTTGTGGCCAAAACATATGGCATGAGTTGTAGCCTGGTAGTGCTGGGGTGCTCTCTGGAGCCTTAAACCAGGTTTCTGTTACTGCACATATATCGATTTTCTCCATACTGAGGAGTACCTCGAGTGCGTGCATGTTGAGGTTTAGACTTCTAGCATTGAGTAGCATTACCCTCAGTTTTTTGTGCTGTTTATGGCGGTGGGTTTGTCTTTTGAGCCTTGCCTAAAAAAAGTCACTATGGGGGTGGCAAGAGCCTTGGCCAGTATTCAAAAGCCTAAGGGTGACAGGTGCAAGCCATCTCTAGCAAAGCAGCATGGCTTGTCGAGCATGTCATCCCAGGCTGACAAACACTGGATCCCCTTTGAATGACACCAGAAGCTTAGCCAATTGTTGAAATTAACATTTTTTCTCTATACCGTGGTATCATTCTTGGTGAGGGCAGGATGCTACTCGGGGCATACCGGCTGGGGCTATGTGATCAGAGAGTTCCTCCATGTCTCTCTTCATTTAGTCCAGGGAGGTACGGCTCAGGTCATTCACACCAACATGAAAATGACAGTCACATTTGTACTTGTTCTGGAGTGACCTGAGTGCTTGTGTTGTGTGGATCCTGGCACCAGACAGGCAACTAATAGTAACCTTCTCCTTGTTCAGCCTAGTGAGTGGGACGTCAGTGTGCCTGACTATAGAGTCACCTATTACTAGTGTGTTGGGTATGTTATTTTGCTTTAAGGGCTGTGGACTGCATGGCACACTGGTTTTGTGAAGTATGTGTTTCATGGTTTGTGTTGGGGGGGGGGTGGAGGTTACTTGGATGTCTGCTTTGGAGGTCTCTGTTGCTTTTGCAGATTTTTATTTAGAGCCTCTGAGTATGTTTTTGTGTATTTGTGTGTGTTTTTTGCCGGTGCTGGTTTCATGGGGTCTATTTGAGACTGGGGGCATGATGCAAGTAAATCCCTTCTCCTCTTGACTGCCTGGTCAGTCTTGGGTTGAGACAGCTTAGCCTCCAATTTGGCTGTATAATTGCATCTCTCACATGTATTAGTGTTTGGTGGAACTGGTGCTGCCCGGCACGCAAAACCATGCAAATGCGGGTTTTATAGCAGGGAAATGAAAGAGATAGAAATTAGCCCAAAATGGCCAATAAACTACTAATTTCTGGGTTGAAACCACTCCTCCAGGGACAGATAGGCTGCTCATAACTCCCTCTCTCACAGTGAACGGAGAAACTTCCTTCTAATCAAGTAAGGTATGGGCAAACACAGAAACTTGTAATACAGCCCTGAATTCAGCACTAACCTGAAAACTGGACTATACTGGCTTAGAAAGGCGGGAAAACAATTTTTTTTTTTTTTCAGAAAATAAAGCCGATATCAAAAAAACACTTTAAATGCACAGAAATGGCTATCACACTTGAGTGTGTAGCCTACAACAGTTAAACAGGTAATTTAAACACAAAAACGATTTTGTTAAAGTGCAGGCTAAGTACAATATGTAGCTGAAACAAGCTTTTTAAATCACAGAAACTCTAGAAAAATCGGCGTTTTAGGCAGAATTAGCTAAAGGCAGCAAGAAAATTCAGAAAAATGATACTTAAATCACTCCAAAGTCTCTCTTTTGTCTCTCTGCTGCTGTAGAACTCTGCAGGGCACCAGGCAGGAGCTTGCTGAGCTGTATACTACAGTTTCAGTGAATGCAACTTCAATCAGTGAAAATAGCATTCAGTCAAGAAAACTGATAGCAGAATGTGCAGTACATTGAGAACAAGCAGATCATCCTGTTTGGATGGTATAAAGATTGAGAACCAAAGTTAAAGAGGCGTGTAGATTATTAGAAAATACTTCAAACACAATTAAGTTAGTTCATTTGGATTGATATGCAGAAAGGCATTGCAGTATAGATACTCTAGTATGACTGCAGAAGTCAGGTCAAATATCCAGTGTGCCAGAATATTAATATTACTCAGGAGGATAGTGCCAAAGCTACAGACATCATTATCAGAATAGAAGTGCAGAAGCTACAGACTGTCTCAGTTTATCAGCACTGTTACTGGAGACAGTATTCGGATATTGCTGACATTTAACCCCACTATACATAACAAAGCATTCTTAACTGAACTACAATGTTTGCAAACTTTATTGTAAAAGGTATAAGAGGAGACTGGCACCTGTTAACAGATAAAAACATTCATTCGAGTCTCATTTCAGTTTCTTCATTATTTCCAGTTTATTCCGATATTCTACAGTCATATCAATTCTTACACACACTTCAGTTATAAAAAGACAGTTCTGTCACTTTAAGAGGCTTTGGAATTGATATCCCTCGACATTTTATGAGAAAGTACTGACAATGGAAAACGTTATAAATTTCCTTCACACATTAAAGGGGATCATAACTTTGACAATTTAATCCTTTTGCAGCAGATTACAAATAACTGCTTTTCATCACTTTTCTCTGTAAAAAAATAAATAACTGCTCAAATAGTTAAAAGAACCGCTGATAAAAATTACATAAAGGTAATCAAAATAATAAAACTATAGAAATACATTCAGTAGCCACTACACAAATTTGCTGTGTACAAGAATGGAAGGTGCTGAATGCAAAAGGATAAACATTTTACAGCAGATCAGCCATGTGGTTTAAATGATTGTTCTAGTATAAATACATTTTTAAAAATGTGCGTTTTAGTCTTGTGACAGTTGTACCATTCAAAAGGGCAGCGTTTCATCAGTTTAAAAAAACAGAAATCACAATATGCAACAATACTGTAATACACCAGGCTTTCACATTTTATTTATTAAATCCTAGAATGAATAAGACATGTTCTCCTTTGAGATGTTTTGCATTTAGGCGGTTTACCATTTTTGCTGGTTTGGTACTGGCCTCCTGGACCTACCTATAGAACTGGTTTTAAATTTCTTGTTAAGCACACTTCTGCCCAATAAATGGATGCAAAAAGGCTGGACATTGAGAAGTAACTGGTTGAAAATCTGCCTATCAAAAATCTAAAGAAAAATAAGTGTTTTTCATCCCCCCACACAGCACTCTACATATTATAATAAAAAAACAGACATTGCAACTACAGTAGAGAACTGAAAATTCCCCGATGCTCACTGTTCTGTGATCTTGAAAAGAAAAAAGTCAGTACATTGGTCATGACAATTTTGGATCAGGTGCACCACCTATTCTGTTCGATAACTGTATTTCTGATGACATGTAGTCACTCAAGCATATATGATGGTTTATGAATTGAGATGTTTAAACAATAGATGGAGTTTTACCAGTTTGACAATATTTATAACTCACCATCAATGTACAGTATGAAATATTCAGTTTGGGAAAAGTGACTTGTGGCTTGGACACAAGAAATGATCGCTTCTAATTTCATGATGTGGTCCAAAAACTGCCATGTGCTCTAAATTTCAAAGACAAATGCTTACAATTTTACAGGTTACGTTGCTCATTTGGCTTCCAGCTTTGGTACCTTTCAGTACTGGTGTGCTGACTTTTCAGTACAACCACTTTATGTCCAAACATAAGGCACTACCATTATAAAAGTACACAACTTCTGCTGAATATGACTGCACACGTGGACCAACAGCAGCATAGACGTAGGCTAAAGGTGGACATGTCGATCTACATTTGCAGCAAATACAACTCTATGTTGTAGCTACAAGATGATAATATGGAGTTCATCCATGGCCGGCTACAGCTCACCATCTATGACCCATGGAGATCAACTCTTACTAGACCTACTAGAGGCACTCGATCCAACCAAACACCCTATTCATTGGAGAATAATTTACAGGCACTGCATTTCCTGGACTCCATCAAAACAAACACCTTGGGCCAAGAGTGCACTCGGCAGAGATCAAACATAATGGAACTAGCAGTCACCAACATGGGAGAGCATTACTCACCCACCCCCATGTCATGCCCTCATTGGTGAGGTCAGACCACAAAGTTGTTTCCCTCAAAAAAAAAAAAAATTCAACATGGAAAACCCAATTAAACCCGTAACAGCAATTAAGGCCTATACTAAAGGAAGCTTCATCCCATTAAGGAACAGTTTGTGAATATTCACAACAAAATCACACATACCTATGCAGATTTTTTTCTGATGAAGCTCACATTATTAAAGTGAATGAAAGCGCTAAGTTTATTTGGTCTGAGTGTGGTCTTTGGAAGTTGGTTCACACTGGTTAGTAAAATTTGTTTCTCATCTTACTGGAAAAAAATGCTTATGACTAAAGACTTAAAACATAGGCACATTTTGTTTTACTGGACAATAACCAAAAATAAATAAAATAATTACAAAACTTTCCCCTTATCCTTTGCTGAAGGCACATTAGACGACACGATTGGTAGTCCTTGATGGAACATAGGTACCCTTATAACATTTCTTGTGTTCTTTTACTTTACCATCATTTTATCCATGTTTTTTATGCATGGACTGACATTCTTTTCAATTAATTTCTCAAGTATTCCATTTGCAATCGATTGGAAGTCTGCAGTTTTGCATATGCCTCCAAATGCTATTTAAAACAAGCACTCTATGAAAGTGGGTAATAATTTTGCAGTGCATGGAACAATGTAATTCAGCTCAAAAATGGTTAAAAAGCCTGGTTAAGCACTACTGTAGTATGTGGATTGATCATAACATTATCAAAGGTATGCAACAAATGTTACACCCTCGCCCCAAGCCTTGCTATGGTCCATTATTCAGGAAGGGACATTCCTTCACTTGCAGCTGTTCCTGAATATCTTTCCTCATATATCCACAGAAGTTTACAAATGTCACCCTAAGTAACTCACTTAAATTAGAGCAGTATTTAAAAACATCCCAGATATTTTTTTCCTTACTTGCTGTCCATGTGACAGTACTTGCTTAGTGCTTACCTGGCTGTCACAGCCAGTAAAACACATTGTATTTTTCTTTTGTAACTGACTGCATGAATAAGAGAAGATGCCATGTTCTCAAGGTCTATTTCTTGGCATCCATGTCTAGAACACACAACAACAAGGTTATGATTGGAGATGTTCTCAAGGTCTATTTCTTGGCATCCATGTCTAGAACACACAACAATGTTATGATTGGAGATGTTCTCAAGGTCTATTTCTTGGCATCCATGTCTAGAACACACAACAACAAGGTTATGATTGGAGATGTTCTCAAGGTCTATTTCTTGGCATCCATGTCTAGAACACACAATAACAAGGTTATGATTGGAGATGTTCTCAAGGTCTATTTCTTGGCATCCATGTCTAGAACACACAACAACAAGGTTATGATTGGAGATGTTCTCAAGGTCTATTTCTTGGCATCCATGTCTAGAACACACAACAACAAGGTTATGATTGGAGATGTTCTCAAGGTCTATTTCTTGGCATCCATGTCTAGAACACACAACAACAAGGTTATGATTGGAGATGTTCTCAAGGTCTATTTCTTGGCATCCATGTCTAGAACACACAACAACAAGGTTATGATTGGAGATGTTCTCAAGGTCTATTTCTTGGCATCCATGTCTAGAACACACAATAACAAGGTTATGATTGGAGACCCAATTATAACCATCTATATAAAATATATACTACAAAAAAAAAAAAAATGGCTGGACCTAAAAGCAATGTCTTTGGAAGGCTTTAGTGGCATGGCGAATATAATAAACCTTACAATTTTACACCAAAACCAAAGAAAAATCTGCTCAGTCAAAGACAAGGAAAATAGTTTCAAATATTTATATGAGAAAATAGAGCTTAATAGGTTATTCATTGGTACCTTCAGATTCCTTACGATGATATTACAAGGAACAGCAGGAGCTTGTTGGTACATAGTCTAAACTGTTCATACAAGGAAAGACGTGGCTCTATTTTTATCAATATCATTGGTCTACTGGATTATTTATTAAGGTATTTATATATATATATATATATATATATATATATATATATATATATATATATATATATATATATTTTTTTTTTTTTTATTAACCTGTGTTATATATCTGTACATAATTATACAATTTGTTTTATCATATTTATAGTTCCTTATTTCTTTTGCAATTGTTTGATAGATTTCTCAGGAATTTGAAATGGCTTCAATAAAAAGTTTTTTGAAAAAAGCCTTCCTTTATGTGGGATGGTGTTGAATGCCTTATGTTTTCAAATCTAGGTGCTTAGGATTTCCCTCTCTCTTCCCCCCTTGGCTGACATGGTGCGACTCAGACAGATTGAACTCTACAGTTCCCTACAAAACGGTGTCTACAGGACTGCAATCAGTTTCTCTCAGCATTTAAACAGATTGAACTCTACAGTTCCCTACAAAACAGTGTCTACAGGATTGCAATCAGTTTCTCTCAGCATTTAAACAGAATAGGTTGCACACAAAAAGCATTTAAACTTTCACTTACAGTGCTTTGTAATTAAGCAGGTCACCATATTGGTCAGCCATAGGGCTCTTTTTTTTCTACTTGAGTGTTTGCCTCCTTCCCCTGCAACTTAAGAAAATTGAATCTTACATTAAGAGCTATAATACTTACCTTATAACTTTGGGACACCTTAGGAAACCTTGTAAACTGCAATAGCTCCGCTACGCTCGGGCTCTCTTCGCTCCCCTCCCGCCCCCAGTACCTCTAAATTTGTAGTACTATAGCCACTCCCCCACTTTCTAGATCCTATCTGCTTTCATCTGGAATAATTCCACCCACCCCCATTCTTCTACCTACATTTTAATAGCACCTATTAGCTTTCATCTTGCTTTCTCCCATCCCCCTTCCAGTACCTTTACCTCACCACTCTATCTTCTGGTGTTGCATCGCCAGGTAAAACAGTTCCTTAACTCACTAGCTGAATCACAGATAATGATATACTCCTCTTTACTACCCCTCTTGTTCACACCATACCTCCTTACCTTGTATGAAAATCAGTTTCTCACAGGATTTCAGGTCCCAAAAGGCCATACTATCACCCCAGCTGTAAATCCTTCCACGTTCAACCATACTTACAGTACCAGATCCTATCCAACATCTTGTTCAGTCTATAAACATCTCAACCCCAGGCATATTAGCTCTAGATCCAAACACTACCACAAACTAATAAACAAATTCCTTCATCACCAAGTATAGACTCAACCAAATACTTGGTGGTGATATTCACCCCAACCCTGGCGCACCTACTTCAGATACACATACCCCCTCTACTTGCAATCTAAGCTACAAACCTACAATTAATAGGCCAACTAACTCTCTCCTAGCCTGTCATATCAATATTAGAAGCATTAATAACAAGGTACATGAATTGCATGCACTTCTGGATGTCCACTCCCCTGAGATTCTCTGCTCATCTGAAACCTGGTTAAAACCTAACACTAAAGACAATGAAGTGTTACTACCTGGGTACAACATACACAGGCTGGATCGTGCTTCGAGTAAGGGGGTGGGGTAGCTCTATCTGAGCTGAATGTCACCATAGATGTAATACAACCACCTCAGATTAATAACTCAGAGATTCTTGCCACCAAATTGCAACTTAATAAAAATAAATGCATTAATATCATCTGTATGTACATTCCCCCAGGTAACAATATATCTACACTTGAAGATATCCTGCACTGGCTATCATGTCACTACCCCCAAGAAACCCTACTATTTGGAGACTAACACAGACTGGGGCACCTGTTCCTCAGAATCCCCAACCACCCATATTAACCTGCATGCATTTACACAAATTATATCCACCCCTACCAGGACAGGTAAAACCCAACCAAAAAGAAAGCATACTTGACTGGGTACTCAAATAGTCACCCCCAGCTGTACACCTCTGGTACCCTCCTTGATGGCCTAAGCGATCACCTTCTCACATATGTAATTAAGCACAAAACCATTAATTCCCAACAACCCTTACTCAGAAAGGTGAGAAACAATAAAAATTTTGACCCTGCCAAATTCCAACAAGAACTAAACTCATGTAATTAGTCTATTCTAAAACACCTCCATTTAGAGGAAGCAGTAGCATACTTTAACAACAAATTCCTTGAGATCCTTGATTTGCATGCACCTGTTCGTTCAAAGAGAATCAAGGCAAAAACTGTGCCATGGCTTTCTAAAGAGTCTAAACTCAAAATTACCCTTAGAAACAAAGCATGGGCTTTATGGCGTTCTTCTAAAGACCCTCAAGATCACATTAAATACAGGCAATCCAGGAACAAAACCAAAAAATCAATTTTACAAGACAAAAAACAATACTACTGTAATTTACAATCAGTAAATCAAAATAACCTTCAGAAGTTTTGGGCAGGTTTAAATAATCTACTACATCCTGGACAAACTTCCACCCCAATCCCTGCTGCTACTATTGATAAAACCCCTGAAGATGTTTCTGATAGTTTTAACCAATTCTTTACGGAGACAATTCAAGCCCTAGCTAGCCAACTACCTTCTAGCTCCCCTGATCCTGAAAGTAGCACCCCTAGAAACCTACTCGCATTGAGCTTCCAACCAGTCATCACATCACTTATCCGTACCTTGATCAAAAAATTAAAACCCACTACACTTTCTGCTGATCAACTCCCTGCCGAATACCTACAAAAATCAGCTGATGCTATTGCTTACCCCATCTCAATACTAATCAATCGAACCATAGTAGAAGCTAAAATTCCCACCATCTGGAAAATATCCTATGTAATCCCACTTCACAAAGGAGGCAGCTCTACTGAATTCTCCAATTATAGGCCAATAGCTATACTCTCTCCACTTGCAAAGATTATGGAAAAATGTATTCGTAGACAACTCATGCACCACCTAATCCATAATCACCTTATGGCAGACACTCAGCATGGCTTCCGTCCTCATCACAGCACTACTTCAGCCCTCCTAGCCTTTATCAACACCATAATCGCAACAATAATTATATATCCTCAGCCCTCTTCTTGGATCTTTCCAAGGCATTCGATATGGTTGATCACCAACTTTTAATCCACACCCTGCAAACATTCTGTCTAGATATTAGAGCCATTCAATGGTTTCAATCCTACCTGAATGGTCGACAGCAGGCTGTCCCTCTGGCAGAACAAACTCTCTAACCTTCTATCTAACACCCTTGGAGTACCACAAGGCTCTATACTAGGGCCCTTGCTGTTCCATCTTCATTAACGACCTTTATACTGTCATCCCAAAAGTCAGCTGTATCCAATATGCTGATGACTCGACTCTGATTTTCTCAGCCATATCTCCAGTAGAGTTATGGTCAGCTACCCAGACCACCTTTAATACAATAGAAAACTGGCTTTCTGAACATAGTCTGATCCTAAATCCCAAAAAAACTAAAATGCTGTTATTTTCACCAACACGTAGGTCTACCGCTTTCACCTTTACCATAAATTCAAATGATGGCACAATAATCTCCCCTGACCCCTCTACAAAACTATTGGGTGCCATCATAGACAATAATCTAAAATTCGACTTACATGTTAACCAAACTATCACACCATCAATAAAAAACTAGGGTCACTGTACAGAATAAAAGCCTTCCTAACCCCTCCAGCTAAAATTGCCACAGCTCGCTCTCACCTTCTTTCAACCCTTCTGTATGCATCCCCTCTACTCTTGAATTTAAACAAGACTGTCCTTAAACTCTCAATTTGCTACAACCACATTGCCAGGTATGCCACTGGGCTGCCTTTTAGGACTATAATTGCATCAATCTACATCAGCTTGGGTGGCTTGAACTACCCAGCCTAATCCAGTATAACCAATTGATTATGGCCTATAAAATCCTCTATAATCTGGACAATACTCCTGCACTTAAAAATATTATCACCCCCTATAACAATCCTAGACCGCTTCAATCCTCTAACAAACCATTAATTCAGACTAGCAAAATTAATAACACAGCTGGTGACTCTCTTTGCAAACTCTAAGTAGATCCTGGAACTCTCTTCCAGCTGATATTACCTTACTTTCCACCTTAGGTCAATTTAAAACTAGACTCAAACAACATTTGTCACTTAACTGGCTATATCACTGTATCAAGCCTAGCTAACTCTCTCTAGAATGTGCAAAAATCTGTTAACCAGTTTACGGTGTAATTTAATTTAATCCTGACTTGTGCTCAGGATTAACTCTAACCTGTGGAACTTGTTTAACTTGTTTACTTATGTAATCTCTGTAAATAGTCTGTTTGTAATATGTAATGCTGGTATTATGTAATGCTGTATCTGCTTACTCTTGGAGCTTTTCTCCCTGGGCCTCCGCTGAAAATGGACATGCATCCAGTCGGACTATCCCGGTCAACAAATGTAAAATAAAATAAAATAAATGTAAAATAAAATAAAATAAATGTTCAAGATAACCAGTGCCAACAGACACCCATTTAAGAAAGTACTAACTGTCACCCATTCAAAGAATGCCAAACAAGTACAAAAGTAACATCTAACTAACCCATACTGATCAGTATCTAACAGAAGTAGGCCATGCAAAGGAACTTGTCAGTTAACAAGTACAAAAGTAACATCTAACTAACCCATACTGATCAGTATCTAACAGAAGTAGGCCATGCAAAGGAACTGGTCAGTTAACAAGTACAAAAGTAACATCTAACTAACCCATACTGATCAGTATCTAACAGAAGTAGGCCATGCAAAGGAACTTGTAAGTTAACAGCTACTAACAGCATCAGCTATGCATAAAGTAACATGTTTTGAAAAGTTACACAGTTAACCTGTGCACCAGGTAGGAGTATTTTTGCTTAATATAGCATTAACGTAAACTTTCTCAAGCTTATAACAGACTCGTACAAATGTCAAGTCTGACACTAACAGAGTGAATACCAAAAAAGCTACTGAACTAAAGGTGGTTTTGTGCATCAATCCAGCAAATAGGGCTCCAAAGACTAGTAATTATAAAGTCTGTAAACAGGAAAAGTGAAAGGGTTAAATTATGCCAACATTAAGTATCATTTGCCAGAGAATGTTAAGACATTTTATTTTTTTTTAACCAAGACTACACTTTTTAGCTTAAAAATCCAGTTGTTGCCAAAGAAGGCAGATTGGAATAACAGGTTAGACTGGATTTGTACAGCAACATAATGTCCTGAATGTGCAAACAAAAGTAATCTTGGACCTTAATGGATGTGTTGGCAATGACGTCACTGTCTTAAGTAAAAGCAGACTACAGTACACTACGCTACAAAAGTATGTGGAGATACTTGACAAGATGCCATGTTTCAGGCTTTGCTTACTCCAGCATTGAGGTCTTCTGAATATGATGATGAAATGGCTGTGATCATTTTGTCATCATATTTTAGTTGAACACATTTCAGCTTTGATAACTACATTGAGCTATGGGATGAAATCATGAAATGATGGTGCACATTTTTGTATTTTCTTCGACATTTGTAAATTATATCCTTGTAACATATCTGCACGGCTATATCATGGAGCAGAGGGGCATAATAACCACATTGGAGTTACAGGGGCAAAAGTCACCCCCTACTGTATCAAAACTGTAAAGTTAGTGAAAGTGTTATTCTAAATGTTATCAGTAATTCTGTTTAAGGTCATCATTCAAAAGTATTATTTTTGATGTATATTTTAATCGACAAGTTCATATTTTTTTTTATACAGATTTAAAAAGTAACCTTGGAACATTTTTGTGGAATAACACAGCCATGTACAGAAAAGATAAGTTTTCCATTTTTTCCCCAGATATACCTTAATATCTTCGATGTCTCTCCATTATGTCATACCAAGGAGTGTGGATAAGAAAAATGATCATTGCCGGATGCATGTATTCTTTGCAATTTAACTACAAAATGACTGCTAATTTACACAGCTCTCTAAGATAAGTATAAATATTAATTTCTTTCTAAGCTGTATCTATTTTCTTCATTTGACTGTCTAGCTCTGTATTAGAGGACATTGAAATATATATTTGGAAGGATTACTACAAAAAGTTGCGTCAGGTTAAGTATATTTAAGGGACAATGCAAAGTTTTGTAGAAAACCATTTTCCTAAACACGATATCTCTATAATCACTTTAAGATTTAGATTAAAAAAAATTATATTCACAGTAGGTAAACTTTGATGATCCTAACCAATTGCAACTGCTACAAGAGAGACGGAACATTCAGAGTTGCATAGGCACACAATTCCCCAACCCACCCCAACAGTTTCAACCACTGACAGCAAAGCATTATTGTTTTTCTTTCCTGCAAGTTCATAAACATTCTGGTGCAATCAGAATGTTTATGAGCATTTCTGGGGATTTCTCACAGAAAATCTGTAGCACAACAGAGTAAACTATGGAAACCCTGCTTCAGGTAGTGACACCCTATCAGTTGTGTCTTTCGGCTTTTCTCGATTAGGGGTCGCCACAGTGGAACTCCGGTCCGCTAATGATTGGCAGTAGATTTTTACGTGCCGGGTTGCCAGCCCTGATGCACAACCTTCAACGAAGGTACGCCCATTCACGCATGTCTCCACACAGAAGACGTTCTAGCTGAGCATCGAACTGGACAACGTCTTACTGTGAGGCGACAATGCTACCGCAGCACCACCACCCTATCTGTATTAATCTGTAATCGTGGTAACGGTCACTGCTGAATCATTCATACTGCTAGTTATGTCACCCTCTGCACAACACCATACATCCGTGTGCCCCAGAGACCCCTTATAATGTTCATCATGGTTTCTGTATACTTTCCATGGTTGTGTTACCTATGATTTAATCTCTCCTATATACTGTCCTGCAGGTAGCTTGTATTGAGAACTTCCAGTTCTGCCTGTCTGTATTATCATTTCACTGTCTTACCGTTGCAAATTTTTCTTGCATATACTGACAGAAGGCACTATTCCAAAACTATGAGATTTGCTTGCACTTTAAATTAATGCTGTACCAGATTTGCAGGTCATCACGAATCTATCATCTTATAGCACTGAAAAACAAATAGATTGGCACAATTCCTCTACATTGAGCCGTGGGAGCTGTATTGTTTTGTCAATTCCTATCTGGTACATACTTCATTCGGTCTTGACTTGATACCCAGTTCTAGGGTACAGTAAGAAAAATGGCCATCAGACTGTAGCTGGACTTTCTAGTTATGTAATACTTATGAAATCTAGTAAGAATGACACAATATTTATATATTTAGTGGACTCTGATTTGTTAGATTGATTGCATTATTGTTCAAAGACCAGTATGTCACTGCACATTCACAAGTCAGTGGTATACCTCTCAACTGTCCAGATTTCCAACTCTTATTTTTGGTGTGTTCCTCATAAAATCTGTGTTTTTCTCAAAAATCACTGGGATGATCGGATTGAAGTCACTAAATAATGGCATACATTTGAGTTTCAGACTTCATATTCAGGAAAATGCACGTCAAGGCAAATCCTGTTATTCTATCATCTTTCTAAGTTTATAAGTGCAATATTTAAAATCTCTCCCTATTTTTTGGCATTTGTCCCTCCATATCAGGCTTTGTCCAGATTTCTTGTGCTAAGAGGTTGAGAGGTATTGTCAGCAGGCTGAAGAAATGTGCACATTTCCCATTTTGCACTGATCAAATAAAATTGACCAATATCATTCAAGACATGTGCATTTTATAATGCTGGCGGGGCCTTTCTGCCCAAGTCTTGTATGAATCCGTTCTACAAAATTGTTTTCTTGTCCAGAAAAAGAAGCAATTTCCTGTCAATCCCAATCTGGCCAGCAGATGGCAGGGTTGTTCCAAAGTTTTCACAAAAAAAGGATTCAAATGTTCCAGTGTTTAATAGGAAGAAATATCAATATTTGCATATGGCAGTCGACATACCAGCTTCACAAAACAATTTTAATGTTTCTGTATTAACTAAAGTATCATATTTGCAATTTATTTCAGTATCATCCTTTTACAATTTTTTCAGAGAATAATTATTAGTATTCAGTCTTCCCTTTGGCTCCTTTTACACTGTTACAAGACACTGCTTGCTCACTTCGATAACTAAGATAAAATTCAAGACTCTGCCTGAAATTTTCCGCCCTACTTTCTGCTAACAAAAAAAACAAAAACAAAAGTTTGACTATTGCCCACACATCCCAAGTGCTTAGCTCAGTCACACAGGTACATTTCAGGAGGGAACTGTTTACCATTGTGATGTTGTTTAGGGCCACTGTATTATTCACTTAAGGCTTATAGTGGATTGTTGTTCTACTTTATCTTCTGCTGTCTTATAACAGTCGTGAGAGCGCAGTGTCCTACCACAGAACCCACTCTTACAACCTTAAACAATATTTATTATATTAAGGACTGACCTTTTTCTCCTTCAAGAGATTG
The DNA here is from genome assembly GCF_019279795.1 of Protopterus annectens. Taxonomy (NCBI): domain Eukaryota; kingdom Metazoa; phylum Chordata; order Ceratodontiformes; family Protopteridae; genus Protopterus; species Protopterus annectens. The sequence goes on along the minus strand of NC_056728.1, from coordinate 104,709,946 downwards.
ATTATAGTCAATGCTGCTCTCGTAGCCAAATTAATTTGTTCCACTCCTCTCTGCAAAATTTTCATCCACTCAGTTTGCTGTGAAACTATCTGAAGACTCACCTGTAGATTACTGTTTTGCAGTACTTTACTCCTAAACAGCTCTACTGTAAAGGCAGTCTGGAGTAGTATAGACCCTTGTGCTTCCAAAGCATTAGCCTGTCCTACTACCTAAAATTCTTCCACTGACAGCATAACAGAAAAAAACGACATCTGATAGCATAGGAGCCATTTCCCACTATGCTCCCTCCCAACCCCCAATTCCCCACCCACCCCTCATTATATTACATGTAGAATACCTCTTCTCCATCTGCTTCCTACCTCTGTTAAAGGCATACACATAATGTAGATGTACATTGGTTACAAGAATATACACAAGATTCCTAAAGAATCGGTCTGCATTTAAGTACTTTTTCTTTCCTCTCTTGTATTTACTAACTAACCACAGTAAACATAACGTACACCACCCACCCAATCAGCTATTGAATCCTACCCCTCCTATATTCATACCCATGTTCTAGCTCCTCTTTCTCCGACGTATCACTCTACAAAGCTACATACTGTGCTTCTCTCGAATATTACTGCTTCCTTACCCTTCCTGTTTTATCACCTTACTTATCATACACATTTCTCCATGTGCTCCAGCTCTAACCATTCAAATCACCCCACTTCACTACTAATCGCTTCCAATATATACAAAGACTCAACCAATCTTTACTTCAAATTAATAAACCCTCATACCTACCACATGAAAACAAATCTAAATTGGTTTTGGTTTAACTGCAGCAGTTATAAAACATAACCACATTTTCTATCTCTAACCACTTTGTGGGGATATTCATCTCAACCCTGGCCCCTCCTTCCATCCCATCTCCACATTAGGCTCCAAAACTCATCAAGCCAAACACCGCCTCCTGCTCAGTCCATACAAAATATGGACCTAACCCATCTATCTCAAACTCAAACAGCTTAAATGTGTTTCCTTAAATATTCGTAGCATCTACAATAAAGTTTCAGAATGCTATACTTGGATCTCCCACAATACACCAGATTTTCTTGTCATAACTGCAATATGGTTAAAACTCCATATTCTAAACCCTGAAATATCACTCCCTGGTTACAATATAAGGGCTGATGGACCTCAGACAAAAAGGTGGAGTAACTTTACTATACCCTGATTATCATCTTGAAACCCTACACTGCAATAAACCTACTCCCAAATTCCACAATGCTGAACTAATTTCCTATTGTAAACTAAATAACCATAAGCAACTATGTATTATAGTACTCCATATTCCCTCAGGTAATAATGCTACAACCCTAGAAAATATCCCAAACTGGATCTCACACACAATTTCTAATGAAAAGATAATCTTGGGAGATATTAATTTCGATTGGTAGATTATCTCCACAAAATAGCCATCAACTAGCCTAAATGGACTCCTCTCATTTCCTCCCCAGGTGTTATAACTATCCCAAAAACAGTGGCTCAATTGTCAACTGTATGTGTGTGTCTGATTCCACTAAGTATGTCTCCAGTTCTATTGTCTCAGATTCCCTCAGTGATCACCTTCCTATATATGCAAGTAGACCGTCTACCAATCATGTGAAAATCTTACTTAGAATTCCCCTTAACCTCACTAATTTTAACCCTGAATTCCAAGCTCCTCTACCCTGGAACATCCACCACTCCTAATCCTGCCTTAAATAATCCCACCAAAATAGTTGTTCAGTTTCACACACATTGTAAAGAAAGAATTAAAGCTTTACTAAAAAAAAAAAACTTTCCTCCCAGCAATCATGAGATGACCTCCCTTCAGACAGCAAACACTCCCTATTTCACCCTAAAATCCATCCCAATCTCCTACATCAATTAGTTAAATTCCTAAACTAAAACCCTGGTTTCCTTCAGTAGATAATCTCAGAGTAGAATACCTCAAGCTGGCTGCTAGTTGCATAGCCTCTCCTGTGTTTCTTCTAATTAACAAATCTATCAAGGAATCATATGCGCCTTCTCTGTGGAAATTATTTTTCACCATCCCTCTTCATAAAGGAGGAGCCTCATCTGCTATAATCAGTTTCAGACCTATCCATATTATCCCATTTGTCAAAAAATTCAAGTACAATCACAAGCAACTTCAACATTCTTCAGGAAAAGCTCCTGACTCCCACACAGCATGGTTTTAGACCAGCCCATAGAACTAACACAGCCTTATTAATTTTCACAGCTATTATTAAAGTCAGAGACCAAGGCAAACTTGTTTTCTCTGTATTCCTTGATCTCTCTAAGGCTTTTGATCTAGTCCCGCACAAAAAAATCCTCTACCAGCTGTCTTCCTTCGGGATAGCACAGCCCACACCACTCTGGTTTAACAACTACTTAACCGATAGATACCAATCGGTTAAATGGCTTGCCACTTATTCTCCCTTCCATTCTTCCAATACTGGCATGCCACAGGGGTCCATTCTTGACCCTCGACTATTGACTAACAATTTACATAAATCCTCTCAGCAAGCTTGCCTCATACAATAAATACTATGAGGATTCCACCCCATAAACATTTCCAACCACGTAATACATAGTCAGAGAATTACTCAAGAAGCCTTTAATTCTGTTGAAAGATAGCCAAGGGATAAATCACCTGCTAACCACCCCCCCCCTCGAAAAAAAATTACTTCTCTTTTTTCCAAAATCCCATTTCCATAGAAAAGTAACTTTAAAATTTCTTCCTCAAATATCATAATTAAAGTTGCCCCACATACAAAATTACTTGGCATGACAATCAACGACAATCACATTTGATTTACATATCCACATCAGTCATCAAGAAAACCCATCAAAAACTAGGCACCCTACATACAGCAAAGACATTCCTTACAGACTCTACCAAGGTAACTCTAGCTATAACTTACCTCTTACACCATTTCCTATATGGAGCCCCTATTATGACCAACCTACAAGCGTCACATTATTAACTTGAACACTGCTATAACTAAGTCATCAGAATCACTTGCAACAAACCTTACCAGACCCACCCACTGTTTAGCACAAAAAAAAAAAAAAAAACACAACTGGCTCAGACTTCCTCACCACCGATCTTATACTCTGCTCACCTTAACCCATAAAAGCATCCATAGCCCAATCAGCCTGCCTCACTATTAGACCCCTACTCCAATGCACATCATCTTTGTTTCACTGAAAGCTCATTTCACTGCATTTCAATTCACCTTGACCAAATCGCTGAAAGCTCAAATTACTGAAAACTCATTTCACTGAAGTGAAGTACTGGCACTGTGTAGAGTAGTGTAAGGCAAGTAAAAGGTGTATGCCCTTTTCCCCCACTGTAGTTTGATCCTGGAGTTAGTATATATAGTTTGGGTGGTGGGGGTGTAGCCCCCCACTTAGTTTGGGTTTATATTGTCTTCTGGAAAGTGTTAGTCATTGGTACTGTAAGTATGCATGCCTATGGTTTAAAATGTATTGTTTTAAAGCTTTTGGTGAAAGATAATATAAAACCAAACTAGGTGGGTGCTACAGCACTCTACAAAGTGCCAGTACTTCACTTCAGTGAATGAGATTTGGTGAAATGAGTTTTCAGTAATTTGAGCTTTCAGTGATTTTGTCAGGGTGAATTGAAATGAGCTTTCAGTGAAACAAAGTAGACCCCTCCAATACTATCTTGCAAATTGTCCATTTCAATAAAATAATAAACTGCTTACAGTCTACAAACCATAGACAGTTGCTGGGGTCAGTGTCCATTCCAATAGCACATCTACAACATGAAATAAATTCATATATCAATGAGGTCTATCTTCTTTCCGCTGCTCCCATTAGGGGTCGCCACAGCCGATCAACTGTCTCCATTTCTTCCTGTCCTCTGCATCTTGCTCTGTCACACCAACCACCTGCATGTCCTCTCTCACCACATCCATAAACCTTATCTTAGGCCTTCCTCTTTTCCTGTTACCTGGCAGCTTCATCCTTAACATCTTTTTCCCAATATACTCTGCATCCCTCCTCAGCACATGTCCAAACCAATGTAATCTTGCCTCTCTGGCTTTGTCTCCAAACCTTCCAACCTGGACTGACCCTCTAATATACTTATTCCTAATCCTGTCTATCCTCGTCACAACCAGTGCAAATCTTAACATCTTCAACTCTGCCACGTCAAGCTCTGACTCCTGCCTTTTTGTCAATGCCACTGTCTCCAACCCATATAACATAGCTGGTCTCACTACCCTCTTGTAGACCTTCCCTTTCACTCTTACTGGTACTAATCTGTCACAAATCACTCCTGACACTCTTCTCCACCCACTCCATCCTGCCTGTACTCTCTTCTTCACCTCTCTTCCACACTCACCATTACTCTGAACTGTTGATCCCAAGTACTTAAACTCATCCACCTTCGCCACCTCTACTCCCTGCATCCTCACCATTCCTCTCTATCCTCCCTCTCATTCACACAGACATATTCTGTCTTAGTCCTGCTGACCTTCATTCCTCTTCTCTCTAGAGCATATCTCCACCTCTCCAGGGTCTTCTCCACCTGTTCCCTACTCTCACTACAGATCACAATGTCATCTGCAAACATCATAGTCCACTGGGACTCCATCTCGTCTGTCAACCTGTCCATCACCATTGCAAATAAGAAAGGGCTCAGAGCTGATCCTTGATGTAATCTCACCTCCACCTTAAACGCAGCCATCACTCCCACTGCAGACCTCACCACTGTCACACTACCCCCGTACATATCCTGTACCACTCCTACATACTTCTCTGACACTCCCGACTTCTTCATAGAATACCACAACTCCTCTCTAGGCACCCTGTCATATGCTTTCTATAAATCCACAAAGACACAATGCAACTCCTTCTGACCTTCTCTGTATTTCTCCATCAACACTCTCAGAGCAAACATCTCATCTGTAGTGCTCTTTCCTTGCATGAAACCATACTGCTGATCACTAATAATCACCTCCCTTCTTAACCTAGCTTCCACTACTCCTTCCCATAACTTCATGCTGTGACTTATCAGTTTAATACCTCTGTAGTTACTACAGCTCTGCACATCACCCTTATTCTTAAAACACTTTCTCCATTCCTCAGGCATCCTCTCATTTTCCAAGATTTCACATTAAACAATCTAGTTAAAAAAATCCACTGCCATTTCACCTAAACACCTCCATGCTTCCACAGGTATGCCATCTGGACCAACAGCCTTTCCATTCTTCATCCTCTTCATAGCTATCCTTACTTCCTCCTTGCTAATCCACTGCACTTCATGATTCACTATCAGCACATCATCCAACCTTCTCTCCCTCTCATTCTCTTCATTCATCAGCCACTCAAAGTACTCTTTTCATCTGTTCAACACACACTCCTCTCTTGTGAGTATGTTTCCCTCATTATCCTTTATCACCCTTACCTGCTGCACATCTTTACTAGCTCTGTCTAGCCAGTTATTACAGGTCCCTTTCTCCCTGTCCAACCTTTTATACAACTCTTCATATGCCTTATCCTTCACCACCACTCTCTTTGCCACGCACCTCATCTGCTTATACTCGTCTACTTTCTTCATCTCTTTGACAATCCCACTTCTTCAACCTCTTTCTCTGATATACTCTCCTGTACTTCTTCATTCCACCACCAGGTCTCCTTGTCCTCCTTCCTCTTTCCAGATGTCACACCAAGCACCTTTACAGCAGAGCTAGTAAGAGAGATGGCTAGAGTTACCCAGCTATTGGGTAACTCTTCACTGCCACCCAGTGCCTGTCTTAACTCTTCCCTGAACATCACCCCACAATTACCCTTTTTCAGTTTCCACCATTTGATCCTTGGTGCTGCCCTCACACTCATCATCCTCTTCTTGATCACCAATGTCATCCTACAAACCACCATCCTATGCTGCCTAACTACAATTTCCCCTGCCAGCACTTTACAGTCTCCAATCTCCTTCAGACTGACCCTTCTACACAAGATATAATCCACCTGTGTGCATCTTCCTCCACTCTTGTATGTCACCCTATGCTCTTCCCTCTTGTTAAAATACATATTCATCACAGCCATGTCCATCCTTTTCGCAAAATTTACTACCATCTGACCTTCTGCATTCCTTTGCTTAACACCATACCTACCCATCACTTCCTCATCCCCTCTGTCCCCTTCACAAACATGTCCATTGAAATCTGCTGCAATCTCCAGTCTCTCACCCTTGGGTACAGTCATCACCACTTCATCTAACTCACTCCAAAATATTTCTTTCTCATCATTCGCACACCCAACCTGTGGAGCATATGCACTAACAACATTCATCATTACACCATCAATTTCCAGCTTCATAAACATCACTCTGACACTATTTTCACCTCCAAAACACTCTTAGCATACTGTTCCCTTCAGGATAATGCCTACGCCATTTCTCCTCCCATCCACACCATGATAAAACAATTTGAAACTGCCTCTGATACACCTAGCCTTGCTCCCCTTCCATTGCGTCTCTTGCACACACAATTTACGATCCTTCCTTCAGTCCATCATATCAGCTAGCTCTCTCCCTATACCAGTCATACTGCCAACATTCAAAGTTCTGACGCTCACTATCACAGTCCTAGCCTTTACCTGCCTTCGGGCATGCCTTCACCCTCTTCTCCTCCTCCGGCCAACAGTAGCCCAATTTCCGCCAGCACCCTGTTGGCCAACAGTACTGGTGGCAGTTGTTGTTAACCCGGGCCTCGACCAATCCAGTATGTATTTCTGTACTGTTGTCTGCATGTATGATTTGGCAAAATTTTATGCCGGATGCCCTTCCTGACACAACCCTCCCCATTTATCCGGGCTTGGGACCGGCACAAAGAAATGCACTGGCTTGTGCATCACCAATCAAGGAGGTCTATCACACACCTTAATCCTTCCAAACCATTACTAAAAGACTTCCTTATCTGCCTCCTGTCTTTGTCCCTACTCCTCATCTGGGACACAGCTATCCAACATCCTTTATCACCTTCTTATACCTCCCTTTAATGCACTAAATCACTTAACCTGGTTTCCCCTTCTAATACTTTCCTTTATTGTACGTCTTAAACTGCTATACCTACTTCTAGATAGCACAACCAAATTACTATTCCATCACTACTTCTGTAACTCTCAGACTTGCTTATCCACTCCATTTCCTCCCTCTATTATATTCCTCTGTCTATTGTATTTCTTAAATTACTCCTACCTATCTTATAAAACTGTAAAGTCTCAATTTAAGCCTTGTAAATGTAATGGCTTTGATCGATCCAAATGTTATTATACTATTATGCTATGTATTCATTGAAAATGCATTATACAATCTTTATTGCAAATATTGATTGCATTAAATGATACCTTGGAGCTTTCCTCCTCAGGCCTCCACTTAAAAGGGACACCCGTTCCTGGTCAGACTTTCCTGCTGAACAAATGTCAATAAATAAATCAAATGCACAACATCAATGCAGATTCCTACAGGAGAAAAAATATATAGTAATCTAACTGTTAGGCTTCAAGATCGCACTCCCAGTGCTCCCACACCTGATCAGCATTTGATTTAAGACACTCATTTAATAAGCAGCATGCATCCCCAACTTACTAGCTGGTGACTGACTAAATCCCTTGTCTCAATTCGTCCCACCCCTCACTCTGAGTTCCTCTCACTCCTCAATCAGCAACTCCCTGAACCCAAAATGTAACATGCAAATATGGGTTCTGTCCCTTCTCTGTCTTACTTGATCCCTTGTTGACTGAGAAAACTAGTCCTTTACAGCCATGAAATGTTCCAAGCGTTTATATGGTATCGCTATTAAAAAAAATTGCATATTTTAATAGACTAGCACAAACTAACTACAATGTTACAACTGTGTGTCGAAACAGGACTTCGAGAATCTATCCCTCACATGGAAAGAAACTGGTCTTCCCTTCCACAAATCAGTAATATCACCTCTACTGCACGAAATCCTCTAATCTGTCTCTGCTTCTATATTCCTCATTTCTACACCCCTCCTCCCAGTGTGAAGCCTGCTCATTACCCAACACACTACTTTACTAACTTACCAACGCCAAGGACACAACAGTATGGGGGGTGTACCCAATAAAGGTGCACAACAGTCTTACCCAAACAGCAGTCTACATTACAATGAAACAAGCTACTGGAGACCATAACAACTGTGACACTGGAACCTAGCCAATTAGCCCTTGAGCAACTGAAGGAAGGCCTACAGTTTTATTTTATTTCTGTTTGAGTAGCACCAATTTAAAATAGGGACCTTAACAGAAAAGCTGAATTACCACAGGACAACTGAGCAGAGTTTAGTGTCATTTACAATGCTCTGCATCATACATAACTATTGTGCAGAGGGACAAAGCCCTTAACGCAACCTAGGCTACTGGGTTTGACTAGCAACACTGGCAGTGAGGAGACAAAAAGGAGAGGAAGAAGTAAAAGAGCATTTCCCATTCTCCACTGTCTGGGGGAGGGAAGGATTTCGGGTTCCTGTCAGAAGAACGAAGACTCATTATGTCGAATGTGGCTTCGAACTGTAAATGTCAAAAACGCAAAATGACGAAGCAGCTTTTAAGCAAATTCTTTCCCTAGGAAAGAAGTCGCTTGGCCACTTCCGTCACTTTGCTGTTTTTGGCACTGCACTGCGATCTCAGAGTTGGTATATTTAAGTAAGGGGGTGTGGGGGGCACAGTTAAACACTTAAAATAGTGTTTAGGGTGTTTTGTTTTTTGTTTCTTTTTTTGGGGGGGAACAGCAATTTTTTTCCCTGGGAAAAAAATTCACTGTTCTGGCTGTTTGCTCTTTTTTGTTTTCATATTTTTGTGGTCGATGTAACAGTGTTCGATCTTTTGATCGTTCGCTGTTACAACATAGACCCAGGATTTGCACTCAGAGCCTGGAGAATGGAAAGACTACCACTTATCCTGTGTAGATGGAAGGAGCATAGGACTGCCTGAACGCAACATCCCTTGTGCCTTGGGGAAGTGAGGGGACATCCTTTGTGAACAGACCATTCCATATCCCTCACATGGCACTGTGCTAGGTACATATGCTGTAGAGACAGAGAAAATGTAAAATGCTCAAACCACCCCTGGTGGCTGCCTAGATGATGACACCTCCCAAAAGGCTTTTGCCTAGTGAAGGGAACAAACAGACTGATAGAAAATGTCCTAGAATTGACAGGAAGCAGGAGGCAGAGTGTCATTAAAAAATGATGCTGCAAATTATTCCTGAGGGAGTTATGCAATACAAGTAGAGAAAGAAAAAGTTCACTAAACATGCAAACTACAGTGAAATAACCATTCAGGTCTTTAAATTCCTTACCAAACACATACTGCGTGCATTGCAGACGACAGGATCATGGACAAATTTTGAATCAGTGTAATGCATTTAGAAGATTAATAGAACAGGTTTTGAATCAGCATGCATTTCCTCTAATAGTAGAATGAAACAGTTATGTCTGGCATGATTGAATATAATCCTCAGTGAGAAGGGAAAGACCAAAATATGAGGCAAAAATCAGGGACCTTCTGCAAAACTAGAAATTTTTAACAGCTATAAAGAGGGAGGAAGCAGAATAAGTGTTAAAAAGAGCTCTAAGTAATTGTTGCATATTTTGTGAACTCATTATGTCAGATAAAATAAATTGGCAAACTAGTGTAGTATATAAAAAATTAAGGTATGGATTATTGTACAGTTGTAAAGTACCAACAAATACCAAAAAAAAAAAAAAACAGCACTAAATGTACTATCAAGTGATTCAAGAGACACCAAGAATGCAAGGATCAGGGGAACATCAGCAAATGTGCAACCACCCTATAGTGTTGTCCACTTTAGTGGAGGTAGAATAGTTCCCCAAGGTACCCATACTAAAATGCAAGAATGGGACTGTAGGGAAAAAAGGGTGTGTAGTGAGCAGAGGTATATGGCAGAAAAGGTGATGGAACTGGAGGACAATAGGTGGGGCAGATGAATTTTGTTAAAGATTAGGTACAGTGTACAGCTATCAATGGTGAAAGGGCTTGGGAAATAGAAGCAAAACTGAATGAGTAGGACAATGTGGCTTTCCTCGGTGACCAAGTCTCCACCTGCCAGAATAAAATGACCCATTTGTTCTCCTCAGATGTGTGAGCCTTATGGTACACACCTTTCTCCTATAGTGGAAGGGAGAGCAGCAGAATCAGTGCCATCATTCTGCTTGGGATTCAGTTTTAGCCTCAACTCCTCAGCTTGTATGTCCACCTGATACTTTAAGGTCCCATGTACAATGGGCCTTAGCAAGGCCTTCTCACCAGTTTCCCTGAGTGACACAACCTTAAGAAGACCCCACCTCCTTCCTTGCAGCCAGTGCATCTGTGTGGCCGCTGGCATCTAGTGAGGATTCCAGCATGGAAATGTGCACCCTTCACCTAGGAAATAAGATTGGTAAGGCAATCCCTGCTCCAATCTGTCCCCTCCACAGCCCCTTCAGCACTGGGGTCTTTAATAAAACTCTGCTCATCTTATTTGCAGGCACAGCATAATCTTATCCCGTGGCACAAGCAAGGAGGAAATAAGTATGTATAGATGCAATACAGAAGGAAAAAGTAGACAGATGTAACCAAAATGGGGAAAGTGAACAGCATCAACATGAAGTGGGAAGAGAGGACCCAGTAATGCCAGGAAAATTGTGGGAGCACCATCTGCAGTAACATCCAGGAACTGCACTTCATGCACAGAGACTCAAGAGCACAATCTCAGCCCAGGGTTTTTTGGACTAAAGCCAAGCACTGTGGATGTGCTCAAACACACATCCATCCTGCAGTTAAGTGTAGTAAGCTTTACGTTGTCCTTTGCAGCCTAATGGTGGGAGGGTTATATATCTAGAGCACAAAATCCCTTGCTTATTATCAGTGGAAAGGCTATATACCTAGGACACAAAAATACCAGCAGTTAAAAACGATAATGCCATAACAAGACTATCAAACCTCCCTACCCGGCCTACAGAACTTTTCCTCCTCCTCAGGGTGGACAGCATAAGTATGGGTAACTCAGAACTGTTGTCTAGATAGATCACCAGAGCCACATGGTGAGGGTATATATACCACACTTTAAATAGGTACCCAAACATACCCTGTTGGGTTAAATGCTCCACAGAGTCCAGTGCCTTTATATTATATTATATGCATAAATACCATTATTCAGCAACCAAATGACCCTCAACAACAGCTGTCAAACCTTGCAATCCCACTCTTGAGAGCTAGAGAAAAAAAATCACTGTGCTTGTCACAGCCCATTTAATTGCTGCTAAATCCCTTGATCACTTCTACTGTCAACAATCCACATTCTTACCTCTCTTTCATTTGCAGTTAGCAGGTTAGGTGGTCACTCAGATGGTTAAGGGGTGATGGGTAATTGGGACAAAATGATTGCTTAACTCGCAGTTGTTTAAGTCAGTACACACTGAAGTACCCTGTTTTTCTTTTTTTTGCTTATTTTTACTGGTTATTCCTTTTAGCAATTTATGTATAGCACTTTTTATTGCCTGCTGCATACGTTTTACTGTATTTTATTGATATTAACTCATCTGCATGGTTAAACTAAAATTGTCTGCCTTACAGAGCCTGATAAATACGTTTTTTACTGTCACACTGTTTGCAAAGCTTTTTAGCTAGTTTCACTGTGTGAAAGGTGTTGACGGGAAATTTTCTGTAGTTGTTAAGCACCTATTTGTTTGTTCTGATATCCTGCCAAGGAGTGCATCATATAACTGATTTGTTTGCAGTTAAAAGCATTCTGTAGAGTCTCCTTTATCTGTTTAAAACTTTCATTTTGTGGTTCACTGCTGTTCTTCTGCAGTGATAAGCATGTCTGTCATGTTTACTGTCTAAAAGAGTGTAGGCTAGTAGCTTTAGTATTGTTCCCCACCCTCCATCCCTGACAGTGTCTTGGTGTTATACTTGGTGGCTTTGCAGTTGCCCACCCCTACTGTACATTTGATCTGGGACACTCCTCCCAGTCTAGTGTTATTAGCTCATTCTACCCAATACAGAGGGAACACTTGAGAAGGCCAACCCACTTAGTTTCCTAACCTTGAGTTATCTTCTGCTTCTCCTCTCACCCTTTCCCCCCAAAAAAAAAAAAACTTTGCTAGAATGTCCCTGTGCTCTACTTGTAGCAAAAAAAAAATACTTGTTTCCTACCCTTCCTGTAACTAGTCTAGTCCAGATACAGATTTGTAATATCCAGGACTGTTTGTAAGCTTATGAGCCCCCCAAGCCTTTCTGTGTTGGAGGGAAGCCTGCCAGCTTATCAGTGGGAGTGGTAAGCACTAGCTAACCTATCTACCACATAAGGAGTGGTTTCTGGCCCAGAAATTGTAATTATTGGCCGTTTGGGCAATTTTCCATCTCTTTCAACTTTGATTTAAAAGCCTGCATTTGCACTTGTTTCTTTCCTGTAACTAGTCTAGTTCAGATACAGATTCTTAGTTTTAGCACTTGAATTTGCTTATTCGTGCTCAGCACTTGTTCAGAACTTGTTGTTAGCACTAAATAAGCTACAAATTATTACAGCACTCAACCTTCTTCATTCCCTAAAGGAAAACAATTGTTGTACTTACTTTCCTCACTTGTCTTGAGAAAAATAGTTTTTTATTTAGCCATGTCCAAGGGTCAGCTCCCAGAGTTCTCTCCCGTCTATCTGATGAATCAGGGAATCTTGGGGCAATGTACAATTGCCTCATGTACACAAACAACCCTCTACTCCTACCACCCAACACAACAACCTGTGAGAGATGCACTTATCTAGCCAAAATGGAGGTAAAGCTCTCTCCAACCAAGACTGAACTTCACAGTCAAGAGGAGAAGGTAAACACTTGCACCACACCACACTCATCAAATAGTCCCACTAAACCTACAGCACTAAAATCCACACACAGAAACACAAAAACATTCACAGAGGCTCTCAATAATAACCTGCTCAAGCAACAGAGACCTCAAAAGCAGAAACACAAGCAACCTGCACCCCACAACACAACCCAAATAACCCACAGCCTCAGTGTGCCACTCAACCACAGCCCATAAGGCAAAACAACGTACCCAACACACTAGTCACAGGTGACCCTATAGTCAAGCACACTGATGTCCCACTCACCAGACGAAACAAGGAGAAGGTTACTGTCAGCTGCCTGTCGTATGCCAGGATCCACCACATAACCCATTCACTCAGGTCACTCCACAACAAGTACAAATGTGACTCTGTCATTGTCCATGTTGATGTGAATGACCTGAGACATACCTCCCTGGACTACATGAAGAGAGACATGGAAGACCTCTCCGATCTTGTAGCCCAGGCAGGTGTGACCCTAACCCTGAGTAGCATCCTGCCTTCATCCAGAATGATACCGCAGTACAAGGACAAAATGATGGACTTCAACAATTGGCTAAGCTTTTGGTGTCATTCAAAGGGGATCCAGTATCTGTCTGCCTGGGGTGACATGGTCAACAGACCATGATGCTTTGCCAGAGATGGCCTTCACCTGTCACCCCTGAGATTCCAGATACTGGCTAAGGCTCTTGCCGTCCCTATAGTGCTTTTTTTAGGCAAGGTTCAAATGAAAAATTCGCCACCATAACACGAACAGGTGAGCATAAACTGAGGGTAATGCTACTCGATGCTAAGTGTCTAAATCTCAAAAAGCACTCCCTCGAGGCACTCCTTAAAATGGAGAACATAGATATCTGTGCAGTGACTGAGACCTGGTTCAAGGCTCCAGAGAGCACCCCTGCATTACCAGGCTATAACTCATAGCACACTTTTCGGCTACCTAACCTGGACCGGAACACCAAAGGCGGAGGCGTGTCCATATTCATTAAGGATATCCACACCTCCAGACTAGTTGCTCGGCATAATTCATCCAAGGTTATCCAAGTGCAACTAACTCTGGGCAAAACTGCAATCCAAATGTAGCTTGCTACAGATCCCCCACCATGCCCTAGGATTCCCACTCCTCTTTTCCTGATATACTGGAAAATATTAGGGTTCAACCAAACACCCTAATAATGGGTGATTTCAACTACCCCACCATTAACTGGGAAAACTACTCATGTAATAACTCTTTCACTCAACGCTTTCTGAACTTCATAAATTCCAATGCCCTGGATCAACTCATCCACACCCCCACCAGGGACAACAATATCCTAGACCTAGTCATTACCAACATGAGTGACCAGTGTTCCACACCTGAAGTCAGCTTCTCTTTGGTCAGATCAGACCATAAGCTAATCACCCTCGATATCCACATCCCACCCCCACTAAGGAAACCACGGTAAAAAATTTCTTCAAAGCCAACTTCATGCTTAAGACAGAAGTGGCGAACTTCATGACACCCATGCAGATGGACAACACAGTTACAACTGCTGAATCCTACAAAGATGCACTCTATAAGCACTTGCATGAGTGCATGGATCATGCTATCCCAAACAGAACCAAGACGCTATCCTCCAAAAAAAGGAAGCCACTCTGGTGGTCCCCTGCCATAAACAAACTCTACAAGAGAAGAAGAAACTGTTGCAAAAGACAGCAAAATCCCATGAGTGGAGGAGTTCCCTGGCCAGCCTCGGTAAGAAGCTGAGATCCCTTATAAGATCTTCCAAAGCTAGCTAAGAAAACAAAATTGCCACTGTTTTTAGGAACAGCCACAAAGCATTTTATAGCTCTGTCAAGAATCTCATGGCAACACCCAGATCTGCTCTGAGTTACAGCACAACGGCACGAAAATTACAGAACCAACTGATATTGCCAACATCCTGGCAGATAGGTTCAGTGCTAACTTTAGCCCCCTCTCACCCCCTAAAGGGCCCATATCTATACAGGAAGAATGCAGAGTCCCTGTAATCACAACTATGCAGGTAAAAGCTGTACTCTCTAAAGCCAAAATACAGCATCCGTGGGACTAAACAATATCCCAGCCTGCATTTTACACAAATTTCAGAATGAACTGGCTCTCCACCTAAGCACCATGTTCAATCATAGTCTCACATCAGGCGTTGTTGCCCACTGAATGGTGCACAGCAACAGTTATCCCATTCCACAAAGGGGGAGCCACCACTGATCCCGGGAACTATAGCCCTATTAGTCCGATGAGCCTAGTCTGTAAGGCTATGGAATGTATCATTATGGAACTCGTAAACAAAGTCATTGGTAACCTCCAAACTCTGGATCCCATCCAGTTCGGGTTTGTGAAAGGCAGATCATGCCTCCTGAACCAGATCAACTTCTTTGAGGCAGTCACCAAAGCTGTAGATGAGGGCAAGGAAGTTCACACAGCCTATCTTGACCTCACCAAGGCTTTCAACACCATCCCCCAATTCTGGAATTACAGCTAAACTCACTAAACTAGGTATAAATCCCTACTTCACAAGATGGGTTGCCATCTGGCTCACTGACTGCAACTTTTACAGTGTGGGTTCTGACTCCAAATCTGACATCAAACCTAGTGACAAGTGGAGTACCACAGAGTTCAGTGCTGGGACCTCTCCTGTTTGGCATCTACTTCTCTGAAGTACAGGCTAACACAGAAGGCCTTTGGCTAATGAAGTTCGCAGATGACTGCAAACTAGGAGCCATAGTGGAGTCCCAAAATGATGTGGACATCCTACAGAAGAGCCTCACTGATGCAGTTGCCTGGTGTCAGAGCCATGGCCTCAAGCTCAATGCAAAAAGTGCATTGTCATCCCCTTCTGTACCCATGAACTACCACATAGGCAGCAGTCTACTTAACACCGAATGTGTGATAAGAGACCTTGGGACCCAGGTGGACAGTAGTCTCTCCTTTGATGATCACATCACCACAGTGGTCAGGAAATCCTTCTACATGGCGCACCTTGTCACAAAAGGGTTCTCATCCAGGAAATAAGAGGTCATTGCTCCACTCTATTCGACACTCATTAGACCCATTATAGAGTACAATGCCCCTTTTGGAATGTACCTCACAAGACATCTGCAGCAGCTGGAAAGGCCACAGACATCTGCAGCAGCTGGAAAGGCCACAGAAGTACCTCACAAAGAAGATTACTGGCCTCAAACCCTCAAACAGATGTCCTACACGGACCATCTCAAAACATTCCAGATTTAATCTATCATATCGCCTACTCCGAGGTGATCTCTGCCTAACAGATAAAGCTACTTCAAATTCAGAGCTGTTGGACATGCTACACCTAAAGAAATCCCAATCCCTCTGAGCTACACACTCTAGGTACCTAAACCTTGTCACCACAATAAACAGGACATGCTGGAGGGATAGAGTCCTGTCCCAGAGACTTCCTATACTCTGGAACAGGCTACCCATCTATGTCAAGCAAAGTTCTTCATTAGCACTCCAAGAAAAATCTTGATGAGTGGATGGATACACCTCTGGGATCACTTCTGTGTCTCTGCACGACAGTGGCACAGGAAAATAACTTTCTTGGGTGGCATAAGCCAGGGAAACTTGTTGGCTAGGCTTATGTAGGCCCTTGGGCCGATAGCCTAGTACCTACCTATGAACCTAAATGTTTCAAATAGTTGCATCAGGTTAAGTATATGTAAAGGGACAATGCAAAGTTTTGTAGAAAACCATTTTCCTGGAGGGATAGATTCCTATCCCAGAGACTTCCCATACTCTGGAACAAACTACCCCATCTATGTCAAGCAAAGTTCCTCATTAGCACTCCAAGAAAAATCTCGTCTTGATGAGTGGATGGGAAATAGATAATACACCCCAAGGGATCATTTCTGTGGCTCTCCTCGACAGGGGCACATGAAAATAAATTTCTTGGGTGGCGTAAGCCAGGGAACCTTGTTGGTTAGGCTTGCTTAGGCAATTGGGCCAACAGCCAGGTACCTAGCTATGAACCTAAACGTATAGTGCAAGTGACTCTCAGAGGAACCATACAGAGACTTGGCTTTTGATATCACAAATAGCATCAGAATATGGATTGGATTAGGATGTTTTCTTTTTTAATTTAGGATTTTTAAATACATTCATTTGCTTTATGGTTCTGGTATACTGTTGAAAATCTTCTGAATTTGTTGTTGATGTTAACAGAAATGCTTTTGGAGGAAGCATATAACAGTGTTATATAATGCTCTGCATGTTGTTACTTAAACAATACAGAGTTAACATTAGATCATTTAAGCATTCTTATCATCAATGGATCTCAATGCATCTTAAGCAGTGAATTCATGATTTTAAGGGACACTTCTAGGTAAAAAAAAAGGGCATGATAAAAGACAAAGGTGGGAGGGACCTAACAGATGCATAAGCTATTATGAAAAAAGTGGCAGGAATATACAGACAATCAATACAAGAACTACCCCACCATCAGACAACAATGTGTTTTCTGACCTAGATCCTGACATCCAGGAAAATAAAGTTAAATGGGCCCTACAAAGCCTTAGGAATAAATAAGGTTGAAGTAAGTGATGAAATTCCAGCTGAATTGTTTAAAATCATACAGAACATGGAGTGGAATTTGGAAAAGAGGAGAACATTTGCCATTCTGATTGAAAAAGGTTAGTTCATATTCCAGTCCCATGAAAGGGAATGCTAAAGAATGCTGAAATTGAACAATTGCACTTGTTCTACATGCTGAAAAGGTAATGCTCAAGATCTTGCAAGTTAGACTCAAATATACGAACAGAAAACTATCAGATATACAAACTGATTTTAGAAGTAGCAGTGGTACAAAACTTTAAACTGGCAACATTTGCTGGATAATGGCAAGAACAATGTTGTTCCAGAAAAAAATTATTTTCTGCTTTACTAACTACTATAAAAAGCCTTTGACTGTATCTGTGTCTACCATAAACTTTCACAAGTTCTTAGAGAAATGGGGAGACCGGATCACATTATTTTCCTGCTGAAGAATCTGTATGCAGACCAAGAGGCTACCATTAGAACTGACTATGGCACAACTGACTGATTCAGGACTAGAAAAAGGAGTATCGAGTATGACAAAGCTATATATTGTTACCCTATTTATTGAATTTATATGCGGAATAAGAGGAAAATACTGGATTAGAACAATCAATTATATGCTTGTTGGGAGAAATAAATAGCCTTACACATGCAGATATCATCAGTCAGATAAAAGTAAGGAAGACTTGAAGGGCCTGTTTATGAGGTACGAGGTGCAAAAGCTGTCTTTGTTGCTCAACATCTCTAAAACTAAAATTATGTCACTTAGTTCAATCAGCTCTTTGAAAATTAATGCTGAAAAAATGGAGGTAGTAGTAGATATTTTCCCTGAACTCAAAGATCTCGGCAGATTGTGATTGCAGCCATGAAATTATAAGTCACTTGCTTTTTGGAAGGAAAGCCAATGCAAATCTGGATAATATTCTAAAGAACAAAAAGACGTCACGTTGTCAAAGTTCCATATAGTCAGTGCTATGTTAGTTGGACTATAAGAATATCTGATGGAAAACTGATGCTTCATACCTTTCAACCCTCTTAGAGCAAGAAATTTGGACAAAGGCCCCAGAATAGGGACAATTTTTAAATATTGCTCTTACGAGCTTAGAAGGTTGATAGAACAACAGGATATGCATTAGCATGAATTTCCTGATGGATATGGAGTGAAACTCAAATGTCTTTTTTTTTTTTTTTTTTTAACTTCAATCTTTAATGATTTGCCACTAATTTGCCTGAAAACCACAATTTTATGAAAAATGGACAAAAAATATGAGACAAAAATCTGGACATTCTGTGAAAATCTGTAAGGTTGAGAGGTATGTTTTGAACTGTGGTGCCGGTGAAAACTTTTGAGAATTCCAAGGATTACAAAAAGATCAAATCAAATCAGTACTTAAAGAAATAAACCCAAACTGTTCACTGGAAAGCCTTGTAGTAAAACAACATTAGTAAAGCAATGCATGCAAATTTGCAAGAACTAAAATTGAAGGACAGGCCCCGTATGTTAATGTCCTAGAGGTCATGAAGATTTGGGCTCAACTAAAAGTGGGAACAGCATATAAATAAGAAAACTTGACAGTGCTTACGGACTATTCAATTCAACATATCACACATACTAAAGTTCAGGTCAAGTGTGCCTGACTCGAAGGGTGATCAGGGAGATCTTCGGTACACAGCTTTATCATCAGATATTGTGTTGCTGTGACTAGAACGCCTGCTAGTGGACTAAACACACCCACATCTTTTTCCTTGGTTCAGTTGTGTACCAGGAAATTTCCATTTTGTACTCTCAAAAACCTTTTCATTGCCCTCCAATCAACCTGGCATTTTAAAAGAAAAGAAATTAACACAGATTTCAAAATGCTGCCCCCGTTTATAAATGCATACAATTTTAGATTAGCAATCTTCTCTGTGAGCAAGCTACGTACCCCATTGTAAAGAGCATCATTTTTGACCACTGCAGACATAATATAGCTTGAAAAAGCTAGAATGTTTCTGAATTATACAAAGAAAAGCGTACTCTGCAGAGTACATAATATGCCTGGCTACACACTTGCCTTAGTACTCAAACTTCTGGAACAAGAGTTTCATGCTTTACTGGAAACTGATATTGACAATGTGAAGTGCTTATGCAGTTACACGCAGTGAGGCTAGGAGACAAGCATGTGTGTCTGGTAGCCTGGGGGAGACCCAGACAGACTACATACTTGCAGCCAGGACTGGTGAGGTGGTTACTTCAGGGAGGGAGCTACACTGTAGCAGTGAGACCTGAATGTGAGCAACAGCTGCTTGTGGGTACCGATGGTCCCTTGGACAGAGTGACTGTAAAGGTAGAGGTGAGTAGTAGTACCCAGGCTGACAGTGAGGCACCACTGTCAGAAGATGCCAGACTTCCTGTGGAAGGGGAGCTGGGAAGGGTTACAAGGAGAGATTTGAGACAGGCTCCACTCTCAGACCCTACATTGCAAGGCCTGAGGCAGGTAGCTAGGAAGGCACCCGATTTCTCAAGGAAAGGTGGAATCTGTATACTGGGACAAAGGATTACTATACAGAGAGTGGACCCCTGAGGGAGGGCTAGACGGTAAGACAGTACAGCAGTTGGTAGTGCCTAGAGCCTACCATCTGGCACTTCTAGCCATAGCCTATGATATTCCCTTTGCAGGTCATATGGGCATAAAATGTACGAAGAGGTGTATTATGCAGAACTTCTATTGGCCTAGAATTTCCAGAGATGTAAAAGGGTACTGCAGGACCTGTGAGCAGTGTCAAAATGTAGGCACGGCAGGAAACAAGGTGAGAGCTCCTTTGATGCCTTTGCCTGTGATTGAGGAGCCATTTCAGAAGGTAGCTATGGATATTGTGGGTCCTATGAGTACCCCAAGTTCCACAGAGAAAATGTATATCCTAGTGGTAGTGGATTATGCTACACGATACCCTGAGGCAGTGGCTTTGTCCTCCATTGAGGCAGAGAAGGTGGCAAATGCTTTGTTAGTATTTATTTTGGGAAACCTACCCTGCTGAAAATCTCTGACTGACAGAGGTGCCAGTTTCATGTCAGACCTGCTGGCTTGTCTGTGGAATTCCTATGGGGTGAAGCACATGAAGATCACTCCCTACCATCCCCAGACTAATGGTCTTGTTGAGAGGTTAAACTCTACAATCAAGTCCATGCTATGGGCATTTGCAGATCAGTTTAAGGAGTGGGACAAATATTTGCCCCATCTGTTTGCTTACAGAGAAGTTCCCCAGGAATCCACAGGTTTTTCACCCTTTGAGTTGCTGTATGGGCATAGGGTGAGGGGACATCTAGATTCAATTCAAGATGAGTGGGAAAGCAAGTGCGAGTCTCACAAGGAGTCTGTTGTGGCATATGTCCTAAACCTCAGGACAAGGCTCAGGGAACTCATGGGCTTTGCCCAGGAGAATCTGGCAGAAGCCCAACAGAAAAAGATGCGGTATGACAGGAATGCTCGAGCTACAGAGTATGCTGTGGGGCAGCAGGTAATGGTTCTCATTCCTGTCAGACACAACAAGCTGCAAGCAGCTTGGGAGGGACCCTACAAGGTGGTAAGAAAGGCAAGTGATGTTAACTACATGGTGGAACTGCTAAGCAGATGGCAGGGGCACAAATTGTATCACTTTAACATGATGAAACCTTACCATGATAGGGAGGCCCTTGTGCTGAGCATTTGCAGTGGATTGTAGGAGGAGTTTGAGGGAGATCTGAGGACTGATCTCCTCAGTGAGGCTCGGGCTGACACCTCTGTGGAAGGGGTAGCAATGTCCCAGCAGCTATCTCCTACCCAGGTTTGAAAAATCCGAGCAGTGTTTCAGGAATTTGGGGACATGTTCACTGGGAAACCAGGGTGTACCCACCTGGGGCAACACCAGGTGGATACAGGATCCCAAAGGCCTATTAGGCAGGCCCCTTATAGGGTGCCTGAGAGTGTCAGACAGATCCTGAGGGAGGAGGTACAGGAGATGTTGGAACTAGGGGTGATTCAAGAGTCCAACAGTCCCTGGGCCTTCCCAGTGGTGCTGGTGCCAAAGAAGGATGGCAGCACCAGGTTCTGTGTGGACTACAGGAAATAAAATAGTCACACTGAGACAGATGCTTGCCCCATGCCTAGGACAGATGAGGCCCTAGAGCAGCTGGGTGGGCTAAGTATCTTACAACCATTGATCTTACCAAGGGTTACTGGCAGGTGCCCTTGACTCCCAGTGCTAGAGAGAAGTCAGCCTTTGTGACTCCTTTTGGCTTGTATGAGTTCAAAGATGCCCTTTGGGATGAAGCATGTCCCAGCGACTTTCCAGAGGCTGGTAGATCATATCCTAGGAGGGTTTGCCCTTGCTTACCTGGATGATATTGCCATCTACAGCCATCCCTGGGCCAGAGCACCTTCAGCATGTCAGGGAGGTGTTGGGCAGGGTTGACCATTAAGCCGAGCAAATGTCAGGTGGGTATGGCAGAGGTTTCCTACCTAAGACAGAGTGGTAAGATAAGGCCAGAACCTGCCAAAGTGGAAGCTATTCAGGCATAGCCTGCACCTGTTACCAAAAAGCAAGTGATGGCACTTTTGGGGACAGCAGGGTACTACAGAAAGTTCATCCCCAGTTATAGTACCATGGCTGCTCCCCTCATAGACCTGACAAGGAAGAACAAGCCAGATAAGGTAGTGTGGACCCCAGCATGTGAGCAGACATTCCAGAAGCTTAAAGAATCTTTGGGAGGACCCCCTGTGTTAGCCAGTCCAGATTACAGCAAATAATTTGTTGTGCAGGTGGATGCTTCAAACCATGGGGTTGGGGCTGTACTTAGCCAGATTTCTTCAAAGGGAGAAGAGCACCCGGTGGTTTATCTCAGTCACAGGCTCCAACCCAGGGAGGAATGCTATGCAGCAGTAGAAAAGGAATGTCTAGCCATAGTGCGGGCATTGAAGAAACTTCAGCCTTATCTGTATGGAAGGAAATTCACCGTTATGACAAATCACAAACCTCTAACATGGTTAAACAGAGCCAATCAGTAAAATGCCAAGTTGCTAAGATGGAGCCTGGAGTTGAAAGCATATATGTCAGTGCAGCACCGCAGTGGGAGTAGCAATGTCAATACAGACGGGCTCTCAAGGCAGGGAATGGAGTAGGTATACTCAGACCACAGTGTTTTTCAAGGTTCACTTGAAAAACTAGCTTGAGTCTTCGGGGGGGGGGGAGGAATGTGAAGACTGGTAGAGAAGGGTGAAGGCTGCCAGCCTAGCCAGAGAGACTTGTGCAGAAAATTCTATTTGTAAATATGGATGTTGAACTACAGGCTTATTTTTTTTTTAAATGAAAGAATGTGCTATGAAACGTTGAACTCAAAACAATGTGGCAACACTGGCATTTCTTGTTGGCCCTTTGAAATTAAAATTTCATGGCTGCCTTTGATATTTTGCAAGTCAGCCTTCCTGCCTATTGTTTTAGGGCTAAAGTTAATGACCAGAATTTACATATGGAATGTCCTTTATTGCTCTAAGTGTAGAAGAATATAAATGCAGTTTCCGTCAGCCTGGAAACACCAGGAAGGTGTAAAAGATGATGTAATGTTTAGAAGAACTGGAGTTTGTTTCAACAGTGAGAACCAGAGATTACTGAGCATTTTATCTAAACTCAGCACTGCCTTATGCAAGTTTTAGAAGTGTGTTTTCTTGTA
>NC_056728.1:104551762-104669262 GCF_019279795.1 Protopterus annectens | reverse complement strand
CGTACCTTCATTGAAGGTTGTGTGTCAGGGCTGGTAACTCGGCACGTAAAAATCAACTACCAATCATTAGCAGACCGGAGTACCGCTGTGGCGACCCCTAACCGGGAAAAGCCGAAAGACACAACAACAAGAGAAGACTATGAAGAAGGAAGGTGTGGGCAAGAGGAAGTCTGGAGTCTTTAGTGAGAAAATTATTCTGTACAGTAACCCAAATTTTTGATGTGTTTTTTTTAATACTTTGGTGGATGTGGAGGACAAATTTGAATTCATCATCTATGATGACTCCAAGCAGTTTAATGTGAGATTTTGCATAAATGACACTGCTGTTGAGGGATGTAATGGACAAGGTAGGTTTAAGATGGGCAAGAGATTTTGGTTAGAAACAAAGAAGCTTAGTCTTTTTAGGATTTAGGAGGAGTTTGTTATTTGAGAGCCACTGTTTGATAGAGTTAAAGGAGTTTTCGTTAAGCACTACCGAAACAGTTGGTCTACACATCTTGCTTTCATGCTTTATGAGGCACCAGGATACACTCTCTAAAAGTAAAAAAAAATAAACAGAGTGTTCCATTGTTAGTAGGTAGGCCCTAAAACAGATAGTAAGGTGCAACACTGTTACCGTGTTCTACTTATATTCCAGTACTCGACCTAGATCGCTACATGCATGGTTGCAATGGAAGCATTGGCTTTTAAATTAATTTGGTGTTTTACAGACTATGCATTTGATCCCAGTATGTAAACTGTTAGTGGTATTGTTTAACTCCTAGGGTTATAAAACCAATATATATTCATCATGTACTTGTAGCTAGCTAAATCCCTTATATTTTGTTTTAATTGGTTCTAATCAAGTCATCCACCCTGACTTAGTGTAATTCTATATGGCCAAGCAATACAGAAGTTCTGTTTTTTTTTTTTTTTTTTTTTTTTTAACTTCACTGATCTCCAGACAGGATTGCTTTCCCTGCTAGGCTCAGACATTCACACAAGCTATCTGCACATAGTAACACTGTGTTAACTGGTTATGCACCACCCTTTCTGTGATGGAAATTAATTCTAATTGGGATTTTTACCATCCTCGACCCCCTCCCCCTGAGAATATTGGGTGAAAAAGCCCTCCTGGCAATTAATAATCAACTCCCAACCAATAACTGGTACACAGCTGCAAACCTCTACAAAACTAATTTTTACTTTGCTCTACATACATCTCCCAAACATTCTACCTTAATACAGGGTAACTAACTTGTATTTGATAAAATTAAAAACAAGGTAATTGTAATTAAATAGAACTATAACTGCTATTTGGTTTTATCTTGGCACTGGTGCGCACAGTAACCTCGGTTGCACCCCCACCCACTTAGTCTAGACTAGTGCTCAGAAACTATAAACCACCTGCCCTTCTGTTTCTTGCTACACTCTTTACCGCTAGGATTAAATTTTTACATACACTGTTAACCCCACGGGATAATTCTCCTTCTTAACTACTGCATTCACGTTTATGCCCTTCTCTTTTAAGGCTCACTGATTGCTAAAGTAATGAAATTATCTGCCGATCCTGGCTCTACCCACTCCATTCACCCTAGATGTGCTCGGGCTCAATTAAATTGTCTGTGCTCAGGCTCAATTAAATTATCACTTAAGACATAAGCACACAGACATTACTAGAAAACAAAGCCATATTAACATTTGTCATTTATGCATTTTAATATATATATATATATATATATATATATATATATATATATATATATATATATATAAAACTGGATGAAAAAGGAGTTATATTAGAAGATGAGCTTCTTTCCCTAGTAAATCTCAGCTATGGAAACTGACCCAATCAGTAATTCCAAATAATCCCCAGTAACATTTGTAGGTCTATTTCCTTTTTGCCCCCATGAGACACCACTGCTACACACTTGAAAAACACTAACTGGCTATCCATCCTCCAAAGAATCACCCTTCTCCTCCTTGGGTTGATGATTTTTAAACTCCATTAAATACTTCCCCTTCTTTAGAAAGATAGTTCTCCACTTTCTTCCTCAACCTTATCACACCGTACAACACAAGCCAAAGCTGACTGAACTCTCCCCTTCAATGCAATGGCCCCCAGCCCTGGAATCTACTGACACTTTCACCTTCCTCATATTCAGTAAATAACAAAAAGCATACTTGTTTAAGCTAAATGCAATTATTTCACCAAAATAAATGTCAAACTCTACCATCCTCTTATATTAGTAGTGCCTTATCTGGTTGTAAATTACAAGGATTCTAATGCTGCATGGCTTGACCTTGTCGTAAAAAAAATTAATCATGTAATCAAAAAAAAAAATATTTTTATACTATAAATTTCAAAGAACTAGTTCATACATTTATTCACCTAATAACGTATTGTTACTTGTGTGCACAGTTTTACACCCTGGCTGAGCCTAAAATGGTCCATAATGATTAATGTTTTACCCCAGTTAAATACATACATAAATATGCACCCCACATTCTATATACATAGACGTGTGGGCATTTATACTAACCAGTTATGTATTCCACTGTAAATGCATTTTGAAACAGCTGCTATACTGGTGTGAAAATCTTCAGAAGTAACTAGCACAACTCAAAGAAAAGTGTATTTTATTAAAGCCCAACAACATTGTTTAGTAAGAATAAGCCAGCAGCTACAAGTCAATTCTACCGCTGATTAGTCTCTACCCACAACCCATCAGTCTAGGTCAGTGATCTTTAGAAAAGTCTAGACTTACTTGTTGCCAGTACTTACATTTACACAGAAATGCAGGAAGACAAGGTTTTATTTCCACCAGACCAGACAAAGTTAGCTTGTAATACCAATGTCTGTTTAGTAATATTTTGCCCGATGCCTGTGCACAAAACTTCACTGGGAAAAAAGAGTTATAGTAATACCAGTAAGCAAAACTTTATACGAATATTTTCTATGCAAAGTAAATGTGTCAGTTTGCACAAGGAAATACATACAAGTATAAGTGTTTATATTACGTGATCGAACAGTGAAATGTTCGAACAAGTAATAATCGACCCCTAAACATCGAAACGCCGTAATGTCGAACAGCAAAAAAAAAAAAAAAAAACCCAAACAAACAATTAAAATGCTCTGCATCCCCCACATCCCCCGCTACTTAAATATACCAACTCCAAGATCGCACTACAGTGCAGACAATGGAAAATTTCCATGTCCGCACTGTACGGAGATCTCCTTTGAACTGTTCGACATTCTGATGGTTCGATATTTAGGGGTCGATTATTACATGTTTGAACATTTCACTATTCGATTACGTAAGTATAGTGTGTACTTGGAAATTGCTGAAAATGTTACATGCCAAAAATACACAGTCTCACAAAATTAACTCCTTTAGCTTGTTACATTAAAGGAGAGAAGAGAATTTACAACCAAGTACTTCCTATGGTGCACGTCTCAAGTACAAAAAGAAAC
This sequence comes from Protopterus annectens, assembly GCF_019279795.1. Classification (NCBI taxonomy): domain Eukaryota; kingdom Metazoa; phylum Chordata; order Ceratodontiformes; family Protopteridae; genus Protopterus; species Protopterus annectens. The sequence continues at coordinate 104,665,808 of NC_056728.1, read as the reverse complement.
TGTCTGCAGTCTTTACACAATCTAGTAATGAGAGAAGTCATTAAAAGTGCAACCACATTCATTCCTACTGGGAATCACAGTATGTTTTAAGAATGAATATCTTGGGAAAGTGCACTATAAAACAAAATCGGCAAACCTTTTCGTCAGTTGAAGACTTAAGCTGACTATTGTCCATCTTCATGAAAATTCCACTCCTCAAGTAATTGGCCAGTCCAACTCTAGTCTTCTGTGCCTGCTGGCCAGTTTTGGCACCTTCTTCTCTTGGATGTACCATGTACAGATTCTTGAGTTTCATTTCATCCATTGTGGATAGTAGACCTGGACACAGTTTCTTACTTTTTTCTAATATTCAATTTAACATATGCATTCTTTCCTAGAAGCAATAAATAAATAAATTAAAATTAAAGTCTTAAGTGAGAATCAGACATGTCTAATTCCATAAAAACAATTTAATAATGATAAAACCTTAGGTCATAAATAAAATTAATACAATTAAAACTATTACAATTACATAAATAATGTCCCCTTTCTGAGCATGATTGCTATCTTGACACATTAGCTGAAATCCCCATTAAACTCAGCACCATTCTACTGGTGGACTTCAACTATTTATCAATAAACTGTCTGCCTACACTTCCAATGGTTGGAACATCAGGCCTTCCTGGACATTATAAATGCTAACTCTCTTTTACAATTAGAGAAACCATCCAACTAGGGCCCCCCCAATGTACAATATCTAGTCCTCACAAATATGTAGCATCTCTTGCGCATCTCCACATAGGTTCATGTGGAAGTACTAGGCTAGCTGCCTCTGTGGACCATTTTAGGCCTAGACCATTTTCCAAATGTGAGAATTAAACCCTGTACTGTCTACGAGGTAAACACATTAACCATTATGCCAACGTCCAACCCCTCTAAATGCATCCTTCTCCCTTGTTAAATCAGAAAATAAATTAGTGACCTTTTCCTTTAAAGCTGGTGGCACCTCTCCTGTAAATATCTCTGTGTTTAGAAACTTCTCAATAACAAACCATCAGTTACTTGTTGGCCTAGGTAAGTTCCATATTAACCCTCCTCAGATGGATGATCCTACTGCTAAAGCTGCTACTTATATCTCCGACATCTACACCAACCTGAAAAAAGTTGTACTGATTAGATAGTCCCTGTCCATATGGCATATGAAACATTTAAAAATAAACCACTATGGTGGAATACCTGTTTAAGTATTAACAGAAATAAATTGTTTAATGGTTTTAAAAGAGGTGTTGTTTTACATATCTTAAGAGCACATTTAAGAAAACTAGTAAGGAGCTTAAGAAAATCATTAGGAAGCTCAAAGCAGAATATGAACTTTAGGTCACTAAAACCACACACAACTACAAATCAGAATACTCAATGTTCAGAGCTAGTTCAGAATGTTGGACACACTGACTTCCCCACTAGTGAATAGCCAATATCCTTAATATGTTTAGCACAAATTTTACTCCACCATTACAGCTAGTTCAGAGAGTCCATAATCCCAGCCATCCTCTTTTATTACTGTGGAACAAGTTTTCTGCCACACTCAAAAGCTAACACCTCATCTGTGAGCCCTGATAGGCACTGACAACCTACCAGGGTTGCCCGGTCTATCCTGGTCAAATATGGCCTCTCTCAACCTCTACTTAACCTCTTTAATCTAAGCACTTCCACTTGTTGCATTCCTGATGCCCGGAAATGGCCACTGTAATGCTATTACACATGAATGGCCATTCACGTGTAACAGCATTACAGTGGCCATTTTCAGGCTTCAGGAATGCAAGAAGTGGAGGTGCTTAGAGTGCATAAGTACCTGTGAGTAAAGAGAAGCACACACTGCCATGCCCACAGCTTTAATAAGTGCATGAGGGCAGAAAAAATGTATACTCCAGTATGCACGTTATGTAATGTTCCCACAACACGGTGAAGGGGGTGGTGGACCACACATACCAGTTATGAAGGCACTGCCCATTGTGCACTGCATATTTATTGCCACTGACATGTTCACCGATGCCTGCCATGCTGCCTGCTGGCTCATATTGCCTAGGAGGCCATGGGTATTATTTTCCCCCTGTGCATTTGATTATTGAAGTTGTGGGCATGCACCACATTCTTTTGTTTGCCTACATGGAATTGCAACAGCCATATTTCTCTGCAGCTGAATGGCATTTCAATCAAATGTACCACAGAGAAATGTTTTCCTGCCTAAACCCATAAATCACATCTTGCTCATTTAATTTCCAAAAGCATTGCCACTAGCTCCAAAGACTTCTTAATTCCTCTTTATTCCTGTCTTAGTTATTAAATGTAATGCACTTTCTGGCATGTAGTTGTTCAAATATCTCTCAATTTGAGAGGCCACAAAATTTCTAACAAAAAAGATCAGTGGCCTCAAAATCTTCATCATCAGGACAGCCCTCTCCCTGTACGCAAGTCTCTTATAGATTCATCTGTGATGATCTATGTCAAGCCTTTTGAGCCACGAGAGATCCAACTCTCTTGGACTTCCTAGTCTTTCACAGAAAAAATGGTGTCTCAGGTACTTGTTAAAGGCAGTAAATATTCATCAACAGACAAAGACACTTTGGCATGATAGATCCATTTCCCAACATAACCTTTACCTCTGAAGCAAGCTTTCATTTCACATTGGGTAGAATAGCACCCTTGCCCCCATCAAAATAAGCCTAGATAACTGGATGGACTGTCTCAAATTTTCTCCATGTCTATCTTGCCTTGCTCTCCCTGAAGCTGGGGGAAACTTTTAATAGGGGCTTTTGACTTGGCTTGAAGCCATCTGAAGACTGACTGCCTAGTACTTACTATTAACCTATAGGAATTCCAAAAAGGACTAAAAGCAATTAGAACTAAAACTCAAAATGACTTGACTCCAGAATGTAAATACTTGAGTGTATACTTTCATCTTCTACACCCAAAGGACATCTTCAATCTGAAGAATCAAAAATGGTATATCAAATAAGCTCATCATATGACAGCTAAATTACACACTTTGTGATGATTTAGATGTGTGTCCAAATAGCTTTAAACTAATAAAACCAGAAGGTTGAGCTCCCAGCTTAAAGATCTTAACAGATTTGTATTCAAAATGCTGCAGAAGATTTTCCTGTATAATAATAGACACGGACTCTTGATTCCTCTTCTTCAAAGGAGATGCTCCTTTATTCTATGATCTTTCCAGAGGTTAGGTGAGCATACTAGTTTGATTGTACAGGAGAATCTTCAGAAGCATTTTGAATACAAATTTCTTAAGATCTATGGTAGGCCCAGTGCTCATCCTGCTGCTCCAATTAGAGTATTCAGACATACATTTAAATTGGTTTGATGGGATCAGTACAAGTACATGCAAGTGACAGCCTTGGGGTATTGCTGTGATCATAGAAGCTTCCAGATTCTAGGACAAAAAACACTTTGTGATGATCAAAAAACATGCACCACCACTAACATTTTCAGTTTGTAGTCAAAATCATGAAACTCCGATTAACATAAGCCTGTTAGAATGACTGAAATATTCACTGCTCATGGTGTGACATATGAAAGCAAGTTTTAATTTTCAGTACGGACACATTAGGTGAACATCCACAAATACGAATACAAGTACATTGACACAAAGTACTACAAGAGTGAAAGAAACACCGAAAATCAGAACACCAACTTTATTTCCTTGGTCAGCAGGGAAGAGGAAATGTATCCTTTTCCCCACTGTAGTGCGATCTTGGAGTTGGTATATTTAAGTAGGGAGGTGCAGCTCCCCACATGGGGGGGTGCAGGGGGGCTTGCCTCCCCTGCAAAAAAGTGTGTTTATTGAAGTTTGTTTACTTAGGTTTGCCTTACCTGTTTGGCACTGTTGTTTTTGGAAATACGTTTGGCGTTATGATTTTCGCTGTTTACGTCTTTTGCTCTTGTAGAACTTCAGCATTTAAGCGTCAATTTTCTTGTATTCGCATTTGTGAATGTTCATGCCTTTAATATAGACCCACTTATACAACGTACTTAAGCTTCAAGAGACCACAGATTGTTTTGCTGCAACAGGAGTCTACATGAACATTGCTTGATGGCATCTGATCCACATTTTTCCAACAGTCACTAGTATGATGATGATGAGGTAGAAAAAGTATAGTTAGAAAACTGTAATCATTTTACTTGGCAAAACACCAAGCAACTCTGCTAGAAAAGCACTGAAATACCATTTACCTGCATAGATCCCGGAGAACATTTGTCTCGTTAATTTTTCTAAGATTAAGAATATGATAGACAAATACAATTAAGACTATAAAGATTATTGTCCCCAAATAGCAACCAAAAGTGTTAGCGTCATGCAACTCATTTAGCCTACAACAGAATGCAGAAAACATACCTCATCAATAATGCGTATGGTTCAAGTTCAACTCAAATAAGCTAGTTTTTTTAATAGACTACAGAGCTATGCACACAGAGAACTAAGCTTGCAAAATGCATTCAAACAGGGTAAAACAAGAATAAACCACACCCATCCACATAGGTTATTTTAAGTAACACAATTACTATTTGTTTATACAAATAGTGTAAGAATCCTCTCTCACGGATGTAGTAGTTGCATTCTGAAATACCAGGCCAACATTTATGATTGCTCATGGAACTGAACTTTAATGGTATTCTGCCTTCAATGAGTGTTGGCAGAATTTATATGGAATATTTTAATGCACACTCTGTGGAATAATGTCAGAATCATTATTACTGTTCAAGTGTAACCTTGTCTTTTTCAAGAGATTTTGGCACACTTTTTAAATTTGATTTATTTAGCAGAATTGCATTTGACTTGCTTCGCTTAACTAATGAAGGATGTTACAGCTATACTTTACAATAATGCGATTTTTATTTTATCTTCTTCAATGCTGCAAGCTAAAGAGTAAAGGCTTTTGATGGATTAAAGCTAGTTTCCTTGTATGTGGCTTGTATTCACTGTTATGTTGTGTTATTTTGACTGCTGAACACTGCTATTATTGTCATTCTTTAAAAAATAGTAGTAAATCAATTATCCTATTACCTGCAATGGCAATACCACTTTGTATGCAAGCATAATTGTTCTACTAAGCAGTAGAAAAAAATGTGAAAATTACATGGCTTTACATCATACCAATGTCTGAGTTATGCCCAAATCATGTGTGTGTGTGTGAAGTCACACCAAAAGCAGTTATAATGGTTAATTTTAGACAAACTTTCCTCACAGTAAAGAATATACAAGTTTAAAAGATGCGTATTTTGGATGCGCTGCCGAGAAGGGATTTCACTCTCAAGTTCTAAAGAGAGATTTTTTTCCTGTAAAATTCCAAAAAATAAAAGTGGTTGACAAATAGTCAAAAGTCCACATTTATTAATATACTAAGCATTTTTGTTCTAAAGTGTAGAACGTCATGAGAGTAACGTTGACAGGTGCACATCACATTTAAAAGGTCATCATTAACAAATCAAAGTTGAGATCATGAATATTTAATAAAATGTTCTCAAAGACATACTACCTGAAGCACAAAAAAAACAACAATAAAAACTAAATTATCAGTATTGGCACCATATCAAAAGGAATAAATATCAAAATGGCCCTACTAACATGTATTCAGATAAAATATACACATATGTATTGTAAAGTCAAGCCTCTCGATTTCAAAATACTTGTAATAGAAATAATCATCCAAACCTGGCATTTAATCAGAGTTGTCATACTGTCTCACAATTAGGCTCTGTCCCTTCTAGTGTTTAGATTTTTATAGTATTTTCAAGTGTGTTTATGGTTTAGTTTTTTTTTTTTTGGCATTTCTCAGTCTGTATTTCGTACAGTTCAGACTTTCGGCCAGTTACAAATTCAGTGGGCTAAATCTATAACAATCAACCTTTATGATATTCAGTATGTTTAGGGTTATAATATGAAGTTTTCAACACAATTACCATTCCTCCATCCATTCAGGAGACTTAGACTGTAGGACTGATGAGATTCACCCTTTTGTCAGTCTCACCATCAGAAAAACAAAGATGTTGCTGTAGTGTACATCTTCACCCAGTGTCTAGAATTGAACAAATACAGCAAATGTAGCTATATTTCCTCCCCACCACCCCATTCAATATTCTTGTAAGCCCTTGAAATACTACTCTGAGGATCAGAATGTTAAGCACCTTTAACAGATCCAAATGTAATAAGCGATTCAAAATTCATGTGAACAGTAACATGAAATATCAGTTTAAATAAGCTCCATAAAATAAATCAAGCCTCATTTACTTAATATATATATATATATATATATATATATATACACACACACACACACACACACACGCCATGCAGCACTGCAAGCAAACTAATACAGCTTATGAATACGTCTACAGCATATTATAAAAGGGTACAATGTATGACAACATTCTGAAACAATTAAGATGAGAGAATATATAGTTTCATCATATGGAATATAAACAAAGTTTTAGCTGCAAAGAGCAAAGACTATTTAGAAACAAAATAGGGTCCGATAGACAGCCAATACAAAAATGAAAACAGGAGATCCCTTTATGTAAGGAATCCACTACAAAGTATGACTCGCTTATAGCTGTACAGTTCATCAAAACTTAAGCCATACCAGAGAGCTACATAACCACTGTCAAGTGAGAGATGTTTGCCAATCGTATAGTATTAGTATTAAAGCTGTACTTCAGAGAGATTGCAAAGTTGTTGGTATGACAAGTTCTGAATCAAGAAAAAGTAGGCACAGAGAAAGAAAACCTATGAAGCATTTTAAACAAAGTGATGATGATGTTAAAGGAAGAACACAGCTGTAGTATCAGCTATTTGCACAGTATTTGAAGGGACTATGGATTTTTATTAATATATCACATATACAGACATCGTACTGCAAGGAAGATTAGAATTCATCATGTCAGAAAAAAGCAAGCAAGATAATAAGATATGCAAGATTGAGTTGGAAAAAACACTTTCCAGTTTTTGCCATTGGGAGGAAGACTACCATTTGATGAAAAAATTCCAAATGATGAAAATGTTCAAATCCAAGCAGATATTAGGACACAGAGTGGACTGATGAGTAGAGAGTATGATTTGTTTGAACAAATATGAAAAACAAACATATATGAAAATGGCATTCAATAAATATTGCATTAACTTCCATATAACAATGTTTAATCAGTACATAGCAAACCTACATGAAATAACCATAAAAAGAAAACACTCTTTTTAACAGTACAGGGAGGCAATATCTGCACTAAAGGGAGAAATTAGTGATGCTGTGTAGAAATCAGAATTTAGTGTTTATAATCGGTAAACAGGGTGAATGTTCCAAACAGAGTGGAACAAAACCATTTTCTTAGTGGCTTCTTAAAAGAGCAATTGATATTCCAAATTGAACTATACAATTAATTAGTTAAAAATCTGAGATGTTGGTCACGTATTAGCATTTTAATGAGTTTTCATTTTGAAAAGAGTGCTAAATGTGTGACTGTCCAAATGAAGAAATTTATAGATTAATAAGGAAGCGGCTGTGATTGTTTTTTTCCAATGAGGAAAAATAGCTGCTTTAGTAAGGGGGTGCCTGCAATGTTCAGCATACCTCTCAACGTCTTAGCTTACTTGTGCTTCAAGTAATAGGAGCACAAAGGCTCAAAACCAGGGACAAAATGTAAACATTGCTCTTACAAATTAGAAAGTTGTTAGAATAATAGGTTTTGTATTAGCATGCATTTTCCTAATGATATGAAGCCTGAAAACTAGATATATATTATTTTGGGGCTGCAGTCCTCAAAGATAAGCAAAAAGCCACAAATTTTGAGTAACAGTCCAAAAATATGGAAATTCTGCAAAAATCTGGACAATTGATATGATGCTCAGTATAGGATGACTGAATATTGTAGCCAAATATCTTGGTTACCAGACATGAAATGTATTATAGCTGGAAAGGGATCCTGCAGTTATTAGTGGAAGGATATATTGTGATACTAGAGTAAGCAAGCTGATTTTGCTTCGAGTTATACCAGATGTGAAATCTCATAGCAGACAGCCATGTGACCAAGTTAGAAAGGTAAATATTTACGCTGTTATGCTAACTGCAGGGAACTCAAATATTTAACTTTCATGTTTGATCACCTGAACTGTCACACTTGGCTGTAGAAATGTTACCAACCATGTTCACAAAATATGAAGGGTAACATGAATATTTGTCCGCCATTTATTTAAGGGATTATTTATTCAAAATATGGAATTAAGAGTGAAGAAATAATTAAAATACTAACCTCTGGTGATATACACCCTAATCCAGGCCCTCTCAAAACCAAACAGTTAACTGACCTGCTGATTCTTAATATCAACATAAGAAGCATCACCAGCAAGATATCTTAACTGCACACATTTATATTCCACTACACTCCTGACATGAAACATGGCTAAACCCTAGCATCCAAAATGAAGACTTCCTCCCCCCAGGTTATAATACCTTAAGACTGGATAGAGTAGGCAGAAATGGCAGTGGAGTAGCCATACTCTAAGAACACACCAAACCTCCAACTCCTCCAGACCACACCACCCAACGTTCTAAATGCTGAAACCCTGTTTACTGTCCTTTCCATAAATAAAACTAAGAAAATCAATATTCTTTGCTGCTATATACCCCCAGGTAACAACTCTCTCATTATAGAATAAATCCTACACTGGACGAAAGATAACCTACAAGAAACTATCCTATTAGGTGACCTAAATACTAACTGGACAGCTTGCGATTCCAACAACCTCACTAACCATATTAATCTATATGGGTTTTCTCAACTGACTGAAGATCCCACTAGAATAGATAAAAAGGATTGGACTCTGATCAATACCCCACACAAAACTACCAGGTAGGTTGCCTTCCAGATGGTCTCAGTGACCACCTCTCCACATTCCTACTACACAAACACTCCAACCTACCCAAACCCATTGTTTACAAACTAATATGGGATGACCGCAATATCTTACCCCACATTATCTCAATACTGTTCTCAGCCACTGTAACTGGGAACCACTACAAACCCTTGGATTAGCCAGGCAGTTGACTACTTTAGTACTACTTTTATTAATGTTCTTAAACTCGCCCCCAGTAGGAAAATTAGAGTGAAAGCTAACTATGCACCTTGGCTAAGTAGGGACACTAGAACCCTACTAAAAGCCAGACATAAAGCCTGGAAAATCTGGAAAAGATAAAACACCACCAGTTCCAAGCAAAACTACTAACAGTTTAGAAATCAGGCCAAGGCTCAAACTAAACAAAATAAACAAAACTACTTCCTCAGTGCCCAAACCAATACTCGAAAAATCCACATAAATTCTGGAATTCTATTAACTCCTTACTAAAACCAGGCAAAACCACTACTCCAGCTCCAAACTCTACAGATAGTAATTTAGACATAGTCAATCAATTTAACCACCACTTCACAAAATCCACCCTGGCTCTATCCAGCCAACTAACCAATCATAGTTCATCACATATCCAAACCAATCAACCCGAAGAGACTCCCTCCTTTAACTATGTTGATTGGTTGTACTCTATAATGTCCTCACCTCTACAATTAAGAAACTCCTTCTAAAACTTAAACCCACCACCCTTGCAACCGATAACTTACCTGCTACCTTCATAAAAATGGCCTCTTGTCTTTTTATCTTACCCCATCTCCATCCCAAATCAACCGCTCCATACAGGAATCCTACATTTCCAAACTCTGGAAAGTATCTTATATTATTTCGCTTCATAAAGGGGGCAACTCCTATGACTTCTCAAACTACCGACCCATTGCCATCTTATGCCCCCTACCTAAAATTCTAGAGAAATGCATCCATTTGCAAGTCATGAAATTCCTGAACACACATCAGCTCCTCTCTACCACACAACATGGCTTCCACCCTCATCACAGCATAACCACTGCTCTCCTTTCATTCTCTAATCTAGTTAACCCTCACAGGAACGACAACAAATATACATCAGCCATTTTCTTGGACCTCTCAAAGGCATTTGACATGGTGTCTTACTCCATTCTGCTAGATTCTCTAGCCTAACTATCTTTCATCCCATCTACCATAGCCTGGTTCAGAAGTTACCCGACAGGCAATAATCTGTAAAAATGGCAAGGAGCACTATCCCCCCAACTTCCAACTACCATAGGAGTCCCACAAGGCTCTATACTGGGCCCACTTCTCTTTTCTATTTTCACAAATAACCTTAATAGCTCAACCCAGCATGGCACACTTATTCAATATGCAGATGATTTAACCCTGATCTGCACTGCCTCATCTCCCACCATTCTACAGCAACTTACCCAGGAAGCCTTTAACTCTGTAGAAAAATGGAACTCAGGTATCCAACTAATCCTAAACCCCAATAAGACAAAACTACTACTATTTTCCCCTAATAAATCAAAAGCTCCCATCTCCTTTTCCATCACATCTAAAAACAGCACTACCATATCCCCTTCTAACCACTCCAAACTTCTTGGTATTGAAATTGACAATAATCTTCACTTTGATATCCACATCTCTCAAACCATCAAATTGGTTCACAAAAAAATGGGCACACTATATAGGCAAAAAACTCACACCAAGCAAGAGTCACCCTTGTCCAGAGTCACTTTCTGTCCACACTACTGTACACAGCACCTATTTTCACCCATATTAGAAGAACTAACCTAAACAAGCTAGAATCCTGTTACAATAAGATAGCCAAGTTTGCTACAAACTCTAGTTACAGAACACATCACTGTGTTGCACTAAAAGAACTAAAATGGCTAGAGTTACCACAAGTAAACTACCTCCAGCTAGTTACTGCATATAACATCCTTAAGTAACCTGAAAAAAAAACATCTATATCCAATCTTCTTACCCATTACACTGCAAATCGGCATCGCCGATCTAGTGACAAATCTCTCCTCTGCATCGCCAAGGCAAACAATACTGCAGGCAAAGTACTCTTTTCCCACACCGTTGCTAAAAACTGGAATTCCCCCATTCTCTGACCACTGCCTCTACCACCCCACAATTCAAAAACTCCCTCAAATCACATCTACTAAACACTTGGTTTTGTCATTTTATCACTTAACCTTTACTCTCCCATCTCCCCCCTTCTTTTTCCAACTTCCAGGCTACTCACTTTAACCCCTACAGTATTAAACCCAGCCAATAACTCTGGTGATTAGTTGCTACTTCTCATAGCGGGCGATTGCAGCTCTTTTTGTCACAATCATTATACACCTGCACATTAAATGGAATTCCTGACTGTTTCTGCTGGAAAATGTCTTTCTCCAGTTTTAAATATTTTCAGTGTTTGTCTGGCAGAATGTCCAACTCCATGTTGTATTATTTAAATGACCTTTGTATAAACACTGTATACATTTGTTTCTCTTTTGGGCCTCTGCTGTAAATGGACCTGGTCCAGTTGGAATTTCCTGATTAACAAATGTAAAAATAAACAAATAAATAAATGATGCTTTCTGAGACATGAGGAGAAGTCTCCATACATCAAGCATGCCACAAAATCCCAGTGTAAGTGCAAGAGTTTCAACAAAATAGTCACTCGTATAAACAAGGCATAGGTTCATAGGTAGGTACTAAGCTATTAGCCCTAGGGCCTATATAAGCCTAGCCAAATGCTACCCTGGCTTTTGCCACCCAAGAAAATGATTTTCCTGTGCCCGTCAAGCAGAGCCACAGAAGTAATCCGCGGGGTGAGTTTCCCATCTCCCATCCAATCAAGATATTTCTTGAAGAGTGCTAATGAGGAGCTTTGTTTAATATAGATAGGTAGTTTGTTCCAGAGTATGGGAAGTCTCTGGTACAGGAATCTATCCCTCCAGCATGTTCTGTTTATTGTGGTGACAAGGTTAAGGTCCCTAAAGCTTGTAGCTCAGAGAGATTGGGATTTCTTTATGTGGAGCATGTCCAATAGCTCTGGGTTTGACATAGCTTTGTATGTTAGGCAGAGATTGCCTCTGAGTAGGCGATATGCAACAGAGTAAAGCTAGAGTATTTTTGAGACCGTCTGCGTAGGGCATCTGTTTGAGGTCGGTAATCCTCTTTGTGAGGTATTTGTGGCCTTTCCAGTTGTTATAGATGTCTTGTGAGGTATATAACAAAAGGGGCATTGTACTCTATAATGGGTCTAATGAATGATGAGTAGAGGGGAACAATGACCTCTTTTTCCTGGATGAGAAACCTTTTGTGTTGAGGTGTGCCACATTGAAGGATTTCCTGACTAATATGGCAATGTCATTATCAAAGGAGAGACTATTGTCCACCTGTGTCCCAAGATCTCTTATCACACTTACGGTGTTAAGTAGACTACCGCCTATGTGGTAGTTCATAGGTACAGAGCTTTTACCAAAAGGGATGACAATGCACTTTTTGGCATTGAGCTTGAGGCCATGGCTTTGACACCAGGCATCTGTCTCAGTGAGGCCCTTTTGTAGGATGTCCATATTGTTAGGAGTTTTGATTATGGCTCCTAGTTTGCAGTAACTTTGTTAGCCTGTACTTCAGAGAAGTAGATACCAAACAGGAGAGGACCTAGGACTGAACCCTGTGGTACTCCACTTGTCACTGGTTTGAAGTTGGATTCAGAGTCTGCTACTTTCACAGTGTGGGTTCCGTCAGTGAGCTAGTCGGCAAACCATCTTGTGACATAGGGATTTATGCCTAGTTTAGTGAGTTTATCTATAATTCCAGAGTGTGAGATGGTGTCAAAAGCCTTGGCGAGCTCTAGATAGGCTGTGTGAACCACCTTACCCTCATCTATAACTTTGGTGACCGCTTCAAAGAAATCTATCAGGTTTAGGAGACATGATCTGCCTTTTACAAACCCGAACTGGGTAGGGTTCAGAGTTTGGAGATTATCAATGTCATGGTTTATAAATTCCATGATGATACATTCCATAGCCTTGCAGACCAGGCTCGTCAGGCTAATGGGGCAGTAGTTCCCAGGGTCCGTGGTGGCTCCCCCTTTGTGAAGTGGGATATCGTTTGCTGTGCGCCATTCAGTGGGCGCAAAGGCTGAGGTGAGGCTATGATTGAACATGGTACTTAGGTGGGGTGCCAGTTCGTTCTGTAGTTCATGTAGAACACAGCCTGGGATGTTGTCAGGTCCCATGGATGCTGTGCTCTTGGCTTTGGAAGAGTGTGTTTTTTACCTGTACAGCCATGATTACAGGAACTTTGCATTCTTCTGGTATAGAGATGGGCCCTTTAGGAGATGAGAGATGGGTAAAGTTAGCACTGAACCAATCTTCCAGGATGTTGGCAATATCAGTCGATTCTGTATATTTAGTGCCATTGTGATGCAACTCAGAGCAGATCTGAGTGTTGCCATTGAGATTCTTGGCATAGCTATAGAATGTTTTGTGGTTGTCTTTAGAATCCGTGGCGATTTTGTTTTCTAACTAGCTTTGGAGGATTTTATGAGGGATCTCAGGTTCTTACTGAGGCCGATCACGGAGTTCCTCCAATCATGGGATTTTACTCTTTTTGCAGCAGTTTCTTTCATCTGTTGTAGAGTTTGTTTAGAGCTGGGGACCACCAGATTGGCTTCCTTTTTTGGAGGATAGTGTCTTGGTTCTATTAGGGATAGCACGATCCAGGTACTTGTGTAAGTGCTTATAAAGTGCATTTGTGCAGGATTCAGCAGTCTTACCTCTATTGTCCGTCAGCATGGGTGTCATGAAGTTTGCCACTTCTGCCTTAAAAAGCGTGAAGTTGTCTTTGGAGAAAATTTTTACGATGGTTTCCCTAATGGTGGGTGGGGTGGGATGGGGATGTCTAAGGTGATTTGCTTGTGGTCAGATCTGACCAACAAGGAACTGACCTCTGGTGTGGAACACCAGTTGCCCATGTTGGTAATGACCAGGTCTAGGATATTGCTGCCCCTGGTGGGGGTGGGGAGAAGTTGATCCAAGGCTTTGGAATTTATGAATTCCAGAAAACATTGAGCACAAGAGTTTGTACATGAGTAGTTTTCTCAGTTAATGGTGGGGTAGTAGAAATCGCCCATAATTAGGGTGTTAGGTTGTACCCTAATATTTTCCACTGCATCAAGAAATGAGGAGTGGGAATCCTGGGACATGGTGAGGATCGGTAGCAAGCTACAATTTGGATTGCAGTCTTGCCCAGAGTTAGTTGCACTTGGATAATCTCAGATGCATTATGCTGAGCAACTAGCCTGGAGGTGTGGATATCCTTAATGAATATGGACAGGCCTCTGCCTTTAGTGCTTTGGTCCAGGTTAGGTGGCCAAAAGGTGTGGCATGACTTGCAGCCTGGTAATGCAGGGGTGCTCTCTGGAGCCTTGAACCAGGTCTCTGTCACTGCACAGATGTCGATGTTCTCCATTTTAAGGAGTGCCTTGAGTGAGTGCATTTTGAGGTTTAGACTTCTAGTGTTAAGTAGCATTACCCTCAGATTTTGCTTGCTTGTACCTGTTACAGTGGTGAATTTGTCATTTGAATCTTGCCTAAAAAAGGCACTATAGGGGTGGCAAGAGCCTTAACCAGTATCCAGAATCCCAAGGGCGACAGGTGCAGGCCATCTCTGGCAAAGCATTGTGGTTTATCAATCATGTCATCCCAGGCAGACAGATACTGGATCCCCTTAGAATGACACCAGAAGCTTAGCCAATTGAAGTCAATCATTTTGTCCTTGTACTGTGGTATCATTCTGGGTGATGGCAGGATGCTACTCAGGGCTAGGGTCATACCTGCCTGGGCTACAAGATTGGACAGCTCCTCCATGTCTCTTATCATGTAGTCCAGGGAGGTATGTCTCTGTAATTGTCTATGTTGCTGTGAATGACCCGAGTCATATTTGTACTTGTGGCATGACCCGAGTGCATGCATTATGTGGTGGATCCTGGCACCTGACAGGCAGTGGACAGTAACTTCCTCCTTCTTTAGCCTGGTGAGTGGAACATCAGTGTGCCTGACTATACAGTCACCTATGACCAGAGTGTTTGGTACGTTGTTATGCCTTATAGGATGTGGTCGAAGGACACACTGAGTTTGTGGGCTATGTCTCATTTGGGTTATGTTGGGGGGTGGAGGTTGCTTGCATTTATGCATTGGAGGTCCCTGTTGCTTGGGTAGATTTTTTTGACAGCCTCAGTGAATGTAGGTGTGTGTTTTGTGCTTCTATGTATGTGTTTTGGTGGTGTAGGTTTTGAGGGACTATGTGAGGAGTGTGGTGTGGTGCAAGTGTTTACTTTCTCCTCTTGACTGCCTAGTCCAGTCTTGGATGAAGAGAGCTTAGCTTCCAGTTTGGCTATATAAGTGCATCTCTCACAGGTTGTATTGTTGGGTGGTAGGAGGAGACGGTTGTCTGTGTGCATAAGGCAATTGCTGCATTGCCCCAAGATGCCCAGATTCATCAGGTAGACAGGAGAAAAGACCGGGAGCTGACCCTTAGACATGCCTGGATAGGTGCTTATTTATTAAGTACTAAAAACGGTTTTCCTCCAGACAATGAGGAAGGTTGAGTGCTGTAGAAATTTGTAGCTTATTTAGTGCTTACAATGAGTTCTGAACAAGTGCTGAGCTCAAAGAAACAGATTTGAGTGCTGAAACTAGAAAACTGGCTAGTTCTAAGAAACAAAATTAAGCTAGGTTTCCCTCCAACACAGAAAGGCTTGGGGGCTCAGAAGCTTACAAACAGTCCTGGATACAGAAAATCTGCATCTGGACTAGACTACTTACAGGAAAGGCAAAGGCAAGAAACGAGCTTAGAATTTTTTTTTTTTGTAAAGGGGAAAGGAGGAGCAGAAGCTAACTGGGTTTGCCTTCTCAAATGTTCTCCCTGGAATAGGTAGAATGAGGTAATGACACTAGACTGGGAGGAGTGTCCCAGATCAAATTTACAGTAGGGACGGGTAACTGCAAAGCCACCAAGTATAAAAACAGGATACCAATTCTAGTTAATACCTCACACACAGCGAGTAAAATAAAAGTGCTGTAAATAACTCAGAAATGAGCAAAAAACAAAATACTTAATGTTATATATCTCAGATTTGTTAGCTCAGAGCCCTTCCTCCAACTTCCTCAGATTAGCTCAGTGTGAAATGGCAGAAACACTCACAAGTTAACTTCTTAAGTAACAAAGTTGAAATCTGAAACAACTTTAAAAAAGCTTGAAAGAACCAATGAGATGCTTACTCCATGGTGTAGTCCAGGCAACCTCAGTCAGCCAATGACCACAAACAATTCACTCTCACTGAAATGCTATACTGGCTTTGGCTAAGCTATGATGGCCTGGAACATGTGCTCATAGTGGGCATCTTGAGGCAATGTAGAAATTGCCTCATGTACACAGACAACCCTCTCCTCCTACCACCCAACACTACAACCTGTGAGAGTTGCACTTATCTAGCCAAACTGGAGGTAAAGCTCTCTCCAAACAAGACTGAACTTGACAGTCATGAGGAGAAGGTAAACATTTGCAGAACACCACACTCATCACATAGTTTCACTAAATCTACACCACCAAAATCCACATATAGTAACATAAAAACATTCGCGGAGGCTCTCAATAATAATCTGTCTAAGCAACAGAGACCTCCAAAGCAGAAACGCAAGCAACCTCCATCCCCCAACACAACCAAAATGACACATAGCCCACAGACTCAGTGTGCCACTCAACCATAGCCAATAAGCGAAAACAATGTACCCAACACACTAGTCATAGGTGGCGCTATAGTCGGGCACATTGATGTCCCACTCACCAGGCTAAACAAGAAGAAGGTTACTGTCAGCTGCCTGTCGGGTGCCAGGATCCGCCACATAACCCATGCACTCCGGTCACTCCACAACAAGTACAAATATGACGTTATTGTCCATGTTGGTGTGAATGACCGGAGATGTACCTCCCTGGACTACATGAAGAGAGACATGGAAGAGCTCTCCGATCATGTAGCCCAGGCAGGTATGACCCTAGCCCCGAGTAGCATTCTGCCATCGCCTCAAATGATACAGCAGTACAAGGACAAAATGATTGACTTCAACAATTGGCTAAGCTTCTGGTGTCATTCTAAGGGGATCCAGTATCTGTCTGCTTGGGATGACATGGTCAACAGACCACGATGCTTTGCCAGAGATGGCCTGCAACTGTCACCCCTGGGATTCCGGATACTGGCTAAGGCTCTTCCTGCCCCTATAGTGCCTTTTTAGACAAAGTTCAAATAACACATCCATCACCATAACAGGAACAGGCAAGCAAAAACTGAGGGTAATGCTACTCAATGCTAGAAGTCTAAATCTCAAAATGCACTCACTCGAGGCACTCCTTAAAATGGAGAACATCAATATATGTGCAGTGACCGAGACTTGGTTCAAGGCTCCAGAGAGCACCCCTGCACTACCAGGCTATAACTCATACCACACTTTTCGGCCAAGTAACCTGGACCGAAACACCAAAGGCAAAGATGTGTCCATATTCATTAAGGATATCCACACCTCCAGGCTAGTTGCTCAGCATAATGCATCCGAGGTCATCCAAGTACAACTAACTTTGAGAAAAACTGCAATCCAAATTGTAGCTTACTATAGTTCCCCCAATATTCCCCAGGATTCCCACTCCTCTTTTCTTGATGTACTGGAAAATATTAGGGTTCAACCAAACACCCTAATAATGGGTGACTTCAACTACCCCACCATTAACTGGGAAAACTACTCGTGTACCAACTCCTACCCCCACCATTAACTGGGAAAACTACTCGTGTACCAACTCCTTAGCTCAACACTTTCTGGAATTCATAAACTCCAATGCCCTGAATCAACTTATCCACACCCCTACCAGGGGCAACAATATCCTAGACCTAGTCATTACCAACATGAGTGACCTGTGTTCCACACCTGAAGTCAACTCCTCATTGGTCCGATCAGACCATAAGCTAATCACCCTTGATATCCACATCCCACCCCCACCCCCCATTAAGGAAACCACGGTAAAATATGTCTCCAAAGCCAACTTCATGCTTCTTAAGATAGAAGTGGTGAACTTCATGACACCCATGCAGATGGACAATACAGTTATAACTGCTGAATCCTATACAAATGCACTCTATAACCACTTACATGAGTGTGTGGATTGTGCTATCCCAAACCGGACCATGACGCTATCCTCCAAAAAAAAAAAGGAAGCCAATCTGGTGGTCCCCCTGCCATAAACAAACTGCACAACAGAAGGAAGAAACTGTTGCAAAAGAGAGTAAAATCCCATGAGTGGATGAGCTCCCTAGTCAGCCTAAGTAAGAAGCTGAGATCCCTTATAAGAGCCTCCAAAGCTAGCTACAAAAACAAAATCACCACTAATTCTAAGGACCTCCACAGGGCATTCTATAGATATGTCAAGAATCTCAATGGCAACACACAGATCTTCTCGGAGTTACAGCACAAAGGCACGAATATTACAGAACCAACGGATACTTCCAACATCCTGGCAGATAGGTTCAGTGCTAACTTTACCCCCCCACCCCCTAAAGGGCCAACTTTACCCCACCCCCTAAAGGGCCTATATCTATACAGGAAGAATGCAGAGTCCCTGTAATCACAACTACACAGGCAAAAGCTGCACTCTCTAAAGCCAAAAACATAGCATCCATGGGACTGGACAACATCCCAGGCTGCGCTTTACACGAACTTCAGAGCAAACTGGCTCCCCACTTAAGCACCATGTTCAAGGACAGCCTCGCATCAGGCTTTGTGCCCACTGAATGGTGCACAGCATCAGTTATCCCACTCCACAAAGGGGGAGCCACTACTGATCCCAGGAACTATCGACTTATTAGCCTGATGAGCCTGGTCTGCAAGTCCATGGAATGTATCATCATGAAACTCATAAACAAAGACATTGGTAACCTCCAAACTCTGGATCCCACCCAGTTCGGGTTTGTGAAAGGCAGATCATGCCTCCTGAACCTTATTGACTTCTTTGAGGCAGTCACCAAAGCCATAGAAGAGGGCAAGGTGGTTCACACAGCCTATCTTGACCTCGCCAAGGTTTTCAACACCATCCCCCATTCTGGAATTATAACTACACTCACTAAACTAGGTATAAAATCCCTACGTCACAAGATGGGTTGCCAACTGGCTCACCGACAGAACCCACACTGCAAAAGTTGCAGACTCCAAATCTGACCTCAATGCAGTGACAAGTGGAGTACCACAGGGTTCCATCCTGGAACCTCTCCTGTTTGGAATCTACTTCTCTGAAGTACAGACTAACACAGAAGGCCTCTGGCTAATGAAGTTCACAGGTGACTGCAAACTATGAGCCACAGACAAGTCCCCAAATGATGTAGACATCCTACAGAAGGGCCTCGCTGAGACAGATGCCTGGTGTCAAAACCATGGCCTCAAGCTCAATGTCAAAAAGTGCAGTGTCATCCCCTTTGGTAAAAACTCTGTAGCCATGAACTACCACATAGGCAGCAATCTACTTAACACTGAATGTGTAATAAGAGACCTTGGGACCCAGGTGGACAATAGTCTCTCCTTTGATAGTCACATCGTCACATTAGTCAGGAAGCCCTTCTACGTGGCACACCTCATCATAAAAGAGTTCTCATCCAGAAAAAAGTAAGTCATTGTTCCCCTCTACTTGACACTCATTAGACCCATTATAGAGTCCAACGCCCCTTTGGAATGTACCTCACAAGACATCTGCAGCAGCTGGAAAGGCCACAGAAGTACCTCACAAAGAGGATTACTGGCCTCAAAACAAATGCCCTACACTAACTGCCTCAAAAAACTTCAGCTTTACTCTGTAGCATATCGCCTACTCCGAGGTGATTTCTGCCTAACTTATAAAGCTATGTCAAACCCAGAGCTGTTGGACATGCTACACCTAAAGAAATCTCAGTCCCTCTGAGCTACATGCTCTAGGGACCTAAACCTTGTCACCACAATAAACAGGACATGCTGGAGGGATAGATTCCTGTCCCAGAGACTTCCCATACTCTGGAACAGGCTACCCATCTATGTCAAGCAAAGTTCTTCATTAGCACTCTTCAAGAAAAATCTTGATGAGTGGATGGGAAATAGGAAATACACCCCGGGGATCACTTCTGTGTCTCTGCTTAACAGTGGCACAGGAAAACTTTCTTTGGTAGCATAAGCCAGGGAACCTTGTTGGCTAGGCTTATGTAGGCCCTTGGGCAGATAGCCTAGTACCTACCTATGAACCTACAGTAGTGAGGAAATCATACTATGTTGCGTAACTTAAAAATAAAAGGTATGGCATCTAGGTCCAAGGAGGTCGTTGTTCCTCTATACTCGGCATTCATCAGACCTATCTTCAAGTACACTGCCCCCTTTGGCACGTACCTAGCTATGCACAACGATTTCAATGTCCAAAGAGGTTCCCTATTAAAAGAATGCAGTGTACAAGTGACATGTTCTCTGCAGACCACCTGAAAGCCTTACCCTGTATTCCATCTTCTACAGGCTGTGGAGGGAAGCTATATGCCTGGCATTCAAGGCATTGTTAGATCCCCTCACCCTAATGGACCTCCTGAATATCAGCAAAACACCACAATTACCCTTTCTAAAGGCCTAAAGCTTGCCTGTGATATAAATAGGACCTCCTTCTCTGGAGCACGCTCCCTCTATCCATATGAAGTAGAGTTTCTCCTTAACCTAATTAAATTTACACCCTTGTCTCTAACGGACACAGGCAGTCTGTTAATGGTTCATCTCCCAGGCCTCTGCTTGTAAATATGTCATCTCCCAAGCCCCTGCTACCAGAAATTGTCAGAGATATGTGGCTAGCCTTAAAAAGGCCCTTTTGGTCATTAGCATAATACGGACCTGTAAACCTATACTGGGTTGTGCTCTAGCATTAGGGGGTTGCATTTAATGGTTAGCTTTGCAGCTAGTGGGGTGAAAGCCTTAGCAAAAATAGCTTAAATAGGAAGGAAACCTTTACTTGATGGGTAGCTATTTTGTTTTAGTGATCGTTTGGCAGGGATGCTCAAGTATGCCCTATATCTCTGAAGGGAAATCTGGATCTGTATACATTTGATACCAGGAAAGGAGCACAGTGTGGTAAAGGAGACGTATGGAATTATCCCAAACAGTTTGTCCCAGCATCCCTAGGGAGTTCGAAAACAGGCAAACCCTTGAAACGATGGCTTTTAATCATCAGCTATTAGGGTGGGGGTTAGCTGCGTCAAGCCTCCATGCACAGAGAAAAGATAGATCGAGGAAGGGCCTTTTTATGGAATAAAGCATGACATCAATCATCAGGTAACTCTTCACTGAACTCTGTGAACCAAACAGCTTGATTATTATTATTATGATTATTATTATTATTTATTATTATTTACATTTGCTTACAGGGAAATTCCGACTGGACACAGGACCTTTTTCAGCAAATGCCCGGGGAGAAAAGCTCCACATCATGTACATGATAAATAGAGATACAAAGCTGCAGCAATAGTAAACATTACAAGTTGTTGGCTTTAATACAATAACACGATATTGATTATCAATAGTATATACAGTAAATGTTGCAATTTAAGATAGTTTCTTATTGTTTATAATATTAGTAACAAAGTTGTCAGACAAGATTTTAAAGTATGTAAAGACAACTAGCTAATTCTGACTGTGGTTAGTAGTGGTGGTAGTATAGTTGGGTTAAGAATCTAGGTGGGGCGTAAGGGTGGGGGTGTTCGTCTGGATTAGAACAAGGACAAAGCCAGTGCAAATTTAAGTGGAATTTGAGCGCAGTCTTGAAAAGGCTGCTGGAAGGTAGAGTAGTTATAGAGGGTGGAAGATTGTTCCAAAGTTTAGATATGGTACAGGAAAATATGGCTTCTCCTACTGAGTTTTTGGGTTTAATAACAGTGAGTTGATTTTTGTTGCTTGAACTTAGGGGGCCTGCTGGAGTGATAGGGTTTGAAGGGAAGGGATGCTATGGGGCTGGTTAATAAGTTTATGAGCGAGGGTGAGTATTAAAGTGAAGGAGTTGTGGGAGTTCTAGCCCATTTAGTTCTTTAAGGGAGATACAATGATGGGAGGTTCCAGTGGCAAATTTAGCATATTTTGTTGCAACAAGCATCCAGTTTACGTAGGTCTGTCTGTCTAAGGTTGGTAAGTATGGGGGATGCATAGAGTAGGGTGGAGATTTGCAGGGAATTAGCTATGGAGATTCTAGTCACCTTGGTTAGGAATTGGCGGCTTCGATATAATGCATCAAGTTTCTGGATGCACCAAGTGGGTGTCAAATCTAAGTTTGCTCTCTATTTCCACATAGAGTAATTTTGTGTCCTGATGGAGAGAGGATGTCATCATCTTTGGCGAGAATGTTGAAGTGGGGGTGTTTTGGGTGGCTTTGGAAGGTTGGAACAAGAGAAGTTTTGTCCGACTTTGGTTGAGTAGGAGCTGAGCATTGGATAGCCAGCTTTCTACAGAAGAGAATGATTCCTGTGTGATTTGTTGTAGTTCTGTTAGAGTGGGGGCAGAGCAGATGAGAGTAGAGTCATCTGCGTACTGTATAAGAGATGGTTGTTTGGTGGCAGTATGTAGGTCGTTAGTGAAAAGTGAAAATAGCAGAGGGCCAAGGATAGACCATTGGGTAACTCTGAGTAACTGGGAGGTGAGGTGATAGGTCATCATCCCAGATTACCGATTGCTGGCATCTTTGTAGAAAGCTGTGGAACGTGTTGCAGGCTGATTATGAGTAGGAGAGGCTGGAGAGAGTAGAGAGTAGTAGCTCATGAGAGATACCATGTCAAAGACCTTTGAGAGATCTAGAAATACGGCAGTAGAGAAGAGGCCATTGTTTTTGTGATGAAGTATAGTGTTGGTAAAGGAGAACAGAGGTAGAGCTGTGATATGGCCTGAAACCATGTTGGGTTTCGGAGAGGAGATTATTAGCTAGGAGGGAGTTGGAGACCTGGGTGTTGATACATTTTTCTAGTATCTTGGAAAGAGGGGAGATGCTAGCAATGGGGCGATAATTGGAGAGGTCAGTGGAGGAGGTGCCTTTGTGGAGGGGAATGATGTAGGATATTTTCCATATCAAAGGAACATAGTCTTCTGTTATGCAGTGGTTGATTAGAATTGAAATTGGGTAGGCTAGTGTATCAGCTGCAATTTTCAAGTATTCAGAGGGGAGGTTGTCAGCTGTGAGTTTGGTGGGTTTAACTTTTGACAATAGTCTTTTTATTTTGGAGGTAGGTACTGAGGTGAAGAAAAGAGGAGTGGGGGGTTTAGAGTTGGGAGGGCTGTTGTAGGGAAGTGTTTGTTTAGAGATGTTATAGTTTCAGTGAAACGTTTGTTGAAGGATTCGGCAATATTGCTGGAGGAGGGGGGAATGGACGGCTGGTGGGTATCAACCTTCCCTGGGTGAAGGATAGTGTTAACAGTGGACCAGAATTGCTCAGGGTTACGGTTGGTTGAGTTTAGGGTGGATTTACGGTAGAGGGATTTGTCTAATTTTATATGCTTTTTGGCTTTATTGCGCAGTTCAAGGAATGATTGCCTATCTGAGTTATTTTGTGTGCTCCCAGGCCTTATCACTGGATTTCATTAGGGTTCTGGTGGTCTTTTGTAACCATAGGGCACGCCTGGATCTGACTTTGGCATTTCTTACAGGAGCATGGGTGTTTAGGATGGCGAGGAAGGTACTGTTGAAGAAGTGGACAGCCTCATCTAGGGTGAGGTATTTTAGTGGTGACCAGTTAATTTTTTGCAGGAAGGAGATGAAGGAGTTGGGGTTGAAGTTGGACTTGTTCCGTATTTGCCTGTGGATAATGGGCTTGAGACTGTGTGTGTGGTGCCGAATTAGGAAAGTGGGGAAGTGGTTACTAAGACCGTCAGGTAAGCAGCCTGCTAGGTAAGAGTGAGGAGCTTTGTTGACTAGGATCCAGTCAAGTAAGGTATGATTGTTAGGGTTTTTGTTGATTCGGGTAGGGGATTGGATGAGTTGCGCGAACCCACTGAGATTAAGGTGAATGGTTGGGACATTGTTATTATGGGATAGCCAGTTGATGTTAAAGTCGCCGAGAATGATGGTTTCCTGGGGTAGAGATACAGTAGTCCAGCTCAAGAGATTTTATAGGGGTGTAATATTTTGCCCTGGTGGGAAATAGCATCCTATGATATTGATTGTTTCGTTTGGGTTTAGTCTGAGATTGGCATAAAGGATTTCTTCATTGTTGTGGTGAGGGGTAGATGTGTTCAGGAGCTGAATATTGAGGTGGTGTTTAAAAATCAATGCTATATCACCTCCTTTTTTGGACAAACTGTTTATGTGAAGAATGTTGTATTCAGGTGGAAGTATTTCCTCACTTTTGATGTGAGGTTTGAGCCAGGTTTTAGTTAGGAAGAGAATATCTGGGGAATATATGCTTATGCTGGCATGTAGTTCTTGGATTTTATTGCAAATGCTTCGGATGTTTAGGGACAATATAAGTAGGTCTGTTGTTTTTTTGTTGGCTAGGAGTGGAGTTGTGGGAGGGGTTGCTTGGACTAGGGTTTGTGGTTGGGTTGGATTTGGGAGGACCGGGCTTTGCATGGATGTCACCCAGGTAGGAAGGGTATTGGGTTTAAGAGTAGCAACACATTATACTATTTACACAGGTACAAAGTGTTTAGTAAAAAAGGCTCAGGCAATGGTTATGCATTCGCATATGAAGCCCTTGGCATAAAAAAAAAAAACTTTACTTGGTGTTATGTACCGGATAGGAAGAGATCTGTGGCAGGTTTACCATCAAAAGGTGAACTACACTAGGGTTAGAATGGTAAGGACTGCATTTCATTTGGGTGTTTTGGAATTTTGTACAAACTACTGTAAGAAGTAAAGTTGCATATTCTGATGCTTATGATGTAGATCTGTATATGACAGGATACACAAAATATAATATTGCTTTGTAGGAAGGAAAGAAAGCAGGGAACTTGGACACATTTGAACTGGTGCCTTTGGACATTTCTGTTCTGTGGAATGAAAAGTGGGATTTATGGAAGTCGCATCATTTTTGAGCTATTTTCTTAAATTAAGTACAAAAGGAGCATTTGAGTAGTAAAACTGTTGATAATTGTTAGTAAAGGTACTAGCATGGATTCTGCTTAAGGTTAAAAAATTGCTGTTTTCCATGGATGTGCACATTTTAGGTTCAATCTTATTTTTCAAAACATATCATCAAAATAAAAGGAAAGGCATCCATTTTGAAACCGGAAGCTTTGTTTGCATTCTGTGACTAGCACTTAAAGAGGTACAGAAAGAGTAGTCCCAGAAAGTGTGATATCAGCAGCTGTCATTGCAGTTTTGATCTGTATGATATGAATACATTTAAACCACATTGTTTAAAAACTTGCTGGTGCAGCTGTTCGGCATTTTGAGCTGCTGAACATGTGTTATTAGCAGGAGTTTTTCTACCATGACATAGGTAGGAACAGAGCATGCAGGGAGATAGAGGCCACAGATGGCAGAATCCATGCTTCTCTTAGCACAAGACTACCTCTATATTCATTAGTTACCAGCTGATTTAACACCTTCCTCTCTGTAACGGTTAAAGGTGCCCATCTTTTTCTAAACCAGTATGGACTGCAATAGTTCTCAAACTACAGTCAAATAGTAATTTGAGATAGTCCATATGATTAGTTAGCATACATGTAGTAATATAGTAGGTGTTATTCTCCTGACATGACAACAAAAGTGCCACTGCCTTTCCATGAGGGTATTTATAAAGGGGGGGTCCAGGGAGGCATCCCAAGTAGGGATCAGTAACTTAATAGCCAACACTTCCGTCCACCCAACAACAAAGAATGAGATATTGCAGCTGTATATTAAGCTTGGTACTACATTTTTGTTAGGCTTCATCAGGCTCACTGTTGAGGCTTCAGAAAAAGGGAGAGAAAACAGGGAGCAATCAGGCTGGAAGAGGACTTGGGACGACTACATTGCAGTCTTCAGATATCTGGTGGATATGCTGATTAAGAGGGAGGGCTAGCAGTTTCCATGCTAGCCTATTTCTCCCCCATTATCAGTTATACACACACTAAATGGGGGATGTCTGGTGGTCATAAGATTAGAGGTTCAGGGTTCTGTTCACTAACATTGCCTTCCTCAGGTTTCACAGATGCACATCACCTTAATCACGGACTGGAATTGATAAAATTGGAAGACTGCACCAGCATATTTTGGAGAAAATTAAAGGTGGGAAAAAGGTCATCATATCCAGACATCGCATAACTTGAAAGACCCCAAATAGTTCCCAACTAAAACAGTCAAGAGTTTTTAGACACATTATCAGCTTGAAGCCTCTCTCTATACTTAGATCTCCATGCAAAACTCCAAGAGATAATGTCTTGCATTTCATGCCATTACAAATCCAACCTTCCTTGATCTCTTCCATCTCTACAAGACAAACCACTGCACAAACACTTGAAGGATTTGAATCTGTACCAACACACAGATAAAACATGATGTAGAGAGATTATTTAATATCTGCTCCATCAATGGGAAAGAAATGGCTCTTGGTCGTAGCCCGATTAAATTGTAACCGTTATTCTAAGTGTTTTGGTTTAAGCACTTGGGCTTCATACAGGCTGTTTTACATTAAGAAGGCTTGTGGTCTGCACTGTTGTGGCAGGACAGGTAGCTTACATCCTTCTAAGCTGGGAATTGCTGATTGAAGGCCCAGTGTCTGCTATTCTAGAAGTGTATTAGTTCTGGGTTAAGCACTTGGGTTTCAGGCCAGTTATTCTACATTAGGGTTTGTGGTCTGCACTCTTGTGGGAGGAGAAGCTGGATTCTGCCCTCCTGAGCTGGGAATTTCTGGTCACAGGTTTTTTGTGACTGCTTATTTGAACTGTTTCTTTCTGAAATTGGTGCACATTGTTGCTGTAGCATAGACCAGACTCAGGCCTGCTGAATCTAGCTTTGCTTGTATAACTTGAGCACTGATCCAGGCCATCTTTTTTTTTGATAAGGTTCTCCTGCACCCTAGTAAGCAGGGGTGTGCAGTTAGAAAAGTACAGTTTTGTACCTACCATAAATGTAGATGTTCGAAGATCCACATTGCTGCAGTCCTTACACTTGGGTAGTCCGCTGTCCCTCGGTCGGCCCGAATATCAAAGTATAAGGCTGACGTCGGTCAAGGCGCATTTGACTGACATCAGGACGTCAGGGTACAAATGCGCATGACCGACGCCATATCCTCAGTCTTTTCTTGCCCCAGATGTCAGAAGACCCTAAAAATAAAGGTCAAAACCAAAAAACAGCAAACAAAGAACCAACCACCCTTGCACTAATTATATGTACAATATATACTATATACACAATATTTACAACCCAACCCACACAACCACCTCTAACTACAGAGGGAAGGAGGGAGGTAAATTGGACTGCAGCAATGTGGATCTTCGAACATCTACATTTATGGTAGGTACAAAACTGTACTATGTTCTTCATCTCACATTGCTGCAGTCCTTACACTTGGGTAGAATCCCAAAGCAGAGGTAAGGGAGGATGGCCAAACTATAAGGAAGCAGGAGCTGCCAAAATGCCCTGCAAAACAGCAGTGGCAAAACCAGCCCTGGATTTAGAGTAAAGTGGTAGGTGATAATGCCTAGAGAAAGTATGCACTGAACTCCAAGTAGCTGCCTCCAAAATATCCTTGGTTGCCACCCCTCAAAAAGCTGTCAAGTGGCAGTAGCCCTAGTGGAATGAGGCCTAATCCCAGCTGGAATCTCCTTGCCATGATGGGAATAACAGAAAGCAATGCAAAACCCAATCCACTTAGAAATAGCTTGTTTTGACACAGGCTTGCCCTGAGAACTCAAAGCAAAAGAAACAAATAACTGCTGAGACTGCCTGAACCCTTTAGTTCTGTCCAAATAATAGCGCAACTGCCTGTGTACATCTAAAGTGTGCAAAATCTTTTCCCCTTTATTTTGGGGATTTGCATAAAAAGTAGGCAAATGAATAGTTTGGTTTAAAGCCACACTAGAAACCACTTTAGGCATAAAGGAAGGATTAGTACGTAAAGATACCCTATCCTTATGGAAAATTAAGAAAGGCTCAACCGCCATAAGGGCCTGCAATTCAGAAACCCTTCTTGCAGAGGTAATGGCCAACAAAAAGGCAGTCTTCCATGATAAATATTTCAACTCAGCAGTAGCTGCAGGCTCAAAAGGTTGTAGAGTGAGTTTCTCCAACACAAAATTGAGATCCCAAGCAGGAGTAGGAGCTCTACGTGGGGGTCTTATATTCTTTGCCCCTCTCAGAAATTGCTTGAACAAAGGATGAGAAAACAATGGTGGGTCACAGTCATAGTGAGCTGAAATTGCTGCAGCATGAACCTTAATAGAAGAGAAGGACAAACCTTTGTCCAGTAACTCAGTAAGATATTGAAGAGCCACACTTAAATTAGGCTCAAAAACATCAAAATCCTTTGCTGCACTCCAAAATAAAAATCTCTTCCATTTATCTGCGTACACTTTCCTTGTACTAGGCCTTCTAGCTTCCAAAATCACATTCAAAACTTGTTGTGGAAGTTGAGACCCTCTATGGTTCAAAACAGAATATGCCAGGCTGTTAGGTGAAGAGAGTGAAGTTTTACATTGAGCAAATGACTGTCCTCCTGGGACAACAGGTGTGGAATCGAAGGCAAAGGCCATGGAGGCTTCCGTACCAGACTTCTCAGTAATGGGTACCAGTGCTGTCGAGGCCAATCTGGAGCTATTAAAATCATCCTTGGCTTGTCCTGTCTGACCTTTAGCAGTACCTTTGGGAGGAGAGGCAGAGGTGGAAAGGCATACACATGAAGATTGCTCCAATTGAAAGAAAGAGCATCCACTCTCCAAGCTGTGGGATGAAACCTTTTGTGCAAAACTTTGGCAGCTGATGGTTTAGTGGAGAAGCGAACAGATCTATGTCTGGAGTTCCCAGGACACTGTCAATTTCTGAAATACATGAGGATCCAATTTCCACTCGTGGGGATCCATAATTGTCTGCTCAACACATCTGCTAAGGAGTTCTGTGCTCGGCAGAAACCTTGCCTGAAGATTGAGCTGTAAACTGAGAGCAGTCTCCCACAAAATCATTGCTTGCCTGCATAGAGGATAAGAATGTGTTCCCCTTGCTTGTTGATGTACCACATGACAGTTGTGTTGTCTGTTAGAATCAACACCTGCCCTGGAAGAAGTAAATCCTTGAAAGCTATTAATGCAAACTGGACTGCTAACATCTCCTTCAAGTTGATATGTAGATGTTGTAGTCTGGCAGGCCACTTGTCTTGTATCCACTTTCCATTTAGATGAGCTCCCCAAGCTTTGTCTGAGGCATCTGTCGTTAAAATCTGACTCGCCTCTGGCCGGGTCACAGAGAGTCCCTTGTTTAGGTGACATTCCTGAGCCCACCACAAAAATTCCTTTTGAATGCAAGGTATTATTTGAATGACAGTGTCCAGATCCTGGCAGTGCTGTGTCCATACATTTTTGAGATAACATTGCAGCTTCCTCATATGCAGTTTGGCATTGGGAAGCACCAGAATACAAGATGCCATGAACCCTAAGGCTTGAAGGACTGTCCTTGCAGTCAGCCGGACTGATGAGATAGTTGATGGAAGTAAAGGGAAAGATTCTTTTGTTTGTCCGGGGTTAAAAAGGCCATCTGGGATGCTGTATTCAGTCTTACACCCAGAAAGCACATGTCCTGAGAGGGTACTAGACTGGACTTTATTTCATTCACAGAATACCCCAGGCATCTTAGCACTGCTATCACATATTCCAAATGATGAAGAAGCTCGTCCCTTCCTTGAGCCAGAATCAGGCAATCGTCCAAATAAGGATAAATCTGTATTCCTTTTAGCCTGAAGAAAGCTATCACTGGAGCCAGAACTTTCGTGAACACTCTGGGCAGTAGATAAGCCAAAGGGCAATGCAGAGAACTGATAGTGAGAAGTCCCAGCTCGAAAACGCAGATACTTCCTGCAACTTAGTCTGATAGGAACATGAAGGTAAGCCTCCTTGAGATCCAAAGTTACCATCCAATGATCTTTGCCCAGCAGAGGTAAAAGCTGTTGCAACGTCAACATTTTGAACTTGGGAATGTCCAGATAAGTGTTGAGGATAGATAAATCCAAAATTGGTCTCCACGTGTTCCCTTTCTTTGGTACTAGGAACAGGCGAGAATAAAATCCTAGGCCCACTTCTGGCATAGGGACCGGCTGTATGGCCCCTATTTGGAGTAACAGAGAAATTTGCTTGTGAACCTCTATTCTTTGTTGAGGAGGAACGTCTGGCATGCCTTTGAAAGGAGGCAAGGTATGGAAATAAAACCTGTAACCGTGGTGTATGATATCCAATACCCATCTGTCTTGGGTAATTAAACTCCAATTTTCTTTGAAAAGTGCCAACCTTCCTCCCAAAGGTGCTGCCAGACGAGAAGGCTCTGGCAGCTGAAAAGGTAGGTCATTGGGTCTGTTTACGAAAGGACTGACCCCTGCCCTCACCCGAAGACTGTGCAGGAGAACTCCCTGTTCTAGGCCTGAAAGAGCCCTGAGCTCTGCCCCTGCCACGTCTAGATCTACCCCTAGACTGGGAATCATAAGAAGGATACGTCCACCCCTTAAGTAGGCCAATTTCTACTAAACTTCGGAGGCTGAACCTGCAAAAAATCTTTAACAGTCTGCATAGACTTAGCCTTGTCTTCCATTTTCTTTAAAACTGCCTCAACAGGAGAACCAAACAACACATCAGATTGTAAAGGAGCATCTAAAATCCTTGTTTTAACATGGTCAGATAAATTTTGATCCCTCAGCCAGGCATGCCTGCGAAGAACTGACCCAGTGACAGCCACCCTAGACGAGGCCTGTACAGCATCAAAACCACATTGCAAAGAATGCTTACCCACCTGTTCAGAAACATGTACTAAATCTTGTAACTCTTTACAATCAATACCTTCCGCCAGAGCATCAACCTTAGACTTCAATTGTGAAAGGAGATAGTTTTGATATTTCAACATGTGAAACTGGCAATTCAAAGCCCTCATAGCTAGAGTGGAAGAAGTATAAACTTTCTTTCCCCATCTATCCAAGGCCCTGGCCTCTATCTGCAGGAACCGGATTCTTGACAACAGAAGCTTTAACACCTTTAGGCCCCTGGCTAACAGTTTCTGGGTCTGCCCTAGGACTCTTAAAAAGATACTTATGAACTTCAGGCACCCTGTAATACCTATCCGGTTTAACAGGAGCAGGAGGCAGAGAATCAGGATTAAGAGAAGCCTCTCTAAAAACATCTTCCACTACATCCAAAACAGGAGGTATAGCCAACGGCCTATGCTGGGGTAAAAACAAAAATTCCCTAAGCCTTTTCCTGGAATCAGAGAAGTCCTGACCTTCCCACTTAAAATGCTCCCTCATGGAATGAAGAGTTTCTGAAAAAGAAAAATCCTCAGGAGGAGAAGCAGAAGGAGTAGAATCATCCACATCAGAATCAGAATAAGGAGAGTACTCCTGCAAGTCTTCAGCCGAAGACTCTGAAACATCTGAAGCCTGCTCAAAACTCCCTAGCTCAGGCTCCACCCTAGGTCTCTTATCAGGAGGGGGTAAAGAACCCCTAATCAAAGTAATCAAATCTTCTGCCATTTTAAGCATATGCTTCTTGGGCACAGTTCCTGAAGAACTAGGGGTGACACCAACTGAAGCTAAACCTGGCCTGCCTCTGGGAGAAGCCTTGGGAACAGAAGGAGAGGGCCTAACCTCCCTAGGCAGGGAGGGGAGTATAGTAACCTGAGAAGCCCCATCACCCTGACCTGCCTCCTGAGAGGCCACATCCTACAATAACAAAGACTCTCCCTGGGAACCCAAAGAAACCTCCGGTGGAACCACCGGCTCCACCGACACCTCTAAAGAACCGGCGTCCGGTACGGACGGTTCTTCTAGCCTAGGCTTAACTGCTTTGTCCTTGCGCTTCTTCGAAGAAGCGGGCGGAGCATCCGACGGCATTTTATAATTGCACCGCTTCCCGAAGACTAACCTGGCACAATCTAATCTCCTCTTTATAGTGCGCTTATTGAATCTAGCACAAGAGCGACAAAACAAGGAATACACAAAGTATGATAGTCTCTATGCGGTATCTGTTTCCCACAAGAAATACAGTTATTCACTTTTTCTGACATCCGGTAAACCACTGAGGCAAGAAAAAACTAAAATATTCTCCAACGGGGTACTTAGCCAACTTTGACTCGGTCTGAAACTCCGAAATCGAAAAATTTCAGAACGCCAACCGGCACTTGCAATACTGCTTCTGCATCGGACCATGCGGCAAAAAAGACTGAGGATATGACGTCGGTCATGCGCATTTGTACCCTGACGTCCTGATGTCAGTCAAATGCGCCTTGACCGACGTCAGCCTTATACTTTGATATTCGGGCCGACCGAGGGACAGCGGACTACCCAAGTGTAAGGACTGCAGCAATGTGAGATGAAGAACATCTTATCTGATTGCTGGAACAGGGCTCAGTTTTGAGCTTTTTTTCTGGTTAATTGGGTAACTTGTTTAAATCAGTTTGTTCATTTTCTATTGATTAAATATATCTATATATCTATATATCTATATATCTATATATCTATATATCTATATATCTATATATCTATATATCTATATATCTATATATCTATATATCTATATCTATCTATATCTATATCTATCTATATATATATATATATATATATATACACACACACACTAGCTGTACCCGGCCACACGTTGCTGTGGCTCAGTCTGGTTAAATAGAAAAGAAAGAAAAGAGAAAGTGCATGTTTCTAATATGTTTAATTTCACAATGCTTGTGGGTATACAATATTTTGTGTTGTTCCATTGTCTGTGCAGATATAGAGATTGTCTAGTTTGCCGACTCTAGAACACGCAACATATAATTGTCCATGTGAGAAGCAATCTGTGTGTAGATCTAAACTGCACAATTCTAAAGATTGGCCCTGAGCTTTGTTGATGGTGATTGCAAACGCCAATTGAATTGGGAATTGCAATCTCTTAAACTGAAATGGCATATCCGTTGGAATCATAAGAATGCGAGGAATGAGGACATCTTCACCTTTGAAAGGTCCTGTCAAGATTGTTGCTTCTATGACATTGCTCATTAATTTTTTTTACTGCAAGCCGCGTGCCGTTGCAAAGCTTTGGCTGGTTGATATTTCGCAACATGATAATTGGCATGCCGATTTTCAATTGCAGTACGTGCGGTGGCATCCCTGGCAGATCGAGTGAATTCAAAAATTCTGTTGGATAATTAACCGCTTCATCTGCTTCCACAACAGTGTCGGACTTGTATGCGACTGCCTCGCTTTGAATGTTAGACTGAATAATATCATTACGCTCGTAGACGTCTTTGTTCTTGGCCACAAGAATAGCTCGTTCAGTCAGCCAGTCGTGATTCTTATAATTGGTTTGAATATTGGGAAATACTTTTTCAACCAATTCTTCTTTTGATGTCACTAAATTGCAGAAGTTATGAGGCAATGAAATTCGTCCTAAGGTCAGATCAACCGGCACATTTCCGTTCCCAATTTCCAGAAATTGATGTGAGAATATCTCAGCTGATCAATCATTTTGCAGCTGGACACGCATATTTATAGTTAATTTTAAACGTCTTTACATGTCGCCACAAAGTAGAGTATTTCAGGCAAGCATCCACTGGTGTCGATCGAGGAGAACAAAGTAGATCTGAAGCTGCAGAACACGATCGCCTTGCTCACAACCGTGCATCCTCAAGTCTGGCTGCACTTCGCTCTGCTGCTTCCTCAGCACGTATCTGAGCCATTCTTTGTCTATTTCGCTCATTCACTGATGCCTGTTCTTCCTCAGTTTGATTTGCAATTACTCGTCGCACTGCTTCCACTCCGCGATTACAAAGACCTAAATTTGATCTTCTGCGAGGCATTATTTGGATGAACTAAAGCAGATCAATTGCACTGAAAAAGAAGTAAGAAAGTTATAACAAAGACATATAAAAATTGCATATTTGTATACAAATATATAGAATCCCTAGTAGGTATATAAAAACATGAGCGTATTTGAATGCAACATGTGACATCTATATAATAGTAGGTATATAAAAACATGTGTGTATTCGAATGCAATATTGTGTGAAAATTTCAAAGCAATCGGTGGAGAACTTTTGGAGATTTAAGATTTTGAACAAACATTTACATTTTTATTTATATAGATAAAAATTGCACTTTATTCATCTGCTTTTATTGCATTTGTGTTTCTTCCTACTTTATTACTGGGGGCATTGACTACAACTCTGATCTGCGATATATAACAATAAGTATCCTTTTCTGTGCTTTTAAACTGTTTTTTTTTTTTTTTAGTGTATCTGTTTTTTTTTTTTTTTTCAGAAAATAAATATGTTTCCCGCCTTTTTAAGCTAGTATAGTCCAGTTTTCAGGTTAGTGCTGAATTCAGGGCTGTGTTACAAATCTCTGCGTTTGCCCATATCTTAACTTGGATAGAAGGAAGTTTCTCTGTTCACCTGTGAGAGAGGGGAGCTTTGAGCAGCCTGTCCCTGGAGGAGTGGTTTCAGGCCAGAAATTAGTAGTTTATTGGCCATTTTGGGCTAATTTCTCTCTTTCATTTCCCTGCTATAAATACCATATTTGTCCAGTTTTGCGTGCCGGGCAGCACCGGTTAGCTAGGGTAAAACTGTTCCCGGCTCCACAAAGTCTCCTCTTCAATTTTTCCCTTGGAACTAGACAAACTTTCAACTTAAGCACTCAAGCCATTCATTTCTCAGCCCAGTACCTGCTCAAAACCTATAGCAAGCACTTATAAACCCTAGCACTAGACCCTCCTGTACTGTACAGAAGGACAAGGCTCTCTATTCGACCTTACCAGCCATCCAGTAAAAGAGTTCACTGTACCTATCCAGGCATGTTCAATGGGCAGTTTCAGGTGTACTCTCCAGTCCAACTGGTGAATCTGGGCATTTTGAGGCAATGTTACAACTGCCTCATGTACACAGACAACCCCCTCCTCCTACCACCAAACACTAATACATGCGAGAGATGCAGTTATACAGCCAAACTAGAAGCGGAGCTCTCTCAACCCAAGACTGGATCAGACAGTCAAGAGGATCAGACAGTCAAGAGGAGAAGGGAAATACTTGCATCATACCACCAGTCTTACGTAGACCCATTAAACCAGCACCGG
This sequence comes from Protopterus annectens, assembly GCF_019279795.1. Lineage (NCBI taxonomy): Eukaryota > Metazoa > Chordata > Ceratodontiformes > Protopteridae > Protopterus > Protopterus annectens. The sequence goes on along the minus strand of NC_056728.1, from coordinate 104,630,573 downwards.
CAAAAAACACACAAATACATAAAAACATACTCTGAGGCTCTAAATAAAAATCTGCAAAACCAACAGAGACCTCCAAAGCAAACATCCAAGTAACCTCCACTCCCCAACACAAACCATGAAACACATACTTCACAAAACCAGTGTGCCATGCAATCACAGCCCTTAAGGCAAAATAACATACCCAACATACTAGTAATAGGTGACTCTATAGTCAGGCACACTGACGTCCCACTCACTAGGCTGAATAAGGAGAAGGTTACTGTTAGCTTCCTGTCGGGTGCCAGGATCTGCCACATAACACGAGCACTCAGGTCACTCCAGGACAAGTACAAATAGGACTCTGTCATTGTCCATGTTGGTGTGAATGACCTGAGCCGTACCTCCCTGGACTACATGAAGAGAGACATGAAGAGCTCTCTGATCACGTAGCCCAGGCCGGTATGACCTGACCCTGAGTAGCATCCTGCCCTCACCAAGAATGATACCACAGTATAAAGAAAAAATTCTAGATTTCAACAATTGGCTACATTTCTGGTGTCATTCAAAGGGGATCCAGTGTCTGTCCACCTGGGATGACATGCTCGACAAGCCACGCTGCTTCACTAGAAACTGCTTGCACCTATCGCCCTTAGGCTTTTGAATACTTGCCAAGGCTCTTGCCACCCCCATAGTGCCTTTTTTAGGCAAGGCTCAAAAGACAAACCCACCTCCGTAAATAGCACAAGTAACACAAAACTGAGGGTAATGCTACTCAATGCCAGAAGTCTAAACCTCAAAATGCACGCACTCAAGGCACTCCTCAGTATGGAGAAACTCGATATATGTGCAGTAACAGAAACCTGGTTTAAGGCTCCAGAGAGCACCCCAGCACTACCAGGCTACAACTCGTACCATACATTTCGGCCACAGAACCCAAACCGAAATACAAAAGGCGGGGGTGTATCCATATTCATCAAAGATACCCACACCTCCAGGTTAGTAGCACAGCACGATGCTTCAGAGATCATCCACGTGCAACTAACAATGGGCAAAACCGCAATTCAAATTGTAGCTTGCTACAGATCACCCACCATGTCCCAGGACCCCCAGTCCACATTTCTGGAAACAATGGGAAACATAAAGGTCCTACCAAACACCCTAATATTGGCTGATTTCAATTACCCGAACATAAACTGGGCGAACTACTCAAGTACCAACTCCCTTGCCAAACTTTTCCTAGAATTTATAAACTCAAATGCCCTGGTTCAACTGGTCAAACACTCCCACCAGAGGTGACAACTTATTGGACCAGGTCATCACCAACATGGGCGACCGGTGTTCCACACCAGACGTCAACCCCTCGCTGGTTAGATCTGACCATAAACAAATCACTTTGGATATCCATATTCCACCTCCAAACCCGAACAAGAAAGTCACCATGAAAAACTTTTCAAAAGCAAACTTTATGTTACTTAAGACCGATGTGGAAAGTTTCAAAGCCCCCATGCTGAAGGATAACACTGTCCAAGCTGCAAAATCCTTTACTAATGCATTCTACGGGCAGCTACAAGAATGCATGGATCGTGCCATCTCAAGCAAAACCAAGACTCACTCCTCCAAGAAAAGGAAACCAGTCTGGTGAACTCCTGCCATAAACAAGCTATACAATAGAAGGAGGAAACTAGTACAGAAAAGAGTAAAATCCCAAGAAGGGAAGACATCCCTGATAAGTATCAGCAAGAAACTACGATTCCTCATAAAATCATCCAAGGCGAGCTTTGAAAGAAAAATTGCCAAGGACTCCAAAGATAACCACAAGGCATTCTTTAGCTATGTCAAGAATCTAAGTGGCAATGCTCAGATCTGCTCTGAGTTGGTGCAGAATGACACAAAATACACTGAACCGACCTATATCGCCCAACATCCTGGCAGACAGGTTCAGTGCAAACTTCACCCCCCTCCCACCGCCAAAAGGACCCATAAGCATACCAGAAGAATGTAGAATCCCTGAAATCACAGACACTCATGTTAAAACAGCCCTCTCCAAAGCCAAAAACACCGCATCAATGGGACCGGACAGTATCCCAGGCTGCATCCTACATGAGCTCAAAGATGAACTAACCCCTCACCTAAACACACTGCTCACACTCAGCCTCTCCACAGGCTACATACCCATAGAGTGGCACACAGCAACGGTTATTCTGCTCCACAAAGGTGGAGCCACAACAGACTCTTGGAACTATCGCCCTATAAGCCTGACTAGCCTGGTCTGCAAGGCTATGGAGTGCATCATCATGGAACTCATTAACAGGGACAATGGGAACTTCCAAAACACTGGACCCTACCCCAGTTTGGCTTTAAGGGAAAATCATGCCTCCTAAGCCTGGTGGACTTCTTTGAGACAGTTACCAAGGCTAGACTAGGGAAAGGTGGTACACACAGCCTTCCTAAACCTCGCTAAAGGGCTTTGACACCATTCTCCATTCTAGTATTATAGACAACTCACCAGCCTGAACATAAACTCCTACGTCACAAGATGGGTTGCCAACTGGCTCATGGACAGAACCCACATGGTAAGAGTTGTGGGAGCTAGGTCCATCTCTAAACTGATTACAAGTGGTGTTCCCCAGGGCTCAGTCCTAGGACCCCCTCCTGTTCGGCATATACTTCTCAGAGGTACAGGCAAGCACAGGAGGACTATGGCTGACCAAGTTCACAGACTACTGCAAACTAGGGGCTATAATTGACTCTCCAACTGACACAGACATCCTCCAAAAGGGTCTCTCGGATACCTGGTGTCAAAATCATGGCCTCAAGCTAAATGCCAAAAAGTGCATAGTCATCCCCTTTGGAAAAAACAAAGTACCCACAAACTACCACATAGATAGTAGTCCCCTAAATACAGAAGACATAATAAGGGATCTAGGGACCCAAGTAGATAGTAATCTCACCTTTGATAATGACATTGCCAAAGTGGTTAGAAAATCCTTCTACGTGGCCCACCTAATCACAAAAGGGTTCACATCCAGATCAAAAGAGGTCATTGTGCCCCTCTACTCATCACTCATCAGACCCATCTTAGAGTACAACGCCCCATTTGGGATGTACCTTACAAGACACCTGCAACAGCTGGAAAGACCACAGAAGTAACTCACCAAGAGGATCAAGGGCCTCAAACAGATGCCCTATGTAGCTCGACTGAAGAAACTCCAGTTGTACTCTGTTGCATACCACCTACTCAGAGGTTATCTCTGCCTGACATACAAGGCCATGTCCAACCTAGAATTGCTGGACATGCTCCACCTAAAGAAAACCTTATCCCCTTGAGACACATGCTCTAGGGATCTAAACCTCACCACAACAATAAATAGGACATGCTGGAGGGATAGATTCCTATCCTAGAGACTTCCCATGCTTTGGAACAAGATCCCAATCTACATTAGGCAGAGCTCCTTGCTAACATTCCTTAAAAGAAGCCTTAACAAGTGGATGGGAAACAAAGTTTACCCTCGGGATCACTTCAGTGGCACTGCTGGACATAAGCACAGGGAACTAATCAAAGGGGATGGCGAAAGCTAACACATTCTGGCTAGGCTTATAAATGCCTTCAGGCAGATAGCCTAGTACCCACCTGTGAACCTATGAAAGATGTGTGTTGCTCTGCTTAACATTTAAGACTAACCTTGACAATTGGAGTGGTATCTGCAAATTCATCTTTGGCTTGACCTACTTTACCATTTTAGAAGTGTTTGGTACATTATGAAAGGGGATACTGGCAAGGCACAAATGGTCTCCTGACTTACTTGTTTTGCAATTCCTATGATCTTGTGAGCCAAGTAAGACAGCTAGAAGTTGTAGGAGAGATGCTAGAATGACTATGGTGAGGCAGGGCACCAGTATGGAATAATAAAAAATATGTTTAATGTAATATCTGCCATTAATATTAATTGTAAATAATGGTTTGGCCTTGTCCACAAAGATGACTTATTCTAAAACTGGTGCTTTACTAAGAACCAGTAAACTGCAGAAAAGAGAACTATGACAAAATCCACTATAGATACAAAAACTGCTGAAAGTGCTGGAAAAATCTGAACAAATGTTTTTAGCAGACAGTAGTGAGGTCAAAGATAAAGAGCTGAACTAGAGACCAAAACACGCACAAGATTCACTGAGGTTATGGCATTACCTTAGACTATTTCTTTTATTTTTTGTTGACTAATTTATTCCCACTAGGCCAGTCACATTTTTCAGGGTACATCTGGGGTACCATTCATACTAAGTGAAATCTGATCAGGGCATGGAATAAAGTCTCTTACTCTTTTCACTAAATGCTGTGGGATCTTTTGCATCCATCCACCTGGCTACCAACAAATCAATTCTGATGTCCAACTAAAAAGTAAACTAAACAGACTGAAAAATGTTGGGGTATTAATCAAGCTAAAACAGTAGTCTGAAACAATGGTGCCAATAATAAAGAAAAGGAACTCAAGGAGAAGTTTGGTAAATAAAGATTTTCAAGGCTATTAGTCCAGCATTAATGACTATACAATATCAGAGCCATGTGTGTCTGGGGAAGCAATCTGACAGACAAGATTTTCTGCAGCTCCTATTTTGAAAGTAGGCAATACATAAAGTGCTTCAAGCAGTGACTGGTACACAACTGATGTTACTAGCAATTACCCCAACAGGTGCTGGCGAATACACCTAAATAAAAATGTAATATGGAACCTATAAACAATACAACACTCACTAGAGAGGATGCATGCTTTAATACTGGTTTGAATTAAAATAAATGGAGGACCGTCAACATGCCTTTAAAAAGTCAAACCAATACATTGCATAACTAATTTTTTTCAGTTGAGGTTCAAAAATCTATTATAGAAATGACATTTTCCCCCTACACTGTGCAAAAACACTGCAAATTTAATATCTAAAGCTGACTATACAAAGCACTACAAAATAACTATTTTCCCTGTACTGCCAATGTGGCTCTTTTCTGTCCTCACAACCTGAATTTCTCATATATTTCCTCCAGGTTGCTCAAAGTTAAGGTAAAGGGAATGTATTAGAGACTAGAAACACCCCCCCCCCCCCAGAAGCCTGTAACCGGAGAACAAAAGTATAGCTTTTCTCACCAAGCAAGCCAAAGTGTGGCTGCATGTTGACACTGGGTAAATGGAATGCTAGCTTTTTGATATTTTACAGAGTGAACACATGGTCATCAGCAGCAATACCCTCAGAGGGAAATACTCCCCGTGTATACAGCAGTAAAGTTAAATACTTCAAAGACAGAGTAATACAATGATGGTAACAAAATAATCCAGTACTTCATAATGTAAATTTGGCATAGTAACAAGCAATATAAAATGGTTAACTTGTCCTCACGTCAGTCAAGAGACGACTGAACTTAAGAAAGCAGTGCTGAAGAGTATGTAAATACAGCCTAAAAATTCATATTGATCAGTTAATGATGGTTTGAAAAATGAAATTCATATAACTGGTGGGAAATGTGTGCTATTGTCAATAGGCTGGTGGGAAATGTGTGCTATTGTCAATAGGCATTTTAAACACATTGTCTTGAGAGAGAACAGAGCCAGTGCAATTAAGTGTCGTTAAAGCAAATGAAGTTATGGCTTAGCAAAATGTCGGAGGAGCTAAAGAATTCTGCTACATAAAAAAGTTAGCAAGGCCAAATTAAAAGAAAAATAAATAGAGTAGAAAGCATGTAGATCATTTAATTAACTTCCACAGTACAACCTTTCTCCCAAGTTGCAATCATGCCTTGGAAAGGGAAGAAACAATAGAGCATTGCATTCATCAGAATCAGGTTTGCCACAAAAGAAATAGTTAAAACTAAGTGATACAAAATGATCAAAACTCATGCAGCGAGATGCAATGAGGAATTTATCAGGGTACCCAATATACAAGGATTGCAAATTCAAAACTCAAAAAAGTTTAACAAAATCTAAGTACACAATTAGCACAATGTCTTACACACACAAAAATCATAAACCTTTGTTGCAGGATTTGGTTTGGGTAGATCTTCCTTGCCACACAAATTTAAAAATGAACCCTGTAAGTATTTAAATTGTTATAAATGTTTACCAGTAACCATGTGTACGCTATCGGAAATTCTTAGCTTCATAAATAAAACCTATTTAAAATACATTAAAAGTCTTCAAAATACAAACTACACACATGGTCAGTGAACACATTAGTCACATGATTATCAAAGACACGGTAGTAGCCAGGTATAGATGAATTTGTATAATCCTTTTATTAAGAGGAGACAAAATTGTGATTTGGAGGCTCTGTAGGAGGAAAACTGTGGAAGATTTCCTGGGAAACTGTTCCTGAAGACAGCATTTGGCAAGTTTAGGTTACTATATGGATGCTTCATGGGGGATTGGTGGAGTTCTAATTACAAAAACTCCAGGATGGTACAAACATCCCCATTACTTGCTTCAAGCCTGAAAAGTGAAGCTGAATTTAAGTAGGACTACAAATACTTGAAGAAAACTTTAGTCTGATTTAGGCAGTGCAGAACTTGTAACAAATTAATAGCTTGGGCAATGTCTGCTGCATCTAGTAACACCAATGCAATCTATAAAAACAATTTTCACCAAGTCTTAAATACACTAAAATCAGTGGTTAACATGTTCTCTTAGAAAACATATGCTAAATCATCACCGCCTCCTTTTTATTGGGCCCAAAAACTCTCCCATAGGAAAAGGGATTCCTCCACAACTTGAGGATTCTCTCCCTCTGATGGCTGCTGCAGCAAAAAAATGCACTACTTCCATCCAAATCATCTATAACAAAAATTGTTTCATCAGAGACACCCCTTTTACAAGTACCCATGCTTAACTTTAGAATGGTTTCTGGTTAAGCAAAGATCTAACCTACTTCTTGGCTCTCAATAGTTCAACCCTACACAAATACTAATTAAAAAACCAACTGGAAAGTCCAACAAAGAAGCAGTATATAGCTGACGAGCTATTCAGAAGTCCCAGTTAAACGAAAAGACCGCACAGGCACTAATGCTGATAATCTCTGTCTTTATTTCTCACACAATAAAAAAATGCTTCTGGTTAGGTTAAGCGCTTTCATCTACTGACGTAGATTTCATCAGAACCACTCTAACCATTGCTAACACCCTTTTTATACAATCTTTGATTCATTAATTACATTAATTAAAAACACTCAATGCTTGATTTGTTAATTAACATTTAAAGTGCACTGTGCTGGATTCCCTACTACTAACTCTATAATATACTGACTGCTTTAAAAACTCCTGACTAACAAACACACTTTAAAAATGTATATTTTTTAAAACCAACAATTTGTGTGCATCTGGTAATTCCTACATGCTGTTAGTGTGAATTACTATCAGATGACTATATTAATTACTATATGCCCTAATAAATATTTATGTGCTCATAACTATTAAATATCAATATCAAGATGAAATTATTGGAAAAAGAGACACGCTGGCAGATCAAATTAAATGCATCAGAGTACCCTGGATTAAATGAATACATCTCTATTAAACCCATGTTAGTAGGTTAAGTGGGTGTTAGGTGCAATTTTTAAATTTTAAACATTTTTAATAGTTATGAGCATTGAGTGTTTTTAATTAATGTAATTAATGAATCAAAGATTGTATAAAAAGGGTGTTAGCAATGGTTAGAGTGGTTCTGATGAAATCTACGTCAGTAGATGAAAGCGCTTAACCTAACCAGAAGCATTTTTTTATTGTGTGAGAAATAAAGACAGAGATTATCAGCATTAGTGCCTACACAAATACTCTCTTCTTGCTAACTTCTAACGTTAGGCAGAACATTTTCTACAACCTCAGAAACTACAATAATTCATGTCCCAAACTGCACCCTTCAAACCACACTTTTATTTTAGGTCCCAAGGAGAGAGAATCCCTCCTATCCAGTCTTAAACTCCTCATTTTACATCACATTTCCCTCTCTGTTAAAGTCATGTTAAAATGCAAGCTAAGTGCATATATTTCCCTTCTGCCTAATTGTAACACCACTTATCCTTAGGTCAAAATCTTACTACACACTTGTATACAACTCATTCAAGCCTATAGGGCTTTTTTTGTATACTTCCAGTTCACACCCATCGCTCCTTTTATCATCCAGAACTTTTTTTTTTTGGGACTGGGTTCTTTAAGAAAATGACCAGCTAAATAACAACCAGTATTGCCAAGTACAAGGCTTTATTAACAAAATGACCAAGGCTGTTAATCTAGGATACACTAATCAACATTTATTCATAATCAGATTTGTGTTCATATTTTCATAACTTAGCGCCCTACAGGTTATTGAGGGGGGTGGTGTGAATGCCATGGTGGGAGACAGGAAAATTCATATCTACATCATTGATACCTGGGATACAGCTAGTTTGTTGGTCATTATGAAAGTATATAACATTTCATTATGTCATAGCTCTCAACCTCTTGGCACAAAAAATCTGGACGCAGCCAAAGATAATGGGGAACAAAGCCTCAAAAATAGGGACAAATTTTAATATTGCTCTTATAAACTTAGAAAGTTGCGAGAATAAAAGGTCTTGTGTTACCATGCATTTTCTGAAGGATATAAAGTCAAAAACTCAAATGCCTGCCATTTAGTGAAGTCAGTCCTTACCGGACTTGCTACAAAATCCAGAACTACAAATTTTATGAGGAACACATCAGATTTTTGACATTTTTGAACATTCTGTGAAAATCTAGACAATCAAGAGGTATGTAGTATATACTTACTACTTCAAAAACAACGCTTTACAAACTGTTGCATGACACCTGGTAAAATTTTAGATCTTTAAGAAAACTGACTAAAACTTATACAACTTGATATATACATCAATGTTAATTACACTGCTAATTATATAATCAATTATATGTTTTCATATTTCGGTAAATGTCTCAGCAAACATCCACTCAGAGGAATTTGTCATCATGTGAAAGCTTATGTCTGGTTATCAAAAATGTTCTAACGATATATGTCTAGGTTACACAGTTTCCAAGGCATGACTGTTTGTGAATGTTTAGCAAGAAATATAATATTGGGTTTCTGTGCATTATAATATTTTATCACTGAAGAGTGCTTCTTACTGATGTTAATAGCTTTTACTGGTCACAGAATATTCACATTCACATATTATGCTTTTTAAGTTTATTTTTCACAAAAAAATCTGAAATGCAAGATATGTAGGCTACTAGAGGTGCTTCATTCCAGTCCACATTGGTGTTAAGATAATATATTTGTTTTTCAATATTTTTCTACTGGACTTCTAATACAATATATTTATTTGGTACTTGCGTATTATCGTAACCAGATTTTTACAGAGCCATAACTTTCACTGTTCTTGTGAAACGAGTGTATACATAAACACAGCACAAATATTAATAAGAAGTTTGAAGCAGATAATTATAGAAATAATTTAGATCAATAATTTCATTTAAGTGCAATGCATATAAGCGATGTAAATTGTTCTGTACTATTAAAAACATTGCTCTGGCATAGCAACCAGTTTTCACATAGTAGGAAATGGTAACGCATTCCATTGCTCACTGACTGCAATGCTCGGTGATTTACATGAGTGATGGCAATGCTGAGTGATTTAGGGAAAAAAGCTTTTATGAGAGACAGCACAGGTAAAAACCATACAGCATGGGGAACTTTCCTTTTCACCAATAGGATTTTACAGTGATACAAACAACCCACGGCAGAACGCACCCTCATCACTCAACTTACAAACTACGAAGCCAAAAGTAAGCAATCTTAAAAAAAGTAAGTAAGCCTAATAGACCTGAAAGTCACAGACCAGTAACTTCAAGTACTGCTGCCTAAACAATATTAAACAATAGTAGTTAAGATTTTGAACACCTGTTTTCAGTATTACACAGACTCATTTTGTGAGAACAGTGACAGTTATGGCTTCGTAAAATTCTGGTTGCGATAATACGCAAGTACCATTTATTTTTATGTACTTGCTCGGTTACTTTACTTGGACAAAAAGTAAACTGCATCATTTTATGTATCCCAAGTTGAAACAAAATGATCAGTTTTAATCAGTGATCTACCCCAATTAAATTCAAATAAGTAAGTGTTAGAGTTTTTGTGATCTTTGGATCAACTTTTCTGGCAAGATCTGCCTTTTATTATGGAAAGGCACTTATGAGAATCTTGAAAATTTTTTGGATTATTTAAACTCTGTGTCTCCTTTCCTAAAGTTTAAGATGATGGTGTCTGAGACTGCTATCACATTTTTGGAAATTAATTTGAAGCTGGTTGGGGATTCACTGCACACTAGCATATATAGAAAGGAAGTTTGTTCAGGCAGGTATACATATGCTACCAGCATTCACGCACCGCATATTTTCAGAAGCACTGTTAGATCTCAGTTCTGTAGATTAAGCAGACTTAACACTGATGATTCTTCCTTTGAAAGACAACTGAATGAGATGATAGAGGACTTTACTTTTAGTGGGTATGATAGTTCTTTACTTTCTGAACATGTTAGCAGGATTAAGGAAGATAGAAAAACTATGTTAAAGCCAGCATTATATGAAGATGTCATAAGTACAACTAATGTTGACTCTATGTGCAAACAAGCGATTGCAACACCCATTAGGTATGTGACTGCATATAATTTAAGGACACCGGCCATAAGACAAATTATATCTGATAATTGGGTAGTCCTGATGGCATCAGATGATTTAAAAAGCTTGTTAGGACCTAGACCCAATTTTGCATATAAAAATATGAGAACTCTCAAGAGTTCATTATGTTATAAAGATTTTGAGAGGATCACGCATGCATCTGTAATTGAGAAATATGGTACCTATAAATGCTATAAATGTTCTTGTTGTGATGATATTCACAGCCTTGGAAGTGAAACATTTGTACATCCTATTAATGGAAGGACATTTAGGTTTAGAGCGTCAGGGACATGTACTACAACTCACGTGGTCTATTTGGCCACGTGTGTGGCATGTAGTTCGTTTTATGTAGGTAAAACTACCCGCAGGTTTAGGGACAGATTCACTGAACATAAGTCAGAAATCAGGAGATGTTATGAAAGGAATGCATTATTTAAGCACATAGATGAACATGGTCAGCAGCATTCTTTTAAATTTAGGATTATTGATTCAGTTTCACCTACACCTAGGGGAGGAGACCTAAATAATCACTTCGAAATCAAAGAATATGAGTGGATTTTGAGGCTTATTAGTGATTCAAAACCAGGTTTAAATAGTATGGTTAGTCTTAAACCAATTTTAGTTAAGCTAAGTAGATCTAAATTATGTTAGTTGAGTGTAATTTATTATTTGATAATTTTAATGCTAAGTAAAATTTTATGTCAAGTAAAAATTTTTTATGTCAAGTGAAATTTTATGTCACGTGATTCTTTGGCTGCAGGTCATGTGACGTATTTGGACCTGTATATAAGGAACTGGTGTTTTATGTAATGTTTAGTATTGACAAAGGATTGTATCCGAAAAATTTGCTCGTTGTATAAAGTGTTTTATCCAGTGGTTTCCTGCCTAGTTTCTAAAGATCTGGAAAATTCAAACATAACAGAATACATTTATCAATGTAACTTGAACATTTTTCTGAGGAACTACTGCAAACTTTTTACTTAAAAAGTATTATTATTATAATACAAGGAGGTTATGTCAACTGTAATGAACCAGTCTGGATTTTTGAAAATGCCCCCCCACCCAGAGTTAAGGAAATCTTTGTTTAATGTCCCTTTTTTTTAATAAAAAAAAACTGGAAGATCCCCAAGGCTTTCATAAAATCTTTAAAGTCCCTAAAACCTAGCACAAAAAATTTGATTAAATTAGTAGCTAAATGATTTATGAATAATGATAATTCCGAGATCACATCAGTAAAATAGCAAACCATTAAAAATTTGCATATTTCAGGTAACAATCTCAAGTGAACTTATTTGGAGGTCATTTTTTTCTAAAATGTTAGAAAATAACTGCATTATAAATTTCTCATTATACACCGACCCCCCCCTCCCATTAATATTCCAAAACGTGCACGCTGATTGGTCAGCGTGCACATTGTAAATCAGAGTCATAGTAATGGAAAAAGGTCCGGTCGCCCGGACTTTTTCCATTAGTATAACTTTTTTTAACAGCAACGGGGAACGCAAGATCTCCGTTGCTTGTTACAACCTGTCTCGCCATGTTAAACGAGTTTAACATAGCTTTTTAAAAAAGCAACAGAGCATCTCCGTTGCTTTTTTTAAAGTTGTCTCGCTATGTTAAACCCATTTAACATAGCGAGACACTTTAAAAAGCAACGGAGATCTTGCTTTCTCCATTGCTTTTTTCAAAACTCTCTCGCTATATGTTAAATGGGTTTAACCTAGCGAGACAGCTTTAAAAAAAGCAACAGAGATTCGCCATTATTTTTTGTAAAGCTGTCTCGCTATGTTAAACTCATTTAACATAGCAAGACAGGCTGTAAAAAGCAACGGAGATCTTGCTTTCTCCATTGCTTTTGCCCACAGCTCTGATGTACTGCGTAAATATACGCATGCACAGTACATCAGAACTGTCACAGAATACCCAGACAGCTGCGCAACAGCAGCAAGGAGGCATTATACAATGCCATTATTTAAGAAAAGTAATTTTTTTTTTCTTAAATAATGTCACTGTATAATAGCAATAACCCGCCCTCGTGACCAAACCACACCAACCGTTGGTAAATCCAGCATTACCCACACCCAGGCGTGGGTTATTGCTATAATATTCATTAAAACTACTGCATGGCAATCAGTCAAAATAACAAATTAGTGAACCAAAAAACACACACAATGAAACAAAGGAGACCAGGTGAAGTCCATGACAGCCAGTAAAAACTGATACACTATATAAAAATTTGACACTACACGAACAGAAAATTATTTATTCGATAAAATATAAAAAGAACAACCTTTTGTATTTAACTGTACTTAATAACCAGATTAAAACAATTAAAAAAAAAAAAAGATTTAATGCCTGTTAACTATTCTAATTTTCCTTTGCCCAGATTTTAAACTACTGCTATCATTTAAACAATAGCTTTTCATATCAGACCTTTACTGCACTTTACTCACAAAGCAGTAACTCATCACGAGCCATCTCTTAGAAATGGTGTAGACTTGCTGTAGACCAAAATTTTATTTAGTTATTTTGTGGTTACCATATAGCTTAAATATTTTATAGTGATGGAGTGTATATAGACATGTGATGCATTATTGTCATGAGATGCATTCAGCAATGTTTAAACATGACTAGTTTCAGTTTGTTTTTATGCACCTGAAGAAGCAGATGTGAAAGTGCTTGTGCCTGATTAAAGCTTTATAACCTAGAGCCTATCTTGTGTCCTCCTGTTGTTTTTGGATACTTTGCTGTAGTTTTGCTGTGAACACAAGGACCTGCAAACGAGTGTTTTTTTATCGTTCTTGCTGTCCTTTGGCAGTTCTGAAGTCGTCCTGTGAATAGGGACAACAGCATTTCATTTTTAAGATTCCCAAGATTACTTGGCGACTGTTTTTTCAGCACTGCTGTTACTTGGAGATAACCTTGAGGATTATTTTGGTTATCGATTTGAATACAGGTTCTGATCTTAACTAGTTTAAAGACTGGCTTTATTGTCAATGCATGAATCAGTTCAATTTTATTATAGTGCTCATTTCCATAAGCACTTTTTATCAAACTAAATCACTCACAATAAAAGATACTGATATGCTCCAATATAATTTGCTATAAACAAACCTGAATAAGCATGGAAAAATCAGAAATCATCATATCATCAACATCTAAGGCTTATAATATTGTCAAAGTAGATAAAAGTTACATTATGAAACATCAATACTTGTAGTGGGTACAACCTATTCATCAATAAAACCCAAGGCAGTAAAAGCTGTTATTTTAAAAGCTGAAATCCAAAAACATTCTCCCACCATCTTGGATGCTGCTGGCATATTATGTAGAACACAATTTAATCAAACTTTGAAAAATGTATCAAATGAAAACTCCATCTTCTCCTACAGTTTAACTCCACTCTTAGGTTGCTTTACACCTTATAATAGGATTCCAGTACTGTGTAGGTACCGGAACCCTGCTTGCACTTTATCAACTTTCACTTCCTCACTTTGGTACTAAAAGAAGAGAAAGACCACCCACGTTTTCTAAGCTTAACTTCCCACATAAGTTGCAGAGGAATTTGTCTACATCTGCATGACATATCACAGACAGAGAAATTTGTAGTCAGGAGCTCAGGCTGCTGTAAACAAGACAGAGAGGTGTGAAAATGTTTTCCACTGACTTTATTGCAGAGAGAAAGAAAACTTACACTGATTCACAGCTGCTTCTAATATACCCATGCCTTTCATAGCATAACAGAGCAGTTAGATCAAGTCAATGGTTCAGCGTCAGTTGTCACCTCTTTTAACAAATTTACATAAGCATTACAGTATTGAAATACTAAGCTTTAAAGGTTTGTTGTTTAAAGCACAACTACATAAAACAAAACATCAACTAGAAGCAGGGGGACAAGCCCCCCGCACCCCCTGCTACTTAAATATATCAACTCAGAGATCGCACTCCACAAAAGAAAGTGCCAAACATACCATTACATGCTTCATGACTGCCTGTTGTAACCTTAGTTGTGTTCCCTTTTGATTTGCTATACTACAACATAACTCATCTTAGTGTACTAAAGTGCGATCTCTGAGTGGATATATTTAAGTAATATTATGCTTTCTCTTATCTGTTTCACTATGTACTTCTGGAGGAGTATAGCAAGTGTTGGTATCCTGTAATTTTTTCGATATTATGAAATTCAATATTTTGAGATTTCAGCATTTTGAGCTTTCAGGATTTTGGACTCAGTATTTTGAATTTCGAGATTATGAGCTTTCAAGATTTAGACATTAGCCAACACACCAGTCTCTCATGAACACAGCCCATAAGGCATAACAATAAATCAATGCAACCCATAAGGCATAACAAAACCAAATATACTAGTCACTGGCGGCTTAATTGTGAGACACACCGATGTCCCACTCACCAGGCTTGACAAGAAGGTCACAGATCAGTTGTCGGTCAGGTGCCAGAAATTGCCACTTCACAACAGGTGCAAGTATGACTCTGCCAACATCCATGTTTGTGTGAATGACTTGAGACATACCTCCCTGGACTATATGAAGAGAGAGACACGATTAAGTTCTTAGACTATGTGTCGTAGGCAGCTATGACCCTAGCCCTGAACAGCATCCTACCTTCACCAGGAATACCACCACAAAAACAACAAAAAAATAATTTACTTCAACAATTGGCTTAGTTTCTGGTCTCTTTCCAAGGAGATCCAGTATCTGTCTGCCCTGGATGACATGATTAATGGGCCTCAATGCTTTGCCAGAGATGGCCTCCACTTGTCACCGCTGGGATTCCGGATCATGGCCAAGGCCCTTGCCACACCCATTGTGCCTTTTTTAGACAATATCACAAAGACAAATCTTCCAACATAAAACATCTGTCAAAAAGCAAATTGAAGGTCATGCTGCTTAACGCTAAGAGCCTCAGCCTGAAAATGCACTCACTGGAGGCTCTCCTTGCACTAGAAGATGCCGATGTCTGTGCGGTCACAGAAACTTGGGTTCCAGGCTGTAGAGAGCACCCCTGCCTTACCAGTCTATTTCATTCCATGCATTTCAACCCCAAAATGAGTTTGGGAATACTAAGGATGGTGGAGTTCATCTTCATTAAAGGACAGGCACACATCCAGAGTGGTTTGCCAGCATGACGCACTGGAATTACTCCAGGGACCCATCCAGGTTATAGCCATCTATAGAGCCCCCTCCATGACTCAGGACACCCACTCCTACCCAGACCCATTTGACTCCAAAGTACCCCCAACACCTTGAGCTTTGGTGACTTCAACTACCTCACCATAGACTGGGTGAAATATTCCTGCAGTAATGCACTCACCCAACAGTTCCTTGACTTCATCATTTCTAATGCACTAGACCAGCTCGTCTCATCCCCCACAAGTTAAGATAACATTCTGGACTTGGTTCTCACCAACATGGGTGACCACTGCAACACTGCCATATTCTTTCCTGATGAGATCAGATCATTGGTCTGTCTCATTCGAAGTTTCTCTCTCACCCAACCCCCCTCAAGCCATAACCAGGCTAAAAAACTTCCCAAAAGCTAACTACAATGTCTTAAGGGAGGGTATAGGTAGCTTCAAACTACCGACCCCCTCAGAGGATGCAAACAACTATGTTGAACAGTATATGCCAGTGCAGTATACAAGCACATGTATAACTGCATGGACTGAGCCATACCCAACAGAACTAAAAGCTGCACCTCAAGGAAACACAAACCTGTCTAGATGAAATCTTCTAACAGGCTTTACAACAAAAGGGGAAAAAAACTGCTGTCCAAGGATAAAAAGGAACAAATTCCAAATTGGAAAAACTCCCTCCTCAGCCTTAACAAACAAATTAGAACACTAGTGGAAACCTCCAATGCCAATTATGAATGGAAACTAGCCTCTGAAACAAAGGAAAACCACAAAGCCTTCTTCAGTTATGTCAGGAACCTCCATGGCAAAGCCCAGATTTGTTCTGAATTAGTACTCAACGGTACCAGTTGCACTGATCCTGTTGACTTAGCCAACCTGCTAGCAGATAGGTTCACGGGAAACTTCACCCCCACCCCCATTCCCCCAAACAAAAGGCCGAGTCAACATCCCAGATACTAGTCCTACACCTCACATCTCCATAGATCAAGTGTTAAAGGCCCTATCCAAGACAAAGAACACAACTTCCATGGGACCTGATAGTATCCTAGGCTGTAGTCTGCTCCATCTCCAGCAAGAACTAGCTTCATTATTGAGCACCCTATACAACCACAGGCTAAGTACAGGCTTCATTGCAGCAGAGTGGATAACTGCCTTTGTCATCCCCTTGCATAAAGTTGGTGCCACTATTGACCCTGGAAATTATCGCTCCATTAGCCTGACAAGTCTGATCTGTAAAGTCATGGACTGTATTATTATGGATCTCATAAACAAGGACAAAAGGCAATCTCCAAGAACTTGACCCCCCCCCCCCAAGTTCGGATGCATCAAGGGCAGATCTTGATTGTTGAACCTAGTTAATTTCTTTGTGACTGTCCCCAAGGCCCTGTATGAGGGAAAGTCAGTACATTCAGCTTACCTTGACTTGGCAAAGACCTTTGGCACAATCCCCCACTCTGGTATCATCAAAAAGCTAACACAATTTAGAGTAAATCCATATCTCATCAGGTGGGTAGCCAACTGGCTCACTGGTAGGACCCACAAGGTCAAAATAAGCACTTCCACCTCTGACAGTATACCTGTCACTAGTGGTGTTCCACAGGAATTTGTCCTATGACCCCTACTGTTTGGCATCTACTTCTCTGTGGTCCAAGCAAAGACAGAAGGCCTGTGGCTGACTCAAGTTTGTGTATGACTAAGTTGCGTGCTGTCATTGATTCCCCAAATGATGTTGACATACTGAAAGAGGGTTTCATAGCAACAAATGACTGGTGCCAAAGTCATGGCCTTAATTTACAACACAAAAAATGTATTATCATACCATTTGGCAAAAACACAACCCCTAATGATTGCTTAAGGGGATTGCTGTTGATGTGGTAAACAACTTGTGGTGAGAGACCTGGGTACTCAGGTTGATAATCTCACATTTGACCATCATGTAGCAGCAGTGGCCAGGAAAGCCTTTTACTTGGTTCATCTTGTAAGTAAAGGGATTGCATCAAGGAGGTTTTTACCTGTCTGTACTCCTCCCTATTTGGCCAGTTTTTACTGGTCTGTACTCTTCCCCATTTGGCCAGTAATAGAGTATAACGTCCTGTTTGGTATGTACCGCTCCAAGCACCTGCATCAAATAAAAAGGCCAAAGAAATACCTTACAAAGAATCCATGGCCTCCAACACCTGTCCTATGTGGACAGGCTCAAATCACTATCACTCTACTCGCTATCATACAGCTTGCTCAGAATTGATCTGTGTCACGTACAAAGCAATATCGAACACTGCCCTACTAAAGATGCTTCATATACATAAGTCTAATTCATCACATATTACCCGCTCGAAAGGCCTAAATCTAATATGCAACATCAACAAAACCTGCTGGAAAGACAAGTTTGAAACCCAGAGGCTACCCAGTCTCTGGAATAGACTTCCCATACATGTCAAACGGAGTACCACACTTACCCTCTTCAAGCACAACCTTGAAGAGTGGATGGAAAGTCAAAAATTTGTCCCAGGGGTTCCACCTGTGTCCTTCATTGACAGGTGCTTTCTGATTTTTTTTTTTTGGGGGGGGGGATAAGTTCTTGGCTAGGCTTGTAAGGGCCCTAGGGCCATTAGCCTAGTGACCACCTATGATAAACGAGTAGTGGATTCCATAATGAAATTACTAATACATATGAAAGAACAATATGTGCTAAAGTCCAGAATTCACCACAGTATTTGAATAAATGTATGCCTTGTTCACCTGAAGTTCTTTAATAGAGCCATGGACTAAATTGTCTTGCAGAAGAATATCAAGCCCAACCTGATATGAAAAAAAATGTACCAGTATTATTTTTAAAAATGCAAACAAATATAGTAAGCAATGGCTTATATAAAATCAATACAACTATAAGATGAAGCAGTTAATTTTAATTATTAATACAGGCAGGAAATAATCTCATATTTATGCTTTTAAGGATCAATTATTCAGGTGCTCAGAGAAGGGAAGAGCAATTGCCATAATGAATTTGATTTGCTATTGATAAAATACCCTAGGGTATCACTGTATTAAGCAATGGCAAAAATTCATAAAAGACTGAAACCATCAAGGAAGGCCCATCGATTCCAACTGTGGATCTCTTAAAAGAAAATTGCTGCAAAAGAAAATAGTGAACGTGAGGCCATGGTTTTATGTCTACAGAGACTTATATACTTAGTTAAACATAGCTGTTGTTAAAAGCTAAACCTGCTGGTCATATTGATACTGGATTTTTTTTTTCTTTTTTTACTGTACAGCAATGGGGTATTTAATCTACATGCAACACATATATATTGCAAGGAAGTGTTACCCATTAAGGAATATTGGTTTTGTGGCTTATAAGTGACAACCATTGTGTATGGCAGGGAGATGAAAAGCACAAGTGCATTGATAGAATTGTTAAACTCACACACATCAGGATTTAGATTCTAGTTAACAGTTGCTAAAAAAAAAGTTTTTTTGATTTAACAGTGGTAGCAGCACCTGGTAGCAACAAATGCTTCAAGATTTAAACCTGTAATATTATTCTCAATATTTTTCCTTTGACAGGACTAGCCCCTTTAAGTTGGGTGCATCTATTCTAACTTTCATTTTGGATGCACAGGAGGAATTGATGTGGTGAATGCATGAAACACATGTTTATGCAACAAAGCTACTCTGAGAAGCATTTGTATGCTAATTTTAGGAAAATGGTTATTTGTCAGAGGTAAATTGTTGTTGGGCCAAAATATACAGACTGAGAAGTCTGACCTTTACTACTAAAAATGAATTCAGTGGCAAGTAAAACAGACCATGCTATTAATTCATGGTGAAGTGTTTTATCATCAGATGGTAGTTTGTCTGAATGGCAAGAGCTTGTCATAGAGTTAAAAATTTCCCTATAGAGAAAGGAACAATTACTTGGGTGGCCACGGTGGTGCAGCGGTTAGCGTTGCCACCTTACAGCAAGAGGTTCTCTGGTTCGATCCTCGGCAGGGGTGCCTTTTGTGCAGAGTCTGCATATCCTCCCTGTGGTCATGTGGGTTTTCTTCCGGGTGCTCCAGTTTCATCCCACATCCCAAAGACATGCTGTAGGTGGAATGGACACACTAAATTGTGCGTCTGCGTCTATCTGTGCGTGTCTGCGTCTGTCTGTGGAAGGTTGGGTGCTGGGGCTGGCAACTCGACACTGTAAAAACTCCACTGCCAATCATGAGCAGACAGGTGATCAGTTCTGGCAACCCCTAACCGGGAAAAGCCGAAAGAAGAAAGGAACTACTACTTAGTACACAGAAAATTCAGATGTGCTGCTATGGATTTCTAGTAGTTAAAGAGTAGGATAAGTTACTCTGGCACATTTTAAGTAGGGTTTGAAAGTTCCAATCTTGTTAATCTTATCAGTTTGAAAAAGGTGAAGATTAATGATACAATCACTTTCAGTTCTACTTATGTGATTTATGTCCCTGTCAGATCAGTAGGAATTCTAAAACGTTACGCACATGCACGTGTGTTTACATGCATGAAAAAGTTTGAGATATTTGTACTAACTGCTCCTGTGTAATAACTGTTACAGGATGTTAGTGATTTGAAGTTTGTAGGATGTTGGTGATTAGAAGTTTGTAGGTAATGACCACATTAAAAATATAAAAGGTAGAGTTATGTCTAGATAAATGGGCTATACTGGATATTTAGTTTAGTAATTAGTAAACCTGGAGCCTTAAATGTGGTCATCTTAGACATCATTTCTTAAGCAGGACGTAGAGCATATATGAAAGGATGTATAGGTTTATTTACGTAATGGTCATATAGGTTTATTTATGCCTTGTAGACATTATGAAGGAAGACTTCCGCGGTGGTGCAGTGGTAGCATTGTTACCTCACAGCAAGAGGTTCTCCCATTCGATTCTCGGCTTGGGTTGGGAGTGCCTTCTGTATGGAGTCTGCATGTCCTCCCCACGGTCGAGTGGGTGTTCAAAAGACATGCGTTGAATGGGCATGCCTTCGGTGAAGGTTGGGCTGGCAACTCGACACCATAAAAACCAACTGCCAGTCATTAGAAGACCGGAGTTCTGCTGTGGCGACCCCTAACCAGGAAAAGCTGAAAGACAAACAACAACAAGACATTATGAAGGAAAAAATATGTTCATAACAAATACAATGGAAAGTTAAGAAATATATTTGCATACGCATTTTGAATAATTGATGCATTCATAAGTTCAGAAGCTTCCCAGTGGTTCAGGCCTCGCAGGCCATCTCAGAACTGTGGATCTATTTTCTTAGTAGAAACTTTAACATCAATCCAGGATTATATTCCTGAAATATTAAACAAGTAATAGGATGCTTAGCCAATACAATAGGAATAGACAGACTCCAATTCCTTCCACCTGCCTGATTTAAATAAGGCGTGTGTAAAATATATAATCCCCAAGGTTCTTTCCCCATGGTAAATGCCAAGACCAAAAAAGTCCCAGAGGGATTGTTGGAAGGCTTGAAACACAGCCTACCCCAAAACGTCTATACCGGACACTCTAAAATGCAGGACTTTTAGTACCAATAAAACTTGAGAACTACACAATTAAATTTAATTAATAGTCAATAAATGAAGTTTCCCAGTAACATGACTGCCTAAAACGCAAAATGTCAAGTTTGACAACTAAACACTTTGTCTCATTATTAAAGAGAGGTCTGTATGTGTCTTCCTGGTAAATCTTCATTGTAGTTTAACAATTCACACTCATTTGTAGAGTTTTATATCTAATCTCCGTCTTGACTTCAAATTTATTTATAATTGTCAAGTTATTTACAAAGATTCCAATGTCAAAGTGCAAGAGTCATTTCTATATTTTTTAATTATAACAGGTAAACAAACGGTTACAGATCAAACCTATATTATAGGTTCATAGGTAGGTACTAGGCTATTTACCAAACGGCATTTATAAGCCTAGTCAGATTGTTGGCTTTCTCCACACCATTTACTGATCCTCTGTCAAGCAGAGCCAATGAAGTAATCCCAGGGGTGTATTTTCTGCTACCCATCCACTCGTCAAGGTTTCTCTTGAAGGAGTGTTAGTGAGGGGCTCTGCTTAATGTAGTTTGGAATTTTGTTCCAAAGCATGGGGAGTCTCTGTGACAGGAATCTATCCCTCCAGCATGTTTTATTGTTGTGGCAAGGTTTAGCTCACTAGAGCACGTGGCTCACAGTGACTTGGATTTTTTTAGGTGGAGCATGTCCATCAATTCTGAGTTGGACATGGCTTTGTTAGTCAGGCAGAAATCACCTCTGAGTAAGTGATATGCCACTGAGTACAACCGGAGTTTTTTTTTAGTTGGGCTGCATAGGACATATGTTTGAGGCCAGTAATCCTCTTGGTGAGGTACTTTTGTGGTCTTTCCAGCTGTTGGAAGTGTCTTGTGAGGTACATCCCAAATGGGGCATTGTACTCCATGATGGGTCTGATGAGTAGAGCGGCACTATAACCTCTATTTTCTAAATGCAAACCCTTTAGTAATTAGATGGGCCACATAGAAGGATTTCCCAACTACTTTGGCAATATGATTGTCAAAGGAGAGATTACTATCTACCTGGGTCCCCAGATCTCTTATTACCTCTTCTGTATTAAGTGGGGGGGGCTGCCACCTATGTGGTAATTCGTGGGTGTTTTGTTTTTCCCAAACGGGATGACCATGTATTTTTTGTCATTTAGCTTGAGGCCATGACTTTGACACCAGGTTTCAATCTCAGTAAGGCCCTTTTGGAGGAGGTCCATGTCAGCCGGAGTCAGTTATGGCTCCCAGTTTGCAGTCATCAGCACACTTGGTTAGCCATAGTCCTCCTGTGTTTGCCTGTACTTCTGAGAAGTATATGCTGAACAGTAGGGGATCCCAGGACTGAGCATTGCAGGAAACCACTTGTGACTGGTTTAGAGTCAGACCTGGAGTCTACTTTTCTTATCGTGCGAGTTCTGTCTGTAAGCCAGTTGGCAACCCATCTCGTGATGTAGGGGTTTATGTTCGGGCTGGTGAGTTTTTCTGTAATACCAGAGTGGGGAATGGTGTTGAAAGCCTTGGTGAGGTCAAGGTAGGCTGTGTGAACCACCTTTGCCTCGTCTATGGCCTTAGTGAACATCTCAAATAAGTCAACCAGGTTTAGTAGGCATGATCTGCCCTTAAAGCCGAACTGGGTCAGGTCAAGTGTTTGTAGGTTCCCAATGTCTTTGTTGATGAGTTCCATGATGATGCGCTCCATAGTCTTGCAGATCAGGCTAGTCAGGCCTATGGGGAGATAGTTACCAGGGTCAGTTGTGGCCCCTCATTTGTGGAGAGGAATAACCATTGCTGTGCGCCATTCTATGGGCACAGACTGTGGAGAAGCGGAGGTTGAACAGCGTTGTTTAGGTGGGGGGTTAGTTTGTTCTGTAGTTCATGCAAGACGCAGCTTGGGACACCATCTGGCCCCATTGATGCTGTGTTTTTGGCTTTTGAAAGGGATGTTTTCACCTGTGCATCTGTGATTTCTGGGACACTACACTTTTCTGGTATTGTTGTGGGCATTTTTGGGGGTGAGAGGGGGTGTGACGTTTGCATTGAATCTGCCAGGATGTTGGCAATATCAGTAGGTTCAGTATATTTTGTATTATTTTGCACTAGCTCAGAGCATATCTGCGAGTTGCCACTTAGATTCTTAACATAGCTACAGAAGGCTTTGTGGTTATCTTTTGAATCCTTGGCCATTTTTCTTTCAAAGTTAGCCTTGGATGATTTCATGAGGGACCTTAGTTTTTTAATGACACTGATCAGGGATGTCTTTCCTTCTAGGGATTTGCTTTTTTTCTGAACTAGTTTCCTCATTGTTGTATAGCCTATTTATTGCAGGGGTCCACCAAACTGGTTTCCTTCTCTTAGAGGAGTGAGTCTTGGTTTTGCTAGGGATGGCACAATCCATGCATCCTTGTAGGTGCTCAGAGTGCATTTGTAAAGGTTTCTGCATCTTGGGCAGCATTATCCTTTAGCGTGAGGGCTGTGAAACTTACCACCTCTGTCTCAAGTAAGGTGTAGTTTGCTTTAGAAAAGTTTTTTACTGTGGTTTCCTTAGTTGGGGGTGGTGGTGGGATGTGGACATCCAGAGTGATTAGTTTATGGTCTGATCTAACCAGTGAGGGTTGACCTCCAGTGTGGAACACCTGTCGCCCATGTTGGTGATGACCAGGTCCAATATGTTTTTACCTCTGGTAAGGGAGGGAATATTACTTTACACATATGGGCACTCAAATACAGGCCCATCTCTCAAGATGTGCATTCACTGAGTGAATGTCATTGTTTACAGTATTGACTGAACCAGTCTTTATATCATCTGAATATTTTGAAGCCCAGTGAGTGACAGAAGCTGGCAAGAAAGAGAAAGTGTTAAACAGATTGGGTGCAGCCTCAAGAATTCTGCACCAGGACCAGTCAAGTGGTCATCTAGTTCAAAGACCTGCCTAAACTACTCTCTTCTGTCAATTAACCAATCAACTGTGGACCCACCTTGTAATACATAGATTTAGTTTACTGATTTGTAGGTACTCTACTATTGCATTCTGGGACAGACTATCACAGTCCTTAGCTATATTGAGAGACAGAGATATATTAGATGCACATTTAAAATACCAAGGCCAATATATGCAAAACCACTGACAGGTTTACAGAAAATCAGTCACACAGTAAGAGTTTACCTACCATCTGTGAAAACATGTTGAGCAAGAAAATTGTGTGGTCTACATTCCTGCTGATCCATTAGTAGGTTACTTTCCAAGGACAGATGACTAGCTTATGAGGGGACAGTTGGAAACTATGTTAGGGTACCCACTTTCCTGTGTTGGTATAATATTCACAAGTTTCTCATCCATGACTAGAATGCCTAGCGCTAGTACATGTGGTTACCAACACACCTTAATGTTGTTAATGGAGCAGACATGGATATTTTCTGGGATCTTGCTACTCTGCCACCTCAGTTTAAAAAAGTAATATCTTTGCAGAATCCACTATAATAATAAGACAAGACTGTTTAGTTCTGTCACAAATCCACATTTTGAGTGCAAAGCTATGAGGCTAATGGGCAACTGTTGTGTATTAGCCATTAAGTGTACAGTTAGTTTTTCAGATACTTTAAGTATTGTACTTTTCTATAAATGCTCAGCAGAAAGTTTCCTTTAATGTGCCATTTCTAAAAGAACTTCGTTTAAATACTGCAGTTGGCTAGGAGATTTAACAATTGTTTAATTGTATAGTTCTCTCATTTATGGCTGTTATGTAAATCTGTTGAAGTGCTTGGGTCTTGTCTGCTGTCCTAAACTAATCAATACAGGCTATCATCAGTTTAGCCATTTGAGATTAATGCGTTCCTTGGTTTGCTGCCTTTAGTGGACTTTCAGCTCTGTACTAGCTGCGTCATAGGTAGGTACTAGGCTATTGGTCCTAGGGCCTATATAAGCCCAGCCAAAAAGGTACATTGACTTTCGCCACCCAAGAAAATTATTTTCCTGTGCCCCTGTCAAACAGAGATGATGTGATCTCCAGGGTGAATTTCCTATTTCCCATCCAATCATCAAGATTTTTCTTGAAGAGTGCTAATGAGGAGGTTTGTTTGATATAGATAGGTAGGTTGTTCCAGAGTATGGGAAGTCTCTGGGACAGGAATCTATCCCTCCAGCATGTTCCGTTTATTGTAGTAACAAGGTTTAGGTCCCTAGAGCATGTAGGTTGGAGGGATTGGGATTTCTTTAAGTGGAGCATGTCCAACAGCTCTGGGTTTGACATAGCTTTGCATGTTAGGCAGATATCGCCTCTGAGTAGGCGATATGTGACGGAGTAAAGCTGGAGTTTTTTGAGACTGTCTGCTTAGGGCATCTGTTTGAGGCCAGTAATCCTTTTTGTGAGGTATTTATGCGGCCTTTCCAGTTGTAGATGTCTTGTGAGGTACATAAAAAAGGTATTGTACTTTATAGTGGGTCTAATGAGTGACGAGTAGAGGGGAGCAATGACCTCCTTTTTCCTGGATGAGAAACCTTTTGTGATGAGGTGTGCCACGTAGAAGGATTTCCTGACTACTGCAGCGATGTGATTATCAAAGGAGAGACTACTGTCCACCTGTGTCCCAAGGTCTCTTATCACACTTTCAGTGTTAAGTAGACTACTACCTATGTGGTAGCTCATGGGTACAAAGTTTTTACCAAAGGGGATGACAATGCACTGTTTGGCATTGAGCTGGAGGCCATGGCTTTGACACCAGGCATCTGTCTCCGTGAGGACCTTTTGTAAGATGTCCACATCTTTAGGAGTTTTGATTATGGCTCCTAGTTTGCAGTCATCTGTGAACTTCATCAGCCAAAGACATTCTGTGTTTGGTATCTACTTTTCTGAAGTACAGGCTAACAGGAGAGGACCCAGGACTGAACCCTGTGGTACTCCATTTGTCACTGGTATAAAAGTCAGATTTTGAGTCTGCTACTTTCACAGTGCGGGTTCTGTCAGTGAGCCAGTTGGTAACCCATCTTGTGACATAGGGATTTATACCTAGTTTGGTGAGTTTATCTATAATTCCAGAGTGAGGGAAGGTGTCAAAAGCCTTGGAGAGATCTAGATAGGCTATGTGAACCACCTTAAATCCACAAACACTAATGAGAATCAGCAACCACGAAGTACAACACAAAAGAAGCCAGCACCATGCCAGTAAAGCGTTTATTGCGATCTGGTACCTCGGCTTTTCGCCTTCAAATGGATCACAAATACAAAGTGCTGTTAACTCTTATTTATACAAATTTTTTCTAAGTTAATCAGCACCAATTAATCAATTACAACATTTTCTAAATGAATTTAAAGTGCTCTGCCATTATTTTGTTATACAAATCTTGAACATTAAAACAAGACATCAACAATCATTGCCTTCATAATTACTATTGTTAAACTAATAAATTCCATATATTATTTTATTATCAAATATATAAAATAGTATAACAATATATGTATATGAAAAAGAATAAGTTTAGATTGCTTCAAGTAATTTAAATTGAAAAGAACCAATGTGACACTTAAAAAATTGTCCTATATTTCCTAAACATACAATTACTCAAAAAGATATATACATATGTGTATATATATGTGTATATACAAAATTGAGGAAATTTAGCCTCTGTAAATCAATTTTTGTCAACTATTTAATTAATCTATAATGACTATGTAAAAAATACATAACTAATTAATGTTAAATACTTAGTTCTAAGTTCAGTCCATGTGGTTTCAATGTGTTAAATTTAAGAATCATCCTGGTCTCTAATTCGAGTAATTTTTGAACTAGTAGTCCCCCATTTTCACAATTAAAGGGTTTGCCCAACACACAAAATTTTAAACTACTTGGGTCACTTTTGTGTTTCTCCAAAAAGTGTTTGGCCACCGGACTATAATCATTTTTGTTCCTAATATCTTTTATGTGTTCCAAAACTCGAACACGAACCATCCTTTTTGTTTGACCTATGTACCACATGTTAAGACATGAACAACCCAATAAATATACCACTCCCGTAGATTTACAGTTGAAATAATGTCTGGCTTTAAAAGACATTCCATTAATATTAGTTATGTTATTGATCCTGCTACAAACACTACACTGTCCACATGAAAAAGTACCTACAATATTATCATTAGTTACCACTTCACCTTTACTAAAAAAGTTGTAGTTTAATAATTCCTTTAAGTTTTTACCTCTTTTATAAGAAAAAGTTATATGTTTGGGAAATATTAAACCTATATTTTCATCCTCACAAATCAGATACCAATATTTTCTTACAAAATATTCTCTAAAGAAGTGTGTAATATTATAACAAAAAATAAATTAGACTCACTAGTCTTTATATCATCTTTACTTCTTCCCCTTGATGTAATATTATTTCTTATTTCTATAGTTGATGAACTTCGTCTCTCCTGTCTAACCTGTCTTTGATGTTCATATTCTAAGTGGTCTATGATTCCTAATACTTTATTTTTTGAAAATAACAAATGATCATTTCTATAGCCTCTCTTAGATAACCTTGATTCAACCTTACTTAATTCAAAATATCTATCATTAACATCACTGGTGTGATTATAAATCCTTTGAAATTCACCAAAGGGAAGAGACCAAATCAAATGTTCCGGATGCATACTTTCTGCATGTAGAAACATATTTACAGAAGTTGCTTTTCTATAAGGCCTGTATCCTATTTTTTCATCTTCATGAAACAAAGTTATATCTAGAAAATTAATCCTATCTCTATCAATTTCATAAGAAAATTTTAGACCATGAACATTATTATTTAATTCTTCAAAAAATTCTAGAAATTCAAAAATCTCACCACTACATATTAATATGAGATCATCAATAAACCGCTTATAAAATATTACATTATTTTGATAGAAGGAAGTTAAATAAATATATAACTTTTCAAAATAATCCATATAAAGTATGGCATATGAGGGCGCAAAAGCAGCCCCCATAGCCGTCCCTTTGATTTGAAGAAAAAAATCTTTATTAAAACAAAAATAGTTATGGGAAAGACAAAATTCTAACAATTGTATCAGAAATGAGGTTCTAGGACCATCTCCCAACATATTTTGAACAGCTTCAAGTCCCCACCTTCTGTTAATGTTGGTATATAATGCCTTCACATCTATAGTTACCCAATAGTAGCTATTTTTCCATTTGATTTCACTAATTTTATCTAATAAATCCTGAGTATTAGAGATGTGAGCTGAAATTCTAGACAGGTGACTTTTTAAATGGAAGTCCAAAAAAATATTAACTTTACTCAAAAAGGATTCTTTACCTGAGACTATAGGTCTCCCTGGTGGCTTTATTAAGTTTTTGTGCACTTTTGGTAATGCATAGAAGGTTGGCGTCATTGGTTTTTTAATATATAACTTTCCTACATCACTTTGATTAAGGAAACCAAGACGCTCCCCTCTTTCCAAAAGATTCAACAATTCGCTGTTAAATATAACAATTGGGTCATTACTTAAACACAAGTATTCATCTTGATTCTTTAACAAATCAAAAACCATAGTCAGATTTGTTTAAAATTACCCAATTGCCACCTTTGTCTGCACATTTGAAAATAAACTCTGTTTTAATTTTTTTCAAGTATTTTAATGCCATCCATTCTTCTTTATTTAAATTATAATCTTTAGACACATTTTTCAGACTCTCCATTAACACTGTTATTTCCTTAAATACTATTTTAAAAAAAGTTGAAATTGCTGGCACTTTAATATTAGGTGTAAAAGTACTCTCAGATGCTATAGGTGGAACAGTCAATTTGCCATAGCCCGTAAAAAACATTTCACCATCCTCAATATTATTAGGTATGTCTTCATAAACTAAATCAAAATCAGCATTTTCATAGTCATAAACTGATAAGTTTAGTAATTCATTATCAACACTTTCGGTAGCGGTATCATAAACACCAGTATCACAGATTTCATCATTTATATTTATGCTATTGTCATTATAGAAAAAAACTTTCAAATATAGTTTTCTTATAAATTTCTTGAGATCAAAATAGATGTCACTTAATGAGGGAAAAAAAGTCGGTACAAACTTACTTCCCTTCAATAACACTGATCTCAGGCCAACAGGAGAGGACCCAGGACTGAACCCTGTGGTACTCCATTTGTCACTGGTATAAAAGTCAGATTTTGAGTCTGCTACTTTCACAGTGCGGGTTCTGTCAGTGAGCCAGTTGGTAACCCATCTTGTGACATAGGGATTTAAACCTAGTTTAGTGAGTTTATCTATAATTCCAGAGTGAGGGAAGGTGTCAAAAGCCTTGGAGAGATCTAGATAGGCTATGTGAACCACCTTACCCTCGTCTCTGGCTTTGGTGGCTGCTTCAAAGAAGTCCATCAGGTTTAGGAGACATGATCTGCATTTTACAAACCTGAACTGGGTAGGGTCCAGAGTTTGGAGATTACCAATGTCTGTGTATAATATCCATGATGATATATTCCATAGCCTTGCATACCAGGCTCGTTAGGCTAATGGGGCAGTAGTTCCTGGGGTCTTTGGTGGCTCCCCCTTTGTGGAGTGGGATAACCATCGCTGTGCGCCATTCAGTGGGCACAAAGCCTGAGGTGAGGCTATGATTGAACATGGTGCTTAGGTGGGGTGCCAGCTCATGTAGAACGCAGCCTGAAATGTTGTCAGATCCCATGGATGCTGTGTGTTCTTGGCTTTGAAAAGTGTGTTTTTTTACCTGTGCAGCCGTGATTTGAGGAACTTTGCATTCTCCCGATATAGAGATGAGCCCTTTAGGGGGTTGCGGGGGGGGGGGTAAAGATAGCACTGAACCTATCTGCCAGGATGTTCGCAATATCAGTTGGTTCTGTATATTTAGTGCCATTGTGCTGCAACTCAGAGCAGATCTGAGTGTTGTCATTGAGATTCTTGACATAGCTATAGAATGCTTTGTGGTGGTCTTTAGAATCAGTGGCGATTTTGCTTTTGTAACCAACTTTGGAGGATTATATGACGGATCTCAGCTTCTTACGGAGGCTGACCAGGGAGTTCCTCCAATATCATTGGATTTTATTCTTTTTGCAACAGTTTCTTTCTTCTGCTGTAGAGTTTGTTTATGGCAGAGTACCACCAGATTGGCTTCCTTTTTTTTGGAGGATAGTATCTTGGCTCTGTTAGGGATTGCACAATCCATGCACTCGTGTTAAGTGCTTATAAAGTGCATTTGTGCAGAATTCAGCAGTTGTACCTCTATTGTCCGACTGCATGGGTGTCGTGAAGTTTGCCACTTCTGTCTTAAGTGTGAAGTTGGCTTTGGAGAAATTTTTTAAAGTGGTTTCCCTAATGGGCGGGTGGGGGCGGGATGTGGAAGTCTAGGGTAATTAGTTTGTGGTCAGATCTGACCAACGAGGAATTGGCCTCTGGTGTGGAACACTGGTCAACCATGTTGGTAATGACCAGGTCTAGGATACTGCTGCCCCCGGTGGGAGTGTGGATAAGTTGATCCAAGGCACTGGAATTTATGAATTCCAGAAAATGTTGAGCAAAAGAGTTGGTATACAAGTAGTTTTCCCAATGAATGATAGGGTGGTTGAAATCGCTTATTAGGGTGTTGGGTTGTGCCCTAATATTTTCCAATCCATCAAGAAATGTGGAGTGGTAATCCTGGGGCATAGTGGGGGAGCTCTAGCAAGCTACAATTTGGATTGCGGTCTTGCCCAGTGTTATTTGCACTTGGATAATCTCGGATGCATTATGCTGAGCAACTAGCCTGGAGGTGTGGATAGCCTTAATGAATATGGACACACCTCCACCTTTATAGTGTTTCAGTCCAGGTTAGGTGGCCAAAAGGTGTGGTATGAATTATAGCCTGGTAATGCAGGGGTGCTCTCTGGAGCCTTGAACCAGGTCTCTGTCACTGCACAGATGTCGATGTTCTCCATTTTAAGGAATGCCTCGAGTGAATGCATTTTGAGGTTTAGACTTCTACCACTGAGTAGCAATGCCTTCAGGTTTTGCTTGCTTGTACCAGTTACAGTGGTGAATTTGTCATTTGAACCTTGCCTAAAAAAGGCACTATAGGGGTGGCAAGACCCTAAGCCAGTATCCAGAATCCCAAGGGTGACAGGTGTAGGCCATCTCTGGCAAAGCATCATGGTCTGTCGATCACATCATCCCAGGCAGACAGATACTGGATCCCCTTAGAATGACACCAGAAGCTTAGCCAATTGTTGAAGTCAATCATTTTGTCCTTGTACTGTGGTATCAGTCTGGATGACGGCAGGATGCTACTCAAGGTTAGGATCATACCTGCCTGGGATACAAGATCGGAGAACTCCTCCATGCCTCTTTTCATGTAGTCCAGGGAGGCATGTCTCAGGTCATTCACACCAACATGAACAATGACAGAGTCATATTTGTACTTGTGGAGTGACCTGAGTGCGTGCATTATGTGGCGGATCCTGGCACCAGACAGGCAGCTGACAGTAACTTTCTCCTTGTTTAGCCTGGTAAGGGAAACATCAGTGTGTCTGACTATAGAGTCACCTATGACTAGAGTGTTGGGTACGTTGTTATGCCTTATGGGCTGTGGTTGAGTGGCACACTAAGTTTGTGGGCTGTGCCATTTGGGTTGTGTTGGTGGGTGGAGGTCGCTTGCGTTTCTGCTTTGATGGTCTCTGTTGCTTGAGCAGCTTTTTATTGAGAGCCTCTGCGAATGTAGGTGTACGTTTCATGTTTCTATGTGTGTGTTTTGGTGGTGTAGGTTTTGAGGGGCTATGTGATGAGTGTGGTGTGGTGTGGTGCGGTGCAAGTGTTTTACCTTCTCCTCTTGATGGTCTAGTCCAGTCTTGGGTGAAGAGACCTTTGCTTACAGTTTGGCTATATAAGTGCATCTCTCACAGGTTGTAGTGTTGGGTGGTAGGAGCAGAGTGTTGTCTGTGTACATTAGGCAATTGCTGCACTGCCCTAAGATGCCCAGATTCATCAGGTAGACAGGAGAAGATACCAGGAGCTGACCCTTAAACATGCCTGGATAGGTGCTTATTTATTAAGTACGAAAAATTATTTTTGTCATTTAGATGTCTTACTTGCTAGTTTTCAACTGCTTTTGCCATTTTGGCACTATTTTTTGCTTTCTTGCTTGTTTTGTATTTTCGCACTTCAAAAGGTTTATTATATTAACCTTCAAATTTTAGGCAGTGTTAACTTCTGTTAGGGTTATACCATCCGTTTGGTTTTATCCATTTGCACTATGCTATATAGTACTCTGAGCGGACTACTTTTGCAGACCATTTCAACTGTCTGATGAATTGTTAAACCCAGAGTATTACTCAGTTCTTTTCAAACATGCAAGATTTGGGCCATTTCTGAGCCACCTACCCCCATACAGCAGGCACTATAACAAAAGGCACAACTGGGATAGTCTATCTGCATCTGTAATGCTTATTACAGCAGCAACTGCCAAAAAGGACAGGCTGGCCACATGGCTTCCAAGATGTCAAGTTAGCCTTATGGGAAGTTATGTCTACTAAATATATGCATTCCAGCTTGTGCTCACCTCCATTATACATTTTTACAGCAAGTGTATTTGGGAGAAGGCTTAGGTTATCAAGACATTTAACACCCATTATTTATTCTTTAGAGACCTATTAGATGAGTTTGATTTCTAAATGAGAAAACTTGGAAGGTGGCAAGGATTAGTTCCAGGAAGCCAGAGATAAAAGTTGTTTGCAGGTGTAGTTTAACTTATAGCAGGTAACCATACCTTAAAAATAAATATTGGCCTTTGTTATACCCAGAATTAACTTTCATTTAAATACCCGCTTCTGCAGATTCTTTTTTCATTCATCACACTTGGGAGTGTTCCTGCCTTGTGTTATTTCTAAACAAAAAATGTTTTGTCTATGTTCCACCCTGCACTGCACAAACATGATTTAGAGCTCCTTCATGCTTTGTAGTGCTTACCTCACAGGTACAAAGTAAAGACTTGAGTGGCATTTGTTAATGTTTGCATTTTTGGATTTAGTTTAATTTGTTGCAAAAGTCTGTGCAATATTGTTATACTCCAGATATATTAACGTTGGCTCATATTTTTGCTATACAGTCACATGGGCAATTTGTCTAGAAAAAATTCCATATGCAGTAAAAATCTATTCATTTCCACCTTATTTATTATACAGTTATTTTAATGTCATTTTAGACAGCTGTGTAAGGATTGCTTATTTAGGCATGACATGGGATTACTGCCGAGGTTCTGTGAATTCTAAATGTAACAGCAAGCTGCAAAAAATAAAAAAAATAATAACCAGCTGACAGTCAAAGCAGCCCATCTCTCTAACCATTTGTCCTTGCCAAGCTGTACCACAGCTATCAATAATTTTTCCTTTTCCCTCCACTCAGTTACAAGCTTGCACTTCTTGATTAAGAAAGCATCATTGTGAAAGAACGTGTCATTTTGAAGTGTTTTGGCATACTTGTCTCATTTACATTTCATACTACTGCATAATGTACCTACAGTACCACAAGGCATTTTCCCCAAGTACTCATAATATATATATATATATATATATATATATATATATATATATATATATATATATATATATATATATATATATATATATATATATATATGCATCCCCCATGTGCCAACGTCCATTAATGTTATTTCTGATGACATCAGCCTAAGAACTGCAAATACAATTAAACTGTGGAATATCTGCTGAAATTCTCAATTAGAAGTCTAATTTAATAGCTGGTAAGGTTGCTCCATGCCCTTTTACTCCATTCATGAATTAAATGCTTGGCAGGCAGTACTCTCTAATTGGACAAATGCTATCCATCAAAGTAACTTTGACTCTGTAATTTGCATACCTGTCTATAACCCACACAATTTTGCAACAGATAGTGGGTTCTTTCACAGTATCTTAAATACTTAAAGACTACAGCCACGGTGGTGAAGCAGTTAGCATTGTCGCCTCACAGCATGAGGTTCTCCCATTCGATTCTTGGCTGGAGTGCCTTCTGTGTGGAGTCAGCATGTCTTTCCCACGGTCGAGTGGCATTAAAGACATGCAGATAGGTGCAAGCGTGAATGGGTGTGCCTTCGTTGAAGGTTGGGCATTGGGCTGGCAACTCGGCACCATAAAATCCACTGCCAATCATGAGGGGACCGGAGTTCCGCTGTGGCAACCCCTAACCGGGAAAAGCCAAAAGTCTTTTCACCATGAAAGGGCTATTTTATTCCTGATATTTTAAAACTTGCATGCTGAGGGAATTCCTCACATCATCAGTAGGGTAAAACTAACCTGTCACATAACAGTCTAATCCCAGCTCACATTCCTTATTAGTGGGTGAACAATCCAACGCTTGGTGAATTCTGCTTCACAATGATAGGAAGAGCAGACATCGAAGGATCAAAAAGCAACATCGCTATGAACGCTTGGCCACCGCAAGCCAGTTATCCCTGTGGTAAAGTACAGTTTTGTACCTACCATAAATGTAGATGTTCGAGGATCCACATTGCTGCAGTCCTAACTATTGGGTAGTCCGCTGTCCAGTCGGCCCAAAGTATATGGCTGACGTCGGTCAGGGCGACTGACGTCAGTACGTCAGGGTACTAATGCGCATGACCGACGTCATATCCTCAGTCTTTTCTTGCCCCAGATGTCAGAAGACCCTGAAAAGATAAGGCCAAAACCAAAAACTCCAAACATACCTGCATCAAAAATATGTACAATATATACAAAAGTACCAGAATATAACCTCACCTACACAACCACCCCTAAACACAGAGGGAAGGAGGGAGGGACTGCAGCAATGTGGATCCTCGAACATCTACATTTATGGTAGGTACAAAACTGTACTATGTTCTTCGTTCCACATTGCTGCAGTCCTAACTATTGGGTAGAATCCCAAAGCAGAGGTAAGGGAGGCTGGCAAATCATAAGGAAGCAGGAACTGACAACATGCCTTGCAAAATAGCTGTGGCAAAACCAGCCCTAGACTTAGAGTAGAGAGGAAGGTGATAATGCTTAGAGAAAGTATGCACTGAACTCCAAGTAGCTGCCTCCAAAATATCCTTAGTTGCCACCCCCCCCTTAGAAATGCTGTTGAAGTGGCAGTAGCCCTAGTGGAATGAGGCCTAATCCCAACTGGAATCTCCTTGCCATGATGGGAATAACAAAATGCAATGCAAAACCCAATCCACCTAGAAATAGTTTGCTTTGACACAGGCTTGCCCTGCGAACCCAAAGCAAAAGAAACAAACAACTGCTGAGACTGCCTAAAATCCTTAGTCCTGCTCAAATAATAACACAACTGCCTGTGTACATCTAAAGTGTGCAAAATCTTTTCCCCTTTATTTTGAGGATCTGCATAAAAAGTAGGCAAATGAATAGTTTGGTTTAAAGCCACACTAGAAACCACCTTAGGCATAAAGGAAGGATTAGTAAAGATACCCTATCCTTATGAAAATCAAAAAGCCTCTACCGCCATAAGGCCCTGCAACTCAGAGACCCTTCTTGCTGACGTAATGGCCACCTAAAAAGCCGTCTTCCATGATAAATATTTCAATTCAGCAGTAGCCAGGCTCAAAAGGTTGTAGAGTAAGTTTCTCCAACACAAAATTGAGATCCCAAGCAGGAGTAGGAGCTCTCGTGGGGGTCTTATATTCTTTGCCCTCTAAGTAATTGCTTGAACAAAGGATGCGAAAACAATGGTGGGTCACAATCATAGTGAGCTGAAATTGCTGCAGCATGAATCTTAATGGAAGAGAAAGACAAACCTTTGTCCAATAACTCAGTAAGATATTGAAGAGCCACACTCAAATTAGGCTCAGAAATCTCCAAATTGTTTGCACTCCAAAATAAAAATCTCTTCCATTTTTCTGCGTACACTTTCCTTGTACTAGGTCTCCTGGCTTCCATAATCACATTTAAAACTTGTTGAGGAAGTTGAGACCTGCTGTCTTTCAAAACAGAATATGCCAGGCTGTTAGATGAAGAGAGTGAAGCTTGACATTGAGCAGGTGACCGTCCCTCTTAGACAACAGGTGTGGAATCAAGGGTAAAGGCCATGGAGGCTTCCTTACCAGACTCCTCAGTAATGGGTACCAGTGCTGCCGAGGCCAATCTGGAGCTATTAAAATCATCCTTGGCTTGTCTTGTCTGACCTTTAGAAGCACCTTTGGGAGAAGAGGCAGAGGTGGAAAAGCATACACATGAAGATTTTTCCAACTGAAAGAAAGAGCATCCACTTTCCAAGCTGTGTGATGAAACCTCTTTGTGCAAAACTTTGGCAGCTGGTGGTTTAGTGGAGAAGCGAACAGATCTATGTCTGGAGTTCCCATGACACTGTCAATTTTGAAATACATGAAGATCCAGTTTCCACTGTGGGGATCCATGATTTGTCTGCTTAACACATCTGCTAAGGAGTTCTGTGCTCCGGCAGAAACCTTGCCTGAAGAGTCAGTTGCAAGCTGAGCGCAGTCTCCCATAAAATCATTGCTTGCCTGCACAATGGGTAAGAATGTTCCCCTTGTTTGTTGATGTACCACATGACAGTTGTGTTGTCTGTTAGAATCAACACCTGCCCTGGAAGAAGTAACTCCTTGAAAGCCATTAATGCAAACTGGACTGCTAACATCTCTTTCATGTTGATATGTAGATGCTGTAGTCTGGCAGGCCACTTGTCTTGTATCCACTTTCCATTTAGATGAGCTCCCCAAGCAATGTCTGAGGCATCTGTCGTTAGAATCTGACTTGCCTCTGGCCGGGTCACAGAGAGTCCCTTGTTTAGGTGACATTCCTGAGCCCACCACAAAATTTCCTTTTGAATGCAAGGTATTAGTTGAATGACAGTGACCAAATCCTGGCAGTGCTGTGTCCATACATTTTGAGATACCATTGCAGCTTCCTCATATGCAGTTTGGCATTGGGAAGCACCAGAATACAAGATGCCATGAACCCTAAGGCTTGAAGGACTGTCCTTGCAGTCAGCCTGCACTGTAGAGATAATTGATGGAAGTAACTGGAAAGATTCTTTTGTTTGTCCGGGTTAAAAGGCCATCTGGGCTGCTGTATTCAGTCTCACACCCAGAAAGCAGAAGTCTTGAGAGGGAACTAGACTGGACTTTATTTCGTTCACAGAATACCCTAGGCATCTTAGCACTGCTATGAGATAATCCAAATGCTGTAGAAGGTCTTCCTTTTCTTGAGCTAGAATCAGGCAGTCGTCCAAGTAAGGATAGATTTGAATTCCTTTAGCCTGAAGTAAGCTATCACTGAGCCAGAACCTTTGTGAATACTTTAGTGGATAAGCCAAAGGGCAATGCAGAGAACTGATAATGAGAATTTCCAGCTCGAAAACGCAGATACTTCCTGCAACTTAGGTATAGGCACATGAAGGTAAGCTTCCTTGAGATCTAAAGTTACCATCCAGTGATCTTTGCCCAGCAGAGGTAAAAGCTGTTGTAACGTCAACATTTTGAACTTGGGAA
Source organism: Protopterus annectens (assembly GCF_019279795.1). Taxonomy (NCBI): domain Eukaryota; kingdom Metazoa; phylum Chordata; order Ceratodontiformes; family Protopteridae; genus Protopterus; species Protopterus annectens. The sequence continues at coordinate 104,592,745 of NC_056728.1, read as the reverse complement.
TGTCCAGATAAGTGTTGAGGATAGATAAATCCAAAATTGGTCTCCACGTGTTCCCCTTCTTGGTACTAGGAACAGGCGAGAATAAAATCCTAGGCCCCTTCTGGCACAGGAACTGGCTGAATGGCCCCTATTTGGAGCAACAGAGAAATTTGCTTGTGAGCCTCTTTTCTTTGTAGAGGAGGAATGTCTGGCATGCCTTTGAAAGGAGGCAAGGTATGGAAATAAAACCTGTAACCGTGGTGAATGATATCCAGAACCCATCTGTCTTGGGTAATTAAATCCCAATTTTCTTTGAAAAGAGACAGCCTTCCTCCCAAAGGTGCTGCCAGGCGAGAATGTACTGGCAGCTGAAAAGGCAGGTCATTGGGTTTGCTTACGAAAGGACTGACCCCTGCCCTCACCAGAAGTCTGAGCAGGGGAACTCCCTGTCCTAGGCCTAAAAGAACCTTGAGCTCTGCCCCTACCACGTCTAGACCTACCCTAGACTGGGAATCATAAGCAGGATAAGTCCATCCCTTAGTAGGCCAATTTCTACTAAACTGGAGGCTGCACCTGCAAAAAATCCTTAACAGTTTGCATAGACTTAGCCTTGTCCTCCATTTTCTTTAAAACTGCTTCCACAGGTGAACCAAACAACACATCAGACTGCAAAGGAGCATCCAAAATCCTTGTTTTAACATGCTCAGCTAAATTCTGATCTCTCAACCAGGCATGCCTACGAAGAACAGAACCAGTGGCAGCCACCCTCGAGGAGGCCTGCACAGCATCAAAACCACACTGCAAGGAATGTTTACCCACCTGTTCCGACACATGAACTAAATCCTGCAACTCTTTACACTCAATACCTTCTGCCAGAGCATCCACCTTAGATTTCAACTGTGAAATGATGTAATTTTAACATGTGAAACTGACAATTCAATGCCCTCATGGCTAAAGTGGAAGAAGTATACACTTTCTTTCCCCATCTATCCAAAGCCCTTGCCTCTTTATCAGGAGGAACAGGATTTTTAACAACAGAGGCCTTCACCCCTTTAGGCCCCTGAGAGACAGTTTCCGGGTCTGCCCTAGGACTCTTAAAAAGATACTTATGAGCTTCAGGCACCCTATAGTACCTATCCGGTTTAACTGGGGCAGGAGGCAAAGAATCAGGATTCAGGGAAGCCTCTGCAAACACATCTTCCACCACATTCAGAACAGGAGGTATAGCTAAAGGCCTATGCTGGGGTAAAACAAGAATTCCCTAAGCCTCTTCCTGGAATCAGAGAAATCTTGACCTTCCCATTTAAAATGCTCCCTCATGGAATGCAGAGTCTCTGAAAATGAAAAATCCTCAGGAGGAGAAGCTGAAGGAGTAGAATCATCCACATCAGAATCAGAATAAGGAGGATACTCCTGCAAGTCTTCAGAAGACTCAGAAGCCTCGAACAGTGCTCAAAACTCTCAAACTCAGGTTCCATCCTAGGCCTCTTATCAGGAGGGCATAGAACCTCTAATCATAGTAATCAAATCCTCTGCCATTTTAAGCATATGTTTCTTAGGCAAAGACCCTGAAGCACTAGGAGAAACCCCCACTGAAGCTACACTAGGCCTGCCTCTCAAAGAAGCCTTGGAAACAGAGGGAGGCTCTAACCACCTTAGGAGAGAGGGAAGAACAGCCACCTGAGAAGCCCCTCAGCCTGGCCTACTTCCTGAGAGGATACATCCTGTAACAATAAAGTCTCACCCTGAGACTCCAAAGAAACACCTGGCAGAACCTCCGGCTCCACTGAGCCTTCTAAAGAACCGCGTCAGGGACTGTCGGTTCTTCCACTCTAGGCTTTGCTGCTTTATCCTTGCGCTTTTGCGAAGCGGCGCCGGAGCATCCGGCGGCATTTTATAATTACAACGCTTCCCAAAACTAACCTGGCACAGTCTAACCTTCTCTTAATAGTGCGTTTGTTAAATCTAGCACAAGAGCGGCATCCAACAATGTCGTGCTCAGGCCCTAAACAAGGTATACACAAAGTATGGTAATCCCTATGAGGTATCTGTTTCCCACAAGAAATACAGTTATTCACTTTTTCTGACATCCGGTAAAATACTGAGGCAAGAAAAACCAAAATATTCCCAACGGGTACTTAGCCAACTTTGATTCGGTCTGAAACTCTGACTTCAGAAACTTTCAGAACGCCAACCTGCACTCGCAAAATTGCTTCTGCATCGGACCATGCGGCAAAAAAGACTGAGGATATGACGTCGGTCATGCGCATTAGTACCCTGACGTACTGACGTCAGTCTAATGCGCCCTGACCGACGTCAGCCATATACTTTGGTATTCGGGCCGACTGGACAGCGGACTACCCAATAGTTAGGACTGCAGCAATGTGGAATGAAGAACATCTTTTCTGACACCTCCTGCTTAAACCCCAAAAAGCCAAAAGGATCATGAGGCCCCGCTATCACATTCTGTATTCATACTGTGAATCAAGATCAAGCAAGGTTTTGCCCTTCTGCTCCACTGGAGGTTTCTGTCCTCCCTGAGCTCGCCTCAGGACACCTGCGTTACTCTTTGACAGGTGTACCGCCCCAGTCAAACTCCCCACCTGACACTGTCCCTGGAGTGGGTTGCGCCCGGGCACTTGAAGCCAGAAGCAAGAGCCCCTGTGGGGCTCACCCCCCCACCTCACCGGGTAAGTGAAAAAACAATAAGAGTATGATTTTTGACTTGTATTTCTGGTCTGTTCCTCATAGAATGTGTTTTGTTTGGAAAATAGTTGAGAGAGAGGAAAAAAAAAAAAGTGCGTGTGTTTAAATCCTGCATTTAAAGTTGAGGAGGATGCCAGATTAGGAAATGGCCCAGAGTGCCATAAGGGCTAGATATACATCTGTAAAAGTGTGCGAGTGTGTGAGTGGTATATTCAATCATCTGGCATTTAGATAATGTTTAAATATAACCTTGCAAACATTAAATGATAGAAACTCAGAAAATGCAGGAAAAAAATGATTGAAAAATGAAATGGATTAATCCACCAGTTAAAAAAAATAAAAAGCTACCACTAGTTCCAAATAATGTGGCCATTCTGGTGGCATAGAGATATAAAGCATTGACTACAGCCCAGGTCACATTGGTTTGACTAGCTGTTGAGATGACTTGCAGAGTGGCAGGGAGGAAATGGACATTATCATCATTAGGAGGGCATGGCCATAGGGGTCTCCTACAACAATCCCTAGTGGAGGCTTGGGAAGCTGCATGCTGGGTGGCATGGTCCAAACGGGAGGCAGGGATGGACATGGTTGAGCTGCTGTGGAGGCGGGGTTAATTGCTGTGTGTGCGAGTGTGTGAGAGGACTGAATCCCCCCAGTCATTGTACTTACAATAGCAAATTCGGGACCCTTATCTTTGGCACTTTAAAGTAGTTCTTTTCCTAAAAATTATAATTTAAGGATTGTTTCAGAGCTCTCTATGAATTTGATAGCTGACATTTTCAAGCTGTCAACAGCATACTCATGTCTTTGAAGATTTTGTAGTTTGCATATATGGTCACTTTCATGCTACATGCCCAAGTATATGCAACTCTTATTTATGGGCTTCCACCATTAACACACACTGTACTAAACGTCTTTGGGTGTGGGAGATGCTGAATAAGAATTCTGGGTTTCCTTTGGTAATGCCGTCATTTAATTTTGTCAGACTACAATAACATCCGTTCAAGTCATCTTACATCTGTAGACACAAACACCTCCATGTAACGGTCAAAAAGCACTGCAGCACAAAGATTTATTCTCCCTTTGCAAAATCAATCTCTTTCCTACAAGGTTTTCTGTGTCTGAAGTCCGGAAATCCCATAATAAAAAAATAAATGAAAGTTTTTTTTGTAAAGGCTATAACAAACTACCAAAATCAGAAGCTAGAAGTTAATATGATGAAAACAAGACAACTTCTTACTACAGTCAATACATTTTAAATACTCGCTACCAAAAGCTAAGACAACTATTTGTTACAGTGTGGCATTGTTCCATATTCAGAGTAAATGGTTATTCTTCACAACTCCAGTGCAAATGCTACATGTGCTATGTCATATCAAGTTCCTAATCAATAACTTGTGTTTCTAGCTTACTTTACAGGCCATCACAAAAAGTTGATGGTTTAAAATCAAAACTAGTGAAATGCCAGTGTTATAAGCATGCATTTACTTTTAATAAATACAGCTAGAAACTATACAGCTAGAAACTCTAACAGTTTATACTACAAACTACAAATATAGAGTGGCTCATTCATAGAACTTTATACACTTCAGTTCTTCTCTCACAACAACCATTTTCATTTATGACTCATAAAACATCCTGCACTCCCTAAAGAGAAGGAGTGACAAAACAACCTGGAACTCATGAAAAATTTACTGGCTTCATTGCCAGCGTCTTGCCTCTCTTATTGTTGATTGCTTATTTGCTACAGTGCAAATGAGGACTCATCACTGGCAAATGCTTGTTCAAAATACTTTGTAAGCCCACTCAAATCATAATTTGAAATAAAAGTGAATTACTACTAAAGTTAGCACACATCTGCCTTAAGTAACATGGTCTTATGCTAAACAATTCCCTCTACATGCTAATACGCCTTGCTAATTGTAAGTTTCAATTAGTAATTCACTAGAGAAACCTACAAGGTGATGCTTTCAAGTAAAGTACATAAAGATCACAATCTGACCTGTGATGTAATGGCTTTAGGAAAAAAAAACTTAAGTGCTCCAAGAGGTGCCATTTTCAGTTAATGACTGAAACAAAATGTAATTATGCCTCTCAAGAAAAAGCCTAATATATACACACTGACAGGAGTTCCTGGCTACCTTTGCAGTAATGATCACTTTCCATGACTGTTCTTGACATTTTAAAACACCACTCAAAACTAAATTCTGAAAACAAGTAGAAAGTTACCCTGTTGCCAGAAATGAACTTCAACTATGCGGATTATGACAGTGTAGTCACGTGTTTTAGAAATGCAGTCCAAATTAGCTATTTCCCAAAGCATGCCTCCACAGCACATCCTTGCCTCAACTAAGAGTCAAGGTTTACTTCTGTGTTCTCATGTTTTCTTGAAACGCTTTATTAATCCACTTCCTCAGACTAGAGCCTCAATATAACCATCCAGGGTCAGAAAAGGGGGTTTAGGAAAATAAACACAGATTATTACTGACGGTAGTAGCTGAACCAAGGCCTCCCTGCATTTCAAAATAAAAGTAAAGGGTGTCATCCAACCTAAGCTGTTGAGGGTGGGGTGCTAGTTTTTTTCCTATGCAGTATTTTTTTTTTCAGGAGTCAAAACTTTAGCACCAATAACTAACAATTACGGGAGTGAAACTATGAAGAAAGCAAAGAAAAATGAAACTGCTACCCATTAGTACTTTGGGTTGAAAGGAGACCAGACCCATAATTCTAATCCTAAATGTTTCACAAGTAGTTGCCAAGCATTACAGGATCATCAGCCATGCAAGTTTTCCTGTGTAAATGTTTAGATGTCTTCTGTCCTTCTGCCTATTTTCATTGGGATGAAAAAAGGCCAACACTAGTATGCTAGCACTAATACAGTAACAGTGGCAAAAATGCCTTGGTGGGGAGCAGTGAAGAGGCTATTTTGACCCTCCTTTGATTAAAGACAGAGTCCAGGCTCAGGTATGCATCATAGCATTATGACACAGGAAGAAAGTGCATGTAGTTAAGCATGCTTGCCAAACACAAGTAGTTTGTATATCAGGACTACTGACGAATTATAATTCAACACTTCCCTGCGAATTACTTGCTTCCAGAGATTTGAGAAAATATTCAGATGGAACCAGTCTCCACACTAAAGATAAGAAGGATGCCCAGTAAATAATGCAGAGTAGAATACAGGACTTTTTTTTTTTTTTTGGGGGGGAGGGTACTCCCAAGTTACTCCAACTCAGTTGGAGTTGGACTGCAATGGGGAATTCCCACCTCCATATCAGATTAAATTTCCCTGTCATGTTATTGTTTTAATATTCACACTTAAAATCCTGTATGTATTCCCATTTACTAGACAATGTATTTCCTTTGTATATAATAACTTTATCCATGGATAATGTACATAAAGTTAATTTTAAATTTTTAAATAATCAAATGATTCCCCATTTCATAGGATAAAGGCTAAATGAACAAACCTGAAGCATTTCTCAGAAATAGTTGCAGTAAGGACTATTTTTCAGTTTCTTGCCATATTCATAAAAAAGTGCAATCTGCCAGCCTATCTTCTTAGCAATTAGCTCCTCTTATTTTCCTAGTATAACAGCAAGAAGTCTATCAGTTTGTTTGAAGCACACCTCCTAGCTGTAACTCATTATGAAAATCATTTCTTATTTTGTGCTGCAAAAACTACATGCACCACACTGTTCCACATTAAAAGGATCGGTCATGCATGCAATGTTATTTCAACAAATATTTATGGTAAACAATGAATCATCCCTTTATTACAAAGTACATTTGGATTAAGTTTTTAACCAGTTGAGAGCTGACTAGTTGACGTGCTTAGCGAGTGCTCCAAATTTTACCCATTTTTCACATTATGAGTACTACTATCTCACATTTTGGAAATTGAAAATTAAGCTCTACGATTTGATCTTATTTGTCACACATTGTAGAGCCTTGGTCATCAACCAGGTGTGTATACTTTTTCATTTTGTTTTTTCAACTCAAGCAAAAGGTTCCCTGCGACACAAACAAGCACGCAATAGAAAGGCAGCAGTCAGCCACAGCTACATCTACAAACATGCATCTAATTGTGCTGCCTAATGTTTTATCAAGGTGAGTACAGGTAAATACTAGGCCATCAGTCTGCAGACTATTACTAGCCTAGCCAATAACCAGCAGTCAGAATCAAACATGGTATCTTGTTACCTGTGAGGTAATGATCTTAACCATTATGTCAACCCTCGCCAAAGATTTTTATTTGTATGTACTGTACTTTTCCATCTCAAAACAGAGGTCATTAGTCCTCCGTGCCACCAAAGATATGTTGTCACAATGTATACCTGATTGATGCTGAATTAACAATGTTCACAGCCTCACAATTCAAATATAGGACTGCGTTTTTTTTTTTTTTTTTTTTGCGCACAGTCTGTACTGGTGGTTCCCCACTGCCACATCAGTGGTCATGCAGCCATTGCTTAGGGAATGTCCAGGCTATGGACTTTTTTTGTCATTGTTTTTTTTTTTTTTTTTTTTTTTTTGAGACTGTTGAAAGGTCAAACATTCACAACCATTTGTGCTGTATTTATAGTCTCAATTCAGCTGTTCGGGATTCAGAGAGCTGAACCCCTAATTAGAATGATAAAAATTAGCTAATTCACATACTTTGTATAACCATATAAAAATGACCCTTGTTAAATGTAATATAAAATTACTGAGGCTATGTTATGCTGCATAAAACAGGCAAATTGGGTAGCATTCAAAAGACATGCGTGCATAAATGGGCATACCTTCGTTGAAGGTTGAGCGTCGAGCTGGCACCTCGGTGTTTCATAAAAATCTACTGCCAATCATTAGCGGACCGGAGTTCCGCTGTGGCGACCCCTTACCGGGAAAAGACGAAAGACAAACAACATACATAGATGGAGACATCATTCCAAGCCTGCTGCTAATAGCCGCTAGTTTTCTACAGTTCAGGCAGTAAGGCACAAACCCATAAACTTTAGTGTTAACAACGTTATTATTCAGGCTAGCATAAGAAAACATTTTCATGCCTGAAATAAATGCAACACAAACTATTTCACTTCAGCATTTCACACAAACTCGGTTGGAGTTTCCTTATTTGGTATGCTAAAATGACGTAAACTCCTCCATTTCAGCATAGCAGATATAAATAATCCAAAACAGTTACTTTTTAGCATAATAGGCAAGAAAATAAAAATCACAAAATTGTATTTGATGTAATTCCCAAGTCCACAGCTTTAACACACAAGCTCAGAAAGAAATTGAACAGTCCTGGCTATGAAAGACTTTCCTGCTTTAATTTCCAGAACATGCACAACTTTTGAAATTAACCTATGCCCCATCAGGCTGAATACATCTTCCCTGGAGGTGCTAGGTTTACCAGATCACTGTCCTCCCCTTCAAGGAGAGTTTTTTTTTCCTTCAAACCTAAAGACTGCCTTGTTACACATATCCTTATGGTACCAGTTTAGATGCACAGGATCTGGGAAGCTGCAGATCTACTTCAAATCTTCTACTAATGGTCTCACACACACACACACACACACACACACACACACACACACACAGACACACACATATAATTGGACTCAAGTGCCATCAACAGCATCCGTGGAGCCTTTCCACTCCGTTTTTGGTCCAGTACAGAGAATCACTAGAGTCTGTAATGATATCCTTCTGGCAAGAGACCAGTGCTATTTGATCTTTGTTTTTTTGATGTCTCTTCAACATTTGGCACAATTTAGAGAATGATTTTGGTGGCTGACATTAAGCAGTAGAGTGGTATCACAGCACTTACTTTGGAAAGGTTTGCCTACCTTTCCAGATGTGCCTCAGACCTCTTGTGTTCCATGGGTTTCAGTTTTGGGTATACTGTCATTTGCCATGCATATGCTTCCATTAGGAGATTTTATTTGGGGTGGGGAGAGCAAAGTCAAAGTAAACTATTGTCATTTAGAACTGCACACGTAGTCTAAACTAAATTTTGTGTATCAGCTCAACTCCTGAGATGGCAAAGGAAAGTGAAAGAACACATACAAGTAGAGGAATAAACATAACAAATATACTACTACTCCCAATACACACAAGAAAGAGCAGACACATTTACCAACACTCTAATACAAAAATAATACCCTCCCCTGAATTAAATTAACTATCCTATTTAAAATAAAGCAAAACACACTACAGATTGAAATGCCCAAGTTATTTGTCTAATACTGCACTTGAGTAAGTTAAGTAATACTGACTATGGCTATAAGTGGAATATTTAAGTATATATTGCACAAATAAATAATTGACTTGTGTGGCCAGACCCCTAGGACTAGTGCCAGAGTTCAAAAGTCTAATGACTGTAGGTTAGAAACTGTTACTGAATCTTGTAGTTCTGGAGTGGATGCTGCAATATCTCCTGCCCAATGTCAGATGCTTAAACAGTCCATGCGCAGGATGCATGTTGTCCTGTATTATTTTGGTGGCCTTTTGGATGCTTCTTGCAGAATAAAGATGTTGCATCAATGGAAGACTGGAACCAGTTATCTTCTCTGCAACCCTCAGCACTCTTTGTAGTGCCTTTCCTTCTGTAACTGTGCAGCTTCCAAACCACACTGTGAAGCTGCAGGCAAGGATGCTCTCTATTGCACCTCTACAGAAGATGGAGAGAACATTAGCAGGAAGCTTAGCATTTTTCAACATTCTTAAAAAGTGGAGGCATCGGTGTACTTTCTTGACCAGTTGGCTGGTAATTCCAGACCATAAAAGAGATCCTCATGTACCCCCAAGAATTTCATACTCTTAACCCTCCCCACACACTCACCATTCATCCTGAGCACTGGGTGGTTTGTTCGCCTTTTTCTGAAGTCTATGATAATCTCTTTGGTCTTGCTTACATTCAGGTCAAGGTTGCTTCCCTCGCATCAAATGATCAAAGATGCCACCTCTTCTCTGTACACCCTTTCATCCTCATTTGTGATGAGCTCCACGACTGTGGTATCATCAGCAAACTTGATATGGTTGGACTTGTGCTTAGCATAGCAGCTGTGGGGCAGGATGGTGTATAACAGTGGGCTGAGAACACATTCCTGTGGAACCCCGGTGTTAATCATGATGCATTTTGGAGGTGTTCTTACCCAAACACATCCTCTGTGTTCTCTCATTCAGGAAGTCCAGGATCCAGTTACAGAGATGTTAATGGATTCATAAATGTGCCAGTTTTTCTCTCAGCTGCATTGGTACCACCTTATTAAATGCAGAGCTGATGTCTATGAACAGCATCCTCATACAGTTGTCTTTGCCCTCTAAATGCTCAAGGGAAATGAGTAGTGCTGCTGATATGGTATCAGCCATGGTTCAGTTAGCTCTGTACACAAACTGCAGAGGGTTGAAATCAGGTGATAGGAATGATGAAAGATGCTTTTTGATCATCCGCTCAAAACATTTTAGAACAGCGGATATCAGAGCAACTGGCCTGTAGTCATTTGGGATGGATGGAGTGGTTTTCTTAGGTAGTGGGATGATGTTAGTTGTCTTGTAGCATGAAGGCACTTTTGTCATGGGAAGAGAGGTGTTAAAAGGCTGTGCTGATCAACTATGCACACATTGCTCAAGGAAATATTTAACACCTTGCCCAGTATGTTGTCTGGGCCAGCAGTCTTTCTGGGGTTCACTCTCCTTAGCTCTCCTTACCTCCTCTCTGCTGAGGCGGAGTACTGCATCCTTCTCATAAGTGGGTAGCTTTAGTGCCAAATGTTTTTTTTCCCCAAATCTACTAAAGATGATGTTGAAACTGTCCAGGAATTCGATGCTGTCCTCACACTGTGCCGACCTGATTTTGTAGTTGGTGATCTCCTGCATGTCTTGCCATAGTCTCCTTGCCTCCTTCATGCCTTCAAAGTGGCTCTGTACCTATCTGCCATACCCCCTTGTAGCCGAATTTATACCCCTCCTCAGATTACCTCTTGCTACACTTAGAGCTGTTATGTCCTAAGCCCTGTAAGCTGTGTTTCTCTCCTTCATAAGCTCATATACCTTAGAGGTGAGCCATGGCTTCTGGTGAGCTCTAATAGTGATACTCTTGGTATTTGTTACCCCATCAACACAGTTTGAAATGTATGCCATCAGTACCTCAGTGTATTCATCAATGTTCAGATGCTGATTCACTGTGGCTACCTCCTTGAATATATCCCAGTTGGTTCTTCCAAAGCAGTCTTGGAGGGCCTCCATAGCCCCCTTGGGCCATAACCTGATTGGTTTATTTGTGGGTTTCTCTCTAATCAGTGCAGGTTTGTAAGCTGGCAATAGCAAGATAGTATAATGGTCAGAGTTTCCCCAATTTGTGAAAGTTGCACTGCCTTATAAGCTTTAAGTTTATGTGCAGCTTGTCCAGGATATTATCACCTCTTGTAGGAACATCCACATACTGATGGTAATGGGGGTACTTCTTTCAGATCTGCTTTATTAAAGTCCCCAGCTGTCACATGTACAATGTCAGGATATTTACTCTGCAGCTCACCTATGTGATTGCATAGTTTTAGAACCTCAGTGGTATTACAAAAGTGGCTTTGCTAAGACTGCAATTTAGCCATCCTAAAAGAAGCAGCAGTAAAAAGCACTTTGACAGTCTGTTCTGTGGCATTTGCACTGCTTTGTGTTTTAAGTAGTCTCGGAACGGCATGAAATGTTACTTAAAACTGACTGAAAGACAACAGCGTATGCATGTAAAATCAATGCAGTGACAGGAGCTTTAGGAAGAAAGAGGCCAGAGCAGTGTAATTTTTCCCCACAGGTAAGCACTGCATTGTGGGATACCTAGCGACAGACTAAACAGTCAGATCACTTCAAGATGCTAGACTGCATGGGGTCAGACTCAGAAATTACATACGCATAAAAAATATTTAAAAAACAGTAAATGGTCCCAGAGTGGTGTTAAAATGTAGGAAACACCAAACCATGATAAAATAAACGTAATGAAAAAGGCATAGATGCTGGGTAAAACGATCTGTATTCACCTCAAAGCAAAAAACAACAACAAAATAAACAATCCACGACTGAAGGAAGAAACACAAAATTTAATGAGGTTAGCGCTTTCACGATCCAAACTGATCTCTTTATCAGACTTAAATCATACTACTGAACAGCCAAATTTAAATTAAAAGACAGCCTATCACAGTGGAGAATGTACTAACTAAATTAGAAAGTGCATTTATCTAAAACTTTAATTACTTAAAGGCTAAAAATATTTAAAAAAAATGTACAAACTACTGGTAAATGTATAAATACATAGTAGTACTACAAAAAACATTTGATACATAATTTTAATATTTCAGTGGTCTTGCTTTCAAAAAAGGTTTAAGAGATACCATACCATTCCAGGGGTTTATCAGCCTACAGTTGCATAATCATAATCCACTTCTGTTCAACCTTCTCTGTCTTGTTCTTAATATCTCCACCTCTCAAGCTTTTCGATAAAATCTCTAATACAAAAAAGCACCAGGCGTTTAACTTTTTTGTATTAGAGGTTTTATCAGAAAGTTTGAGAGGTGGAGATATTAAGAACAGGACAGAGGAGGTTGAACAGAAGTGAATTGTGAAACTGTAGGTTGGTAAACCCCCAAGAATTAATGGTATGGTATCACTTAAACCTTTTTTGAAAGCCAGACCATTGAAACATTAAAATTATGTATCAAATTGTTTTTTGTAGTACTACTGTGTATTATTTATACATTTTACCAATAGTTTGCACATTTTTTAAATATTTTTAGCTTTCAAGTAATTAAAGTTTTAGATAAATGCACTTTCTAATTTAGTTACTACATTCTCCACTGTGATAGGCTTTTAATTTAAATTTGACTGTTCAGTAGTTTGATTTAAGTCTGAAGACGCGATCAGTTTGGATCGTGAAAGCACTAACCTCTCATTAAATTTTGTTTTCTTCCTTCAGTCATAGTTTGTTCATCATGATGAAATAAACGTCTTTTTTTTTTTTAATCTGTGGATGTGGTTATCCTTAAAAGATTGTTGCTTCCACCAAACATATTTCACAGAAACAGCTTCAAAATCACATGTTTTGAGGAGGACTCAAGAAAATAGTGTGAAGAGGTAAAGCAGGCCTAAAAATAGGGTCAAACCTCCAAAAGTAGGGACAGCCTCATCAAGCCTAAAACTAGGAATGTTCCTCGAAAATGCAGCTATTTGAGAGGTCTGGTTTAATGTCCCCAGTATGGTTTCCATGACTATTCATCCCACTATACATAAATTAAATTTGCTCCAGTGTTACCACCTAATATGTACAACACTGACCAAATGAAATCCATATTAAAGAATTCAAGAGCAATCTTTAACGAATGGCTTACTATTACAGAGAAGATGTCCTCTGCTATGAAGTCTCATTTTCATCACCTTCATTAAGCACATTATCCGATCTGCATGTAACATTCTAACCCCCGAGTGGACTATTGCAATGTCCTGTATTTGAGGTTTACAGACTCAGAGTTTGACCATCTGCAACTGTTGCACAACTTTGCAGTTTGGCTACTAATAGGGGTATTTTGATACAACCAAATGTCAGTTCTGTGGAGCCTGCCCAGGTTGTCAGGGTGGTCATGTATCATTTACAAGTTCTAGTTTATATAGCCCTTTACAAGCTGGACCCCCATTAAAAAGGAGCTCCTGGCCTGGTATCAGCCCACTCATGCCCTGCAGTATTCCATTCTGGGGTTGCTGGTGATCCAGTTTATCCAGCAAGCACTGTTTTGCATTTCAGGTGTCGTACCTATGAAATATCTTACCAGGGTCATTAAAATGCCCCTGTGCCCACTACTTTTAAATAATCGCTGAACTATTTTGTTGGTTTCTTATACAAAGCAAGACACTGGCAGCCAGTATTACATTTTTCTCTCTTCTTCTAAGTACTTAAAAGTTTATTTATTATCTTCATTGTGTGAATTTATTTGCTCATCACTTCTTAGAATTCAAGTACTTATGTGAACTTAAGAAAAGGAAAGGTGGCTCCCAACACTTACCTATGCATATAATTTATCTGGGAAGTCTTGGTGCTTATTTTGTAAAGAAATGAAAGCGCTTACCAATTTCTTAAAAAATATTAACATGTGTTAATTGAAGAAATCTTTATGATTAAGTGTGTTTTTACCCAGTGAAAAGTGCTGGTGATTCATCTCCAAGACAAACCAATTACCAGACTCACACTTTGAATACCAGGCACATGATTTTGGCAAGGAAAACTACAAAGGCACCCAGAGTGAAATAAAATAACATGTTTATTCCAACCAAAATTAATCACTTTCATCTGTAACAATTTCTTCAGAATTAAATTTAAAACACCAATCACGGACTAAAATTTCTTCATGACGTATCATAACTTTCCCCTTATTCTATTTGAAGGACTTTGTGAGTTCAGTTTCAGAACTCTTAACATGTCACAAAGGTCTAAGGGGTGACAAAATTTAACAATCTGAAACTTAATACCTACTTTTAAAACAACTTTGTAATGACAGATGTGTAAAGGTCAGTAAACGGGAGGGGTGGTTATGACTAAAGTTGATTTGAAAAGAATGAATGCCCGTCTTTTTGATGATTTATATGAGGAAACTTCATTGAGTTTTGTAATTGACTTTTTTTGCAAGATATGGTTGACCAGTTGCAGATTACCCATACAAGAATACAAATCATGGCTAAAGTATCTAGAGGTGCCTTCAATCTTTGGTATTGCAAAGATCTGTAAAAGCACATTAGATCCCCCTAGGAGACCAATGAACACTAACAAGTCTAAAATACATCCCATGACAAAATATATCGACCTACATTTAAAAAAAAAAGTCTGGATCCTTTTGTACAATTTGTGTCATGATTCATGGGATTTACAGTTAAAATTGAGAAATATTGGGATTTCAGAGGAGTGTTTTTTTTTTTTTTTTAACTATAGTATTTATTATGCCTGTTTAATGTGATACTCCACAATATAGGTCTAGACTGGTTCCATGAAGTTTTAGTCAAATCAACTAATTTAGATAACAATGAGATTAACATCCTTGATACTTTCATGGAAATTGTTTTGTAAAACAACTTTGTCTATCTCAATAGTCAATATTTTCATCAGGAGGAGAGAGTAGCCATGGGAGCCTCATGTGCCCCATTTGCAAACATCTTTTTATTACAACTCCCTGGAAACTATAAGCCTGATTTTTGGATGATATATACTTATAATTTGGACTAAATCAATACAAGAAATTGAAGAGTTTGATTTGTACACCACTACTACTTTTTAAGGTCTACCCATTCTATTGCCTCCAAGATGATAAATTATCTAGATGTCTCAAGTACACAAGGACATCCCCAAAGATTGGTTAGTAACATCTTCCAGAAACCTACTTGTTCTAATAGTTTATTGCATTACATTAGTTAGCAATCCCCTTCTTTTGATACTCTGGATGACAAGGGCCAGTACATTAGGTTAGCTAGAATTGTTTACAAGTTATCTTGCAATAACAATGACATTTGAATAAGCATGCAATTCTACAGACACCAATGCATAAAAATATTCATGTCATGGCCAAGATTTTGAAACAGAAAATTTAAAACTGGCCAACATGTTCCTTACTAGAGGATACCCCAGCAGACTGGTACATAACATCCAAAGGGACATTGCATTTAAAAGGAAGGGAAGTGGACATCATCCCCCTGATACTATCTCCCAAATGCAACAGGAAATCCAGGAGAGGAGATCATATCTATTCCTTTATTATAGATTTTTAACAATGAGCACAATTTTATTCAGTCCATCCTGGTCAAAAACTGGAAGACTTTTACTTGTTTTGACAAATTGTGAGAACAGATAGGGGATGGACCAAGTATTGTATATAGAAAAGGGAAGTCATTGAAAAACTATTTGGAATCAACTGAACCTAACTGAACCTATCAAACATGTATTTAGTAACAAAACATATGGGACCTTTAAATGTGGGTTTTGTACAATGTGCAAACACATCTTGGAGAAAAATGTGTTCACCTTAATAACTTCTAAGATTAGAACTTCATTTCACTGTACTTATAAATTCAACTGGGATGATTTATCTAGCTGCATGTCAGAAATGCAGCTGATTCCAGGTGGGTAAAACCAAAAGATTTAGGGACAGGATTTCCAAGCATATACGAGATATTAAAAACAAGGACATTAACAACTGTCTATTTAAGCACACTTTGAGCAACCCCGATCATGCATTTGTTTTTTTCTAAGGGTTAGACAGAGTGATAAAGTTGTATGGCAGATTAGACTTAATGCCACCGTCTTCACAATTTAAATGATCATGTCTCTGATTCTAGTATTTTGAGATTCAATTTATACAGAGTATAAGATTCCAACTAACTAAAGCTTTTTATGATTAGAAACATTTTTATAATAAATAGTTTGGGCATTAACAACAGGGATCCAATTTCTTAATGGATGACCATTGTCGTACTGGGTTCAATTTTAAGAGGTGGTTATAAATTTGTCAAAGTGTGAGGAAACAGACATTCATTCAGATATAGCTAAAGTATTTGTTGAATTTGGACATATGGTTAAAATCACAGTAGGGTAAAACCACTATTTTTATTTCTTAAGTAACAGGTACTGAAGTACCAGTTTTAAAATATTTAACTAGCGTTTAACGGTTGTACTTGAATACAGTTCTAACCATTCAAGATTGCTATAAAACAAGTGCCAAGTTTTGGGTAAAGTTTACTAGTGTTCACTTGAGTTTGAATTTATTTGGCATTTTTTTATTTATTTATTTTTACATTTTTATCCCATGCAAAGGATGAGTTATGTTTATTGGTTTAAGATTGAGGTTTCCCATTCTCATTGATTGATGTAAGTTTATCACTCACTGGGGTGTATTGCTTGATAAGTGTTGTCATTGGGCAACTTTTTGCACAATCCCATTTGGTTATTCCAATCTGGAGAGTTATGGATAACAACTAATCCCATCTAGAGAACGGGACACATGTTTATTGGCTTAAATTCTATTCTCCTATGTTTTATCGGTAAAGAGACAATCGTCTATCTGTTTACCACACTTTATCTAGAATAATTGCATTCAAACATTGCAACCATTCAAGATTGGTATGAACTTAATGCATTTTGTGTGTAAAATAAATTCAAGCTGATCTAACCAACTAATTGAAGCAGCATTTAGTTTATTAATGTAGTCTTTTATGTGTTACATTTTTCCTCATGTAAAGGACGACTTTTGCTTATTCATTAAAGATGAAGTCTTCCAGATTTTATTGGTTGATGTACAGTTTTTCATTAATTTCTGTAAGTAGTTTGTACAAAATATTGTCCAGTAGGAACACGTCAACCTCATTGATTTATCATTGCTCTGAGATTTGCGGGCAACAACCAAACATATGTAGAGAATCACACACTAGCTTACTGGTTTCAAGGCTTATTCTCTTAGATTTTATTGGTGAGTGGAAAGACTACTGGGTATTGGTTTTACAATGTTTGACCTTTATTTTGATTTGGCAAGTAATTGTACATTTTGATTTGCAACAGCAGAAGTGAAGCAGATCACTATAGGAGTAATGCAATCAATAACGATGCGGTGTTGTCATCAAGATCTGCCGCGATCCCTGTAAGAAGTGGTTTCTCATCAAATCAACAATTAATTACAGGGGATATACGGTTAAGAAAAAGCCCTTTAAATATTTAGATGACAGGATAATGTCTTTGTTGATATCATTATTCTATAACCGCTTCTGTGCGGGATGGAGGTATACAGATCGACTTCGTCGATGGTGAGAAAATTAGTAGTATCCTCTATCTATGTATTTTGAACAATCAATCAATGCCCTCATGGGTGGATTCCCAAACATGACAGGTGTTTTGGGATGCAAGATATTATCTAAATCAATTCTTCCGTCAATGAAAAGCAAACATTCATTTCATTAACTGAAGAGACCTCATTGGCTGGAGAATCCAACACCTTATGCAGTCTCTCAACATAGTCAGTTTGTTCAAAAATGGCTAGTCCACCCCCTTTGTCAGGTTTTATAATTCTGACAGCGGATGCACGTAACTTATTGAGGGCCAAAAGTTGATCTTTAGTAATCATTGGAATGGATACTTTATCCATATATCTAATATCCAGTTCACATGCACTCTCAAACATTTTGGAGGGTTGAAAACACTGGGAAGTTTTAATTTAGTGATATTGGTCCTTGTTGAGTCATTAAATAGCAGTTTTAGGTTCAATTTTCTGACATAACATTTTCTTCTAGATGGAACAAATGTATAGAAGAAAAATTATAAATTGTAAAGTTCATTTAATATTATGGTGGGGGAACAGTTATTTGAACTAGTTTCAAGGTGACTCAACGATTCCAGTTCTTGTTCCCCCTCCGGCGAGTTGGATTGTTCCGATTCCCTAAAAAAAGAGTTGTCCGGGTTAGAATTACTATTAGTGGCTGGGTTATTGTTGGTAGTAGGTGGTTCATTATATCCACCCTTATTTTCTTGTCTATCTCTGTTCTTATTGCTTCTCCTAAGAACATATTCACCTTCAGTATTAGAGTTGTGAGCATTATGGATGGACGCTATGGATGGACAAGTAGATGCACTTATGGGCGCTGCATCAATATCCGAATGGATTCACAACACAGGTGACTTTATAACATTTATAAGACCACTACAAGATGCTTCGCCGGTGCCGGACTGTAGTAATTCAGTCAATTGTTCAGAGTCCGTTTCGGACAAACTAAAGCTGTTAGACATTAAAACTTTTAAGCTAAGGAAATTACAGCTTGAAGTGGCATACTTCAAGCAATGCTTGAATGAAGGTTTAATACCTAAAGGCTTAAGAAATTGTTTCACTCCAGCAAACTTAATTAACAGTAATGACTTCTTGACTGATTTAAAAGATCTTTTTCACAAACAGGGCATTCAACTAATTGAAATGATAGTGAAGCACTACTCTATTTGCATTGACAACCTGACTAAAGAGGTTTGCACATTAGACGAAGAGTCAAAATTAATGCTTCTTTTTCTAAGTTCAAATTAGACTATGCTCGCATCTTCTCTAGTATTGACACATATTTGGTAAAAATTAAATCAAATAAATCTAAAAAACTGTACAGAGATAGGCTGGCATATTCTAATGACAAGGCCTATCCTAAGTTGTGTGTTAAAAGTCAGGTTGAAGGTAGAGATGATTCATCTGACCACACTGGTAGAGAGGATACTCCAACTCCATCTAATACTAATGCTCACACCTCTAATACTGAAGGTGAATATGTTCTTAGGAGAAGCAATAGGAACAGAGATAGACAAGAAAATAAGGGTGGATATAATGAACCACCTACTACCAACAACAACCCAGCCACTAATAGTAATTCTAACCCGGACAACTCTTTTTTAGGGAATCGGAACAATCCAACTCGCCGGAGGGGGAACAAGAACTGGAATCGTTGAGTCACCTTGAAACTAGTTCAAATAACTGTTCCCCCACCATAATATTAAATGAACGGGGTGATTTTACAATTTATAATTTTTCTTCTCTTTTGTTAGAACCGGAACTAGTAGAATTACTAGCTTTAGGTAATACATTTGTTCCATCTAGAAGATGTGATGTGGCTAGAGTACTGTTGGATTTAAAATGTTATGTCAGAAAATTGAACCTAAAACTGCTATTTAATGACTCAACAAGGACCAATATCACTAAATTAAAACTTCCCAGTGTTTTCAACCCTCCTTTACATGTGGGATTAAAAATGTTTGAGAGTGCATGTGAACTGGATATTAGATATATGGATAAAGTATCCATTCCAATGGCCAACAAATTTAACATTACTAAAGATCAACTTTTGGCCCTCAATAAGTTACGTGCATCCGCTGTCAGAATTATAAAACCTGACAAAGGGGGTGGACTAGCCATTTTTGAACAAACTGACTATGTTGAGAGAATGCATAAGGTGTTGGATTCTCCAGCCTATGAGGTCTCTTCAGTTAATGAAATGAATGTTTGCTCCAACAGAATTAGAGGCTATTTTAGGGACCTTTTCATTGATGGAAGAATTGATTTAGATACCCTGAAATACATCGATATCTTGCATCCCAAAACACCTGTCATGTTTGGCATATCCAAAGTACATATAAACTTGGGGAATCCACCCATGAGGGCATTGATTGATGGGAGATCATCAATCTCCTACCCTTGTTCAAAATACATAGATACTTTGCTCTCTAAATACGTGGAACTTATCCCCGAGTATTTGTAAAGATTCCTGGACGTTTTTATCTAATATGAATGATATATGTTTGGAGGATACTACTAATTTTCTCACCATCGACGTAGTCGATCTGTATACCTCCATCCCGCACCAGGAAGCGATAGAATGGGTTGAATTGCTCTTAAATGAGCTGGGAGCTCCTAGAAATGATATCAACAATGTCACGGAATTTAGACATTATCCTGTCATCTAACTTTTTCATGTTTGAAAAAGATGTCTATATCCAGAAGCAAGGTGTAGCTATGGGCTCACCTTGTGGGGCTGCTGTGGCAAATATATTTATGGCCTACTGGGAAAGACATTTTGTTTTCAATAACATGGAATGGAAGGAGAAGATAGTGTTTTATACACGGTTCTTAGATGATGTTTTTATACTTTTCAAAGGTGACTCAAAATTAGCACACTCCTTTGTTGACTATTTGAACTCAACGACAACATTTCTGAAATTCACTCATCACTTTGATACTGATGTGATTGACTACCTTGATGTTAGGTTGTTAAGAGTTCCATCAATCCGTAAGTTCAAATCTGTCATTTTCAGGAAGGATACATATGTCAATTCTTTCCTACACTATACGAGCTCACACCCTTCCAAACAAAAAAGAGCTATAGTGAAAGGGCAACTGGTGAGGGCGGTTAGAATGTGTAGTGACATGCATGATTTTTTATTGGAATGTACATATTTAAAGGGGCTTTTTCTTAACCGTGGCTATCCCCAAAATTTAATTGTTGATTTGATGAGTGAAGTAGAAACTAAGAGAATTAACAGTTTTTACAAACCACTTCTTACAGGGATTTCCGCAGTTGATCTTGACACAACTGCGGCATCGGTTATTACAGTTAATTCTCCTATAGTGACTGCTTCGACTTCTGCTGTTGAACTCTCACCAGAAGAGTACCCATGTAGTTTTATTACAACTTTTAATCTCAATTCTAACGCCATTCAAGGAATTTTGATCAAGAACTGGTACTTTATTTCTAGCAATTCTATGCTATCTGGTAAATTGGGAGAAAAACCCCGCACAGTTTTTAAGAGGGGAAGGAACATTAAGGATCTACTACAAAGTGGCTCAACAGCAGAGTCCTATAATAGGACTATGGGCTCTTTTGCATGTGGTTTGTGCAATTGGTGTAATTTTATAAAGACAGATAGTTCGTTTTGTATTTTGGAGAGAAAATATGACATCTACCACAGGATAAACTGTGATACAAAATCGATCATTTATGTGGCTTTTTGCACATGCTGTCCTGCCTTCTATGTCGGTAAGACCGACAGAAGGTTTAAGGAACGCATTTACCAGCATTGTTATGCTATTAAAAACAATAAGTGCGAAAACGCCTTGGCTAAGTACACAGTGAACCACCCAGGACACGCGTTTCTCTTTATGGGCATAGACCATATGCCCACTTCTATTAGAGGTGGTCCTACCTCTTTATTATTAGAAACCCATGAGCTAATGTGGCAACTCAAACTGGATGCTTTTAATATACCAGGTCTTAACGAAAGCTGTAACATTGCACCTGTATTAAAATACAAATCCTATTTGAGATTAAGATCTTACGTGTTACTTAAAATCAATAACAACTAGTTCAAATTAGTTTAAGCTTCCATTTTTTATTGTATTTTTTATTTCCATTTTTTACATTTGTTTTACTCCTAGAAAGGATGAGCCCTTGCTATTGGTGTATTTTACAGACTCCCTTGCCATTGAGTACAATCAGTGGTTCTATATTGCATATACCCTCATTTATTTTAATTAAGGTTTTCTGATTGAATACAGTTTTTTGCAATTATGAGAGTATATAAATACATCTGTTATAAACTTCTTACAACTATTTAAAACTTGTGTCTTATCAACATTTTTGAAGTCTGATAAATGGTTGTTTATTTTGATTTTATAAGTTGGTACAAAATATTTTAAAAGAATTTTGGCATACTCAACTTTTAATACATCTCTTAAGTTTTAACAACCAGCTCACAGTAACTGTTTTGAAGTAACAACAGATTTATTTGGAAATCTATTATTGACTTGTAAGTATGTATTGTTGTCAATAGTCAATACAGAAATTCTGTGATCATTCATTATTTTATAAATTTTACATATTTTGTTGTAGTTAAGCGTATACATTTTATTGTGTATGTTTTTGGATAACATTTTTAAAAAAATTCTTTGAAAAAACTTCTTCAGGAAGTGATGTAATCATATTGCCAGCACTAATTTTTAAAAGAGCATGGTGTCAGCTCCTGTTTTACTTCCTCTGAAGAAGCTACCTTGTTAGAGTAGCAAAAACGCTGCTATTGTATTGTGCATAAAAATAATAAAACTGCGTTAAGGGACTATCTGGTTGAAGAGGCTCTTCGTGGTTTGAAGTTTTGTGTCGCTAGTTTGTTTACTGTTTTCACTGGTCTACGAGTACATTTTGATTTGGTTAGCTATTTATTAAGAGAAACATCATGAAAAAATTTAAACAGTGATTGGTGTTTTAAATTTTAATTCTGAAGTCATTAAATATGGATGAAAGGGATTAATTTTGGTCAGAATAAACATGTTATTTTATTTCACTCTAGGTGCCTTTGGCATTTTCCTTGCATCTGTTGTATACGTGGTATTAAAGAGGGATGCTGGTGATCCATAACTGGTCCATAACACAAGAGGCAGTCACTGGGCAACAGCTGGTCAAACCAGAAAGTGGAGGTTCATAACTATGCATAACTGAATTACATATCTACTTCCCACTGGTCATTAAGCTATTTTTCATTTTCTATGAGAATCTGAACTCCTCGAATGTAAATATTCTGGAGAGTGGTTGTGGTACAATTTCAAGACGGCTATGTAAGCAGACATATTCCTATTTCCATGAAAGCGGATTATCTATTACAGCAATAGATGTTCCATATCTGGAAGTCTAACTCCTATCTTATTACCCACTCAAATGGTCTAAATCTAATGTGAGACATTAACAAAACACTTTGCATTTCCCATTCACATCAGAGTACGCCACTGACCCTCTTCAAGGGCAGCCATGATGAGTGGATGGGAAACCACAAATTTGTCCCAGGGGTTCCACCCATGTCCCCCATTGACAGGGATGACAGGTGCCAACTGAGGTTTCTTGTTTGGGGATAAATTATTGGTTAGGCTTGTAAACACCCCAGAGTCATTAGCCTAGTAACCTTCTATGAATAAATTCACTGGCTTACTGTTCATTAAATCCAGAAAGGTCATGTCTTAACAGCTGACTATAACAAATTTTCAATTACTTGAAACATCTTTAACCTAGCAGTGAGAAACAATGAGATATCAATTTTTTTGTATGGAGAATGCATTATAGATAGCTATACTGACTGTACGTCACACCTCTAATCTTCAAGAATACAAAAGGATTCACAGCGTTTAAAGTAAAAAGAAGTTTTCTTTCAATTTTTTTTCCTCAAGATTGTACGCCCTTCACATTTGTGCATTTAAACACTGTGGATATGGGAAAACAAGATGCATAGCCTCCTTACAAAAAACATATTTAAAAACACATGCAAAAAATTGATGTGATTTTCACTATGGGGGGGATTCAGTAATCCTCCATGTAAGACTAACAAGTCTTACTCGGAGACTGCAGTCTAAGACTAGGATGTCAGCGTGCCATGCATATTCATGAGGGCACGCTGACTCAACTGGAAGGCTAACACGGAGCGTGTAAGACTGCAGGGGACGTGTCGGACTCCGAGCAGTCCAAATATCCACGCCCCTGCAACCATATAAATGTGAAAATGACAAGTGCAATGAGCGAGTCCGCTGAAATGTACACATAGCAAACACTACACATCCCCACATACTAAACCCTTTGTAATTGTAAAATGTAAACTTTTTTTTATATAATTCCCGATATAGCTGCCCGTGTTTGCGCGCGTGTGCCCATTGCATAGCTACAGTTAGCAATTTCAACATCGAACAGCATAATAAGAAATGTTTATGCAAATTAAGCCAAATAGCAATAGCGTAGTGGTAGAGCCTTCGCACAAAGAGGAGGCATTCCCGGTTCTAGTCCCACCACTCCTCTTTCTATTTTATGTTTTAAATTAGTATATACAATAATTCCTGACATATATGAATGAAATTTTAGTAAAAAGCATTGAAATGGCCAATGTATTAGTGAACAATATATATATATATATATATATATATATATATATATATATATATACATACATATATATATATACATACATATATATATATATATATATATATATATAAATACATACATATAAAGAAGGTGAGCAGCATTAAGGATATTGACATATAATTGCCCATAGCTAAGTGGCGTTGTACCCAGCGCAATATAGTTGTCCATAGTTAAGCAGCGTTGTACCCAGCGCAATATAGTTGCCCATAGCTAAACAGCGCTTTACCTAGTGCAATATAGTTGCCCATAGCTAAGCAGTGCTTTACCTTGCGCAATAGGTTTGTGCGGAGCTGCGCACCGTGCTACCCAGCACACCATCGGGCAACATCAGGCAACGTTGAGCAAAGTTGCCAAAAACACAGCCACACCCCCTAGCCTGTCTGGACAGTAGTAAAATAAAAAGCAATGACAAGGCTTGAACCGGGGACACTGTGCACCATAATCAAAGTACTGAACCACTAAGCCATGACAGCTTAGCATAAACATGCACTGTTAACATACATATACTTATAAATGGAAGTTTAACAATTGCTAAGCAGGTTTGCTGTTAGCTGAGAATTTTCAAAAATGGCCAATCACAAATAAGTGCGGGAAATGAGGCATATTTAAGCTCCATAGGCGGGAATACTCGCCACAACTGACTGTAGCTCCCATCTGCAGAGAGAATGGCCGGTGCTGGAGAGGGTACTCACTTTCAAGTGCAACGGTGGGGCATCAAGGAGTCAAAATACATGGTTTGGCTCCTTGTCAACCATCATGAGTCAAGACTCCAGCAGGGCCAGTTTCAAGGGATGGAGTACAAAGCGAAGGCTTGGAACCGGTTAGCTCATGATCTCACCAGTGCCACAGGCGTCCCTCAGACTGGTGAGGTGGTCTGTCACCACCATGCAGACCTGAAGAGATGGAAGCAGGACCTACTGAACTGATGGATACAGGAGGCCCATGACATGCAAGATGCCCCACTACAGAGTAGGTAGCCATGGAATGAAGTATGTAAGAAATGCTATTGTAGTCTATATAATGGATAGGTATGTCTCAATATCCCTTCATTTACTTCACAGCTGCAGGTGTCCATGCTGCGAATCAGCAAGCCTATGCAGATAGGCTGCTAAGGCTGTGCCACCAGGCAGGTTAGTAATTATTCTGCATGTATTGTTATATAAAATAAGTGAGAGAGTCTGAAAAAAGTGTTGTAGCCCAATAATAAAGCCATAAAATGCCCTGAATAATTTCTCTGCATGTACTGTTATATAAAATAAGTGAGAGAGCCAGAAAGAGAGAGTGTTGTAACCTATTAATAAAGGTATAATACGTCTTGAATAAGTCTTCTGCATGCACTGTAATATCAAATAAATGATAGAGCCTCTAGAAAAGTGTGTAATGTAATTAATAAAGTTATAATACCTGGAGTGTGTCCGTGTCACTTACTTTGCAATGTTGTTGCACTCTTGCATTATATAAATAGTACTGTTGTATTAAGCACCGTCAACCCACAGTTGGGCAGTCCCATATAAAGTGGATGAAGGGAGTGCCAGTAGCTGTGAAGCATATATACAGTCCTCAACAGTTGGTTAATGGCTGGCATGCATAGGTAAATCCGGCACATGAGTAGCTTGTTAATGTGTTCCCCAGAAATGTGAGTGTGCTGCTAGAAATGTAGGAGGCTGTAGAAATATAACAAAATGTCACATGAACACATCTAGATATGTAGATATATATAAATATAAATAAAATATATAAATATGTAGCAGTAACATCTGCATCCTGGACAGTTAGTACGTCAGATATATAATGAACTAGCCAAACCCATTACACAACCTAATGCATGTTGCCTAGTGTAATAATACATGTAAGGGATATACACCTGCAGTCAATAGGAATGTAGTGTAAAACTCTAAGTACATATAAGATGTTAATGGAGGTATCTTTTTACACCCTACTGTATGTGCATAAACAATGCAATTTCACACTCCAATGGGTATGTCTAATCCCAAAACATTTGTTGGGACATATGTCCTATTGTTCTATAAATATCTGCATTTACTTTGATGCATGTGTCCTGTTCAAACACCACAATCTTAGTGGCCTCTTGCCACCACTCATTCCTGCATGCTGTTGAAATGTCCACTGTCGTTCAATATATGCATGTGTTATGCTTGCTATTCAACTGTTGGAACCCTGGTGTATTGGGTTAATGGGAATATTACTGCATGCTGTTACAACTAATTTGGAATGCTGTTGTCTATGTTGTCATTAAATACACCTAAATACACCTAAACACAGAACGTATGGGAAGGCCGGTCCCAGCAGACCCACCTGTCCCTCCTCAGCTGGTGATTGCACCTGGCACAAGCAGGTCCGGTGCCCAGCCCGGGCCCCCCTCCTCCATTGGTCCTGTGCCATCTTCGGGTGGAAGCACTGCAGGGGATGGGGCTTGTCCCCCCCGTGCAAGCGTGGGCAGAGAAGGGCCACCTGTCACCCTCCGAAGGGTCCGGGCTGTGGTGCGTAGGGAGATCCAGCGTTAAGTTGCTGATCCCCTACGCCAGCTCAAGGCAAGAGTGGCACGACTCATGGGTGAGCCTGCCCCTCCTACGCAGCCCCCAGCACAGCCACCCTCCAGGCTGTGAAGGTGCAGTGGTGACTGCCCATGGGTGGGGATCTCAGTTCCACTGTTACCATCTGTGGGCTCATGGGCTTGCGATTTCCAAACATCCTTCCCCGTCAATTGTGTTCACCCACCCCATGTATCATATTCCACCCCTGTATGTGTCTTGCTTGTCTTGTCTGTTTACCTCCCCAACCTACCTCCCACAACATACCTACTTCCCCTACCTCACATTCCAATCTCACCTGGAAAAAAAAAAAGGTCAATCTGCTCCCTCAAAAAAATCACGCCTCATACATAGCTGCCCATTTCACACACATGTCCGCTGGACATGTAAACTGATAATTATAATTGGCAGTACAACATACTTTGTTGTCCTCACCCCTCTCTCAGGAGTGGAAGGTTTCAAATTTCACTCCAAATTAACATATGCACAGCTGTTGCTGGTAAAGAAATGGGCAGCTATGGACTTTCCCCTACACCCGTCCTGCACATCCCGAGCTGGTTTCCCTACTGTCTTTCCCTCTTTGTGCCCCCTTTTTCACCACTTTCCTATCTCCCCATTTTCTTTTCTTTCAAAGAAATTAGCACGGGGGTTAGCGGGAGTAAGCACTTTTAAGCAGTAGTTAGCGGGTGTGTGCAAGTGTGCGTGAGTGCGCGCTTAGCTAAGCATCGCTAAGTGTCATGAAACCTTGCACAAACCCGCTTACAACTGCTTAAAAGTGCCTTAGTCACTCTGCATGGCAGGGGCCTTTTTCTGCTGAGCAGCAAAATAAAATACCTTTGTCAGTCTCGAACCCCAGACCTTGGACACACTACACTGCATGAAGTACCTCTAAGCCACAGTAGACATACAACAAGTTGGTGCTGTAATAAGTATATCATGCATTACAATGAGTGAATGTAAAGGGAAAATAGGAATGCCATAACACAAATCTTGTTCTGTGGATCTTTACCAGCAGTTGTTGTGGAATTGTATGACATGACTGTGAAGAGAGAACCAGCCATTCTAGCAGGAAATAATGTTACAGTAGCACTTTAAAAACCCCACACAGTATCAGAGCAGGATAAACACTGGCATATTTGAATAGGGCAGAGGCCATACTTCCCAGCTGTGACTGCTTGTCAGGGATGTCCCTGATTCATAAACAAATGTTAGCCATGTCCCTCTGAATCCCTCTGAAAAGTACCGACGTTAGGCAGAAAAGTGGGGAATTACACTTAATGAATAATGTCAATAAGTAAAAGTAGACACTGCTTGCACGTCAGAAAAGGTGCATTAATATATATGCTGTGATTCTCCCAGTCTCAACTTAATGTCTGTAATATATTACAGGTGTACCTCACTTATATGTACCTTTCCCTGAGGCTGTTCAAATTATTCCTGAGTGTATCAGAGGCCTAGCAGAGGCAGAAACACACAGGCATATCAGCTTTTCTGCTGTTACACACTCTGCAAATAGCTTTGGAAGGAGTCCCACAAGCATACCCTTATGTAGGAGTACAACACAGAAATATCAAAGGATGTAGCCATGTCCTGGTAGCAACCAGCTGTGACAATGCCAATGTTCCAGTGCTGAAAAGACCGGTGTGGTGCACAGACAAAGAATAATAGGCTAACCTCTGGCTACCATCTGGATATGTCCACAGGTGGGAGCTACGCAGACAGACTACTTGCCTTGATAGACTAACAGGTACACAGCAACCCTGTATTATCAGCAAGATAAACATCACACAATAATAAGTAATGCTCTCTGTACTTCTGCACCCCTACCCAAAAGAACAATATACCTGTGTATTCAGGCTATACCAAGGATGTAGGTAGGCATACTCAGTACTGAAATTTTCCAGTTGCCTTGAGCAGCCTGTGCTAATGTCAACACAAAAAAATACAAACTGTTCAGAAGTGAGTAAATTAATATTTACAGTACAGTAGTTCACAAACAGTTCATGTGCCAGAAGAATACATTGCAATAACTACTTTTGTATGGCAGTTAATTGTACTCCCATGTATCTTGTGTTAGCATTTGGAGAGGTGAGTAATATTCTACACTAACAAGTGTGTACTAGAAGCAGCAACAGTCAGGGTGGAGTACAACATGCAAATCACTGGCTACAATCCTAGCTTCAGATACAAGTATACCAACCCTCTGACTGACACAACGGTGTCCACAGGAAACAAGCATGGGCTCCACACCTTGGAAAGCTGAAAGGTCTACGCCTACCTAACTCAGCATTTTAAAGCAGTGGGCTGCTATGACAGTGAGTACTGCAATTACCACACAGCAGGCTGCATGCAATTACTAAATGGTGGGCACCAATTGGTGCAGAGGCCATCACATGCACATGTGCAGATACCTAGAAAAGCAGGCTGTACTTGCTGTCCACACATGCAATTATATCATTGCAGCAACAGAGAGGGAGAGCGAGACACAAAGACAAAGAGACAGAAACAGACAGAAAGAAAAAGAAAGAGCAACATCAACAGACAGAGGAAATCCCCTCAAAAAAAAGTAGTAGTTCCTTTAAAAACAGACGGAACAGAGAAATACAAAGGAAAGGAAGGTATGTAACACATATGTATTTGCTGGCATGTAACAGATGTTTTTGAAGCGTACTCTACATACTGTGAATCATCCATTTGTGGCAGCAGTACGTATCTATATGTATCTGTACATGTGCATAGGGCAAGGGACATACTGCAACTGTTTGTGAAGGGTGTGTGTATATATATGTTGTTGAAGGTTATGTGCATATTTCTATGTAGGTTGTAGTGTGTGGCAAAGAAAACAGCATGAAGTGCTGGTATCTGACATATGGTGGTTAAACGCTGTGGGTATGATTTGTCAGTGTTGCAGCCAGTGAGGCCTGCTAAATCTACACGGGCTGAGGACACCTTCAATGCAGTCAGCACAACACTGTGCAATATTATTACTTAACTGTATATCTCACAATTGTCGCATAATTGATATTCCCACCATGAAAAGTGGACTGTATATGTGCCTATACCTAGTGACCAAGGCATGGGCTGAAGCTCAGTGTTGACACTGCAGTGCCATCCCTTCTTGCCAAAACACTGTACCCATTAACTACCACATAGGTGGTAGTCTACCTAACACCGAAGGTGTGATAAGGGAACATGGGACACAGGTGGACAGTAGCCCCCCCCTTTGATAATCACAGTGCCACACTAGTCATATACTCTGTCTACATGGTACACATCATCACAAAAGGTGTGTCATTAGGGAAATATACGTCAGTGTCCCCCTCTACTCATCACACTTAAAACCCATTATAGAGTACAATGCCCCATGTGGTATGTACCTCACATGACAACTACAGCAACTGGAAAGGTCACAGACATACCTCACAAAGAGTAATACCGGCCTCAAACAGATGCCCTATGCAGACAGACTCACAAAACCACAGCTAGACTGCGTTGCATACAGTCTACCCAGAGGTGACCTCTGCCTAACATACAGAGCTATGTCACACCCATAGCTGTTGGACATCCTCCATGTAAACATATTACAATCCCTCCGAGATACACGCTCTAGGGCCCTAAACCTAGTCAGCTCACTAAACAGCACATGCTGGAGGGATAGATTCCTATCTCAGAGACATGTCATATTCTGGAACAAACCATCTATCAATAGCAAACAAAGCTCCTCATTAGCAGGAGTCATAAATACTACTGATGATTTATTTTATTTTATTTATTTTATTTTATTTTATTTTACATTTGTTGACCGGGCTAGTCTAGCTGGATACATGTCCATTTTCAGTAGAGGCCCGGGGAGAAAAGCTCCATGTGCAAAACAATATAGATAAAAAACAACAACAACATATAAAATGACAAAACAGAAAAGAAGAGAAATACAATAATAATAAAAATAAAAGATACACATTTTTAAATAAGGTCATGAAAAAGTCTAGAGAATAATATGATAAAAACATTTTAAGTAAGGTTTTGAAAAAAAAGTCATCATAGAATATATACAATGTATAGTGTGGAAGGCAGTTACCAATGTTGATAAGGAAATATACGTAAAGACTTAAGAAGACTTATGAAGACTAAAGTCCCAGGATTCAAAAAAAAGAAAATATAAATAAAAGGTTAGAAAGTGAATGGAAGTTGATGCAGGTGGTTAATGCTAGAGGATAAAGCAAATAGTCAGGGGTAATACAGGAACATAACCAGTGTTTTTTTGAGATGAAGCTTGAGCTTCTTTTTGAAAAGTGTATGAGAGGAGAGAGTTGTAAGTTCAGTAGGTAGTAGATTCCATAGTTTACCAATGGTGTTACAGAAGAGGGGGTCACCTGCTAGGTTATGAGCTCTACAGGTGTTAAACAGTAGTTTATTAGCTGAGCATAAGTTTTTAGGATTATGGTAGGGGGTAAGTAGTCTTGAGAGAATAGGAGTATTTTAGGGTTGATACAGGCTTTTATGGGCAATAGTAAGCTGAGAAAGATGAAGATGCTGATGAAATTCTAACCAATCAAGTTGTAAAAGGTTTAGACAGTGATGAGTATGGTAAGGGGAGGCAGCAGCAAATCTAGCAATGTTATTATATGATACAGTGAGCTTGTTAATGTTGGTTTTAGAAAGGTTTGTGAATATGGGTGAGGCATAGCGTAGAGTAGAGATGAGATGAGTTCTGGCTATTGTAGTGAGAAAAGGTTTAATTCTATAGAGGGATCCAAGTTTCTTGTTGACAGTTTTTATTGTGGTGTTAATGTGTGTGTCAAAGTTGAGGTTGTTGTCAATAGTTATTCCTAGGAGCTTGGTAGTTGGGTCTGGAGAGATGACAGTACCATTGTTGGATGCAAGTGAAAATTGTATGGGGGTGGACTTGCGTGTTGGGGTGAAGAGTAGCAGTTTTGTTTTCTTGGGATTAAGGAGGAGGCAGCAGTTAGTAAACCATTGTTCCACAGTGTTAAATGCATTCTGGGTCAAGGTTTGCAGTTCAGTTTGAGAGGTAGCCGAGCAGATAATGGTGGAGTCATCTGCATATTGAACACAGGTAGAGTAGAGTAAGGAATTGCTGAGTGAAGATCATTACTGTAGATGGAAAATAGGAGTGGCCCTAATATGGAGCCCTGAGGGACACCAAGGGAGATAGGTAGGAGATTTGATAGATTATTGTGCCGGAGTACTGCTTGTTTCCTGTTATCAAGGTAAGATTTGAACCAGTTGATAGTTAATGGGTCTAAGGACAGAGATTGCATGATGTGTAAGAGCAGGTGGTGATGAACCATGTCAAAGGCTTTGGATAAATCAACAAATACTGCTGAGGAAAGAAGGCCGTTATGATTATTGTTGCTACAATCTGTAAAAGATAGCAGGGCAGTGGTGGTACTATGGTAAGGTCTGAAGCCATGTTGACAGTTAGCCAGAAGTTTATTTTGGAGCAGATGGTTGAGTAGTTGTTTCTGAATACTCTTTTCCATAATTTTTGCGAGGGAAG
Source organism: Protopterus annectens (assembly GCF_019279795.1). Classification (NCBI taxonomy): domain Eukaryota; kingdom Metazoa; phylum Chordata; order Ceratodontiformes; family Protopteridae; genus Protopterus; species Protopterus annectens. Next base: position 104,560,507 of record NC_056728.1, on the reverse strand, counting down.
ATAGCAAGGCTATGGGACGAAAATTAGAGAAATCATTTGAGTTTCCACCTTTGTGTAAAGGAATGATATAGGAAATCTTCCAGATGGATGGGATATTTCCTTCACTAATGATTCTATTGATAAGAATGGATATGGGGTAGGCTATAGATTTATCACCTATTTGAAGGTATTCTGCTGGGAGTTGGTCAGCTGAGGGGGTGGAAGGTTTAAGTTTACGTAGTAGAGAGCAAATAGTGGATGTGGACACTGGATGGAATAGAAAAGAAGGTGGAGGATTTACGGATGAATTAGGAAGGTTTGCAATGTCTGGTATAAGATGACTAGCAAGAGATTGGATGGCATTGGTAAAGGAGTTAAAGGAGTTGGCAGTGTTGATGGGATTATCTGTGTTCGAGCCTAGAGGGTTAGGGGTGACCGATTGTCCTGGATTAAGAAGTTTGTTAATGCTTTTCCAGAACATTTGTGGTTTATTAACATGGGTTTGCTGTATTTGGAGGTAAAAGTTCTTTTTATCTAGTACAATGGCTTTCTTAGTTGTTTGAAAATTAAGTGATCTAATGGGTTTTTTGTAGAACGCCATTTAACCCAAACTTTGTTTCTCAGATGGATTTTATGCCTTGAAGTGTTTGTGAGCCAGGGAGCTGGTTTAGCTTTACATCTAATAGAACATAGTGGGGCATGGTGGTTCAGGATGGATAAGAATGTGGAATTAAAATATGATACTGCTTCATCAAGTGGAAGATATTTTAGAGGTGTCCAATTGCATTGTTTAAGTTCTGTAAGGAATAGATCATGGTTAAATTGTTTTTTGGAGCAAACAGTTCTGGCAGTATTGAGATGTGTAAGGTTGGTTTTAGATCTAATAAAATAGGTTAGGGAGTGGTCACTTAGATCATCTGGGAGGGTTCCTACTTTGTAGGAATGTAGAGGATTATTAGTACGTATCCAGTCCAGGATAGTTTCTTTGTTGTTGGGTTTGTGAGTTCTGGTAGAGGAGTTGATAGTTTGAGTAAAGCCATATAGGTTGATATGGGTAGAAGGACTGCCAATCAATATTAAGGTCACCTAGAATTATAGTTTCCTGTGGGAGGTTGATAGTAAGCCAATTCAGGATATTTTCGAGGGTGTTAATATTGTTACCAGGTTGTAGGCATAGGCAGATGACATTAATGGCTTTATTAGGGTGGACCTGAAGTTTAGTGATCAGAATTTCAGCTTTGTTGTCCAAGGGTGGGTTGAGGTCAAAGTTACTAATTTGTAGTGTGGTTTTATGGAGGATTGCAACCCCTCCTCCCTTTTTGGTAGTACAATCTTTTCTAATGATATTATAACCAGGAGGGGTGCCTTCATTGCCCTTGATTGTGGGTTTAAAGCATGTTTCAGATAGGCATAGGATATCAAATTGGTGGACATCTAGTAGGGCATGAAGGTGTGGGATTTTATTATTAATGCTGCATATATTGAGATGTGCTATGAGGAGAGAGTTTGCTGGCTTGGAAGGAGTTAAGGTGCTACTGTTAATTGGGGTAATTTTGTCAGTGGTCGAGGTATGAATAGGCCCAGGGTTTGGGTGCATGTCTCCATCAAGTAGGGTGTGACGGTGAGTAATGTATTTATGATAAAGTAGTTTGTTAGAATGGCTAGGTTGTTTTTTGTTATTGGAATGATTATATTAAATGGGTGTAAGTCTGTGAAATTTGGGAACTATGTAGATGGGTGAGGATGTAATATTTAGAGAGATTGGAATAGTGTCAATTGTTAATGTAGAAGTATATTTTGCGGGAAAGGGGGTGGAGGAGTATAGTGGTTGTTCGTATAAGGTTAAGAGATAGACAGTAAAAAGAGAAGGAAGTAGTGTGAGAATGAGAAGTAGTTGAGTTAGGAGGTGGGAGGGAGATGTTGGCATTTTAGAGTTAGTAGATGGTAGTTGGATGCGTGGGGTGATAGGTAAGATGATGTAGTGGTGAAAGTATTGGGGGAAGTGGAACAACAGATCAGAGTGGGGGTGGGTGTGTCTAATAGTAATGTGTTGTGGGAGGTGTGATGTGATAATGATGTGGGCAGTGGGATTGGTTGGGAGATTGAAATACACCCCTGTGGCTCTGGTTGACAGGGGCAAGTGAAATTCAATTACATGTGTGTCAAAGGCCAGGGTAGCGTATGGCTAGGCTGCTGTAGGCCCTAGGGCCAATAGCATATTACCTGCCTATGACACGATGCACACACACATGTACTTAGTGCAATAATTGCTATGTGAGGTTGACTGAGTGTGATGGTGAATGTGTGCAATGTCTGTAAAGGTGTGATAGCTTAGTGTGAAATTGTTTCTGTCATGGTAAGTTTGTGTCCTAGCTGTGATCCCAGCAAAAGATGTGTATGCTCTTGCTAGGCAGAAAAAGTAGTATGGCATATGGTGTGATGTAGTCTCTTGTTGTTGACTGTGGTGTCCCATTGTAGGTTAAAGCAATACATGTATGCTTAGTGAGTGGTACTGCTGGTGAATACAACTCCCATATGAACTGTAGTACTACCTGAAGCTGTAGCCCTAAACAGCACAGTATGGTGTATGTTTACATTGCTTGGAAACACTGTTTTGTGTGTTCCCTGTAGTCCTCACAGATTACATACCTCAGGCATAAGGTTTTGTAAGTAGTGACACACAGTACTGTATGGTACACAAGTAAAGCTCATCTGGGTTGGCATACATTTGTGTGTTGTATGCATGTTTTGTGTGTGTGTAATTATGCCTGTACCATGCCCTTAATCATATGTGTGTTACAGGGTATACGTGTGCATCTAGCAACATGTATAGTCTAGTACAGCAGTATGCCACCTATATTAACATTGTGCACATATGTTAGGCAGGGGTTTTCCATCAATGACTAGGGTGGTATACTGGTAATACTGTTAACTGTACTTTACTTTCATTGCAATGGATGACATCTTTCTTTATGCATTAGCTTGATATATACCTCCTGTGGCTAGGTGGTGCATTGTGTCACATACAGTGTGCCATGTACTGATGTATAGTCTTATATACTGGCTTCTCTTTGCTGCTGTGCAGAACATGGTTTGATATACAGAGCATGTCAGGCACTGTCAGTCAGTTGTGGCCTGAGCACTAATATGTGGTATTGAACGTGTGTATCCTCTGACAGCCAATCAGATGCTATATATGGCAGTTAATTGATATCTGTACTTTAGAATGTTAAGTGTGCCACATGACTTGCTCGCACATATTGTTAGTCTTCCAGGGGAATGGCCCACCAATGCAACCCACGTTATACAGCTGCAAAGGAACAGGAAATACACAGCAGCCTGGTGTAGCACTACACCCTGCTGTTCTCTAGAACCAGCCAGGACCAGCATGTGCAGACTGCACTGTGGCAAGATCTTGTTCACCGGGTAAATGACATAGGCATGCAGAACCGGACATATGAGCAGGTACCCCATCACTGCAGTGATTTAATTAGAAATGTCCGGCGGCATGCATCTGATATCCGTAGACAACAGCTTGCCACAGGTGGTGGGGTAACCATTCATCGCCCCCCTCACCAGAGGGAAGGACCTGCTCATAAGCATGGTGGCTCCTGGCCAACAACAGGAACAGCAACATACATGTGTCATCATGGAGGCCGGAGCCACCCAGCATGTTGACCTGGAGGGTGCAGGTAACATGCCCTATCTGTAGACTACTGTTACCTGTATTGGTAGATTATGCATATGTGAGATGTGTACTGTGTGTTTAGCAGTTGTGCAATACTGATATTTGGAATATAATCTGTATGCCTGTGACTGTCAATTGTTGTACTACTGTAGTTTAGCAAACTCACAGTAGCAATGCCACAGTTGTGGCCACTGACAAACACTCATTCTTGTAGGTCCTTCTGGTGTGACAGTAAGGCAGCCGATCGATGCTGGTGAGTGTGTTATTAATTTAATATTGCTAATGAAATATGAATGTCATAGGTGAGGTGTAGGCCATGTACACGTAACATACCTATGCATAATGCATGCTGTGCATGTTTGCTGTGAGACCATGCACATCTCAGTAATGTCAGTAGCTGCCTCAATCACATGCAATACACAGAACATCAAACACAATTGTGGCAACACCATACTGGACATTGGATAGGCATAGTTGATACACATGTACACAACATACACAACTGTCATACACAGTACACCTTAACATGCTACACATGGCGTATCCAAACACCCGCTGTAAGGTCACACTTCGGTATCCCACATGTCATCCACACAGCACACATAATATACCTGAGGGGTAGAGAGGCCTATCATAGGGCTGTATGACACTCTTCAACACATAACACATTCATGTTAGGCAATGCTCCCTATTGGGCACATTACAAACCCATGTAACAAGTGGCTGTGTAATTTTGAATGTAGCACGGTACTGCAGTTCAGGTACAGCATGCTAGGTGGCGGTCTGCCACACATTAGTAGCCTTTAGTGACCACATGATGCATGATGATGATGGCTCATGGTACTACACCCCATCCAGTTACAGTGACCACAGTACTACACATAGCAGTCATTGCGCTATGCATCTCAATGTGTGTGTGCAAACATATGCACCTATACACAATATGCATAGCAATCACCATTTGTACAAAGTGACACATATATGTCTTGTAATGCTATTGAGTGTATAGGTCACATGACACACATTGGGTATGTGTGATGTTTAATGTTGCAGTCATGTTGTAGCATGCCATGTCATGGCTGGCACTGGCATGTTCACAATATGTCCTACACTCACCATAACCACTGTACAATGGCTATGTTGAGCAAAGGTATTCCATCACGTATACATGCACCACTCATCCTGTGTGTGTACATAGCATGCATGTGCTAAACCTGTGTCCACAATTATCTGCTACAGACACTGTAATCAGAAATGGATATCTATGCGACACACAGATACACATCCAGCCATGGTATGTATACCTGTGAGTGATGGTGCACAGGACATTGCAGACCTTTTAATACTTACACAGCAATGTTGTGTCCATGTACACATTGCGTTCCAGGGTGAGGCCAATCACTGAACAACACACATGCATCAAAGCCATGTATACTGTTATTAACAAGGGCTGTCTACACTCGCACTGCATGGTCTTGAGCAACAAATTTTCTGCATGCTGACACGTGTGATATGACTGTTTGCCTTATGATACTGTAACCCACCTTCAACCACTATTGAGTATGTTTTGAATTGCTGGTGGTGCGTGTGGGCATCTGCTGTAGTGAGGAGTATATTTGTGTGCATGTGTGCCGACATCATGTACAGGTCGTAAAGTATGTTTCCTGTCTTCCTCCCAACAGGTGCTGTGTTAGGGCTGGTTCACTGCAGCAGGGAAACTGATGTCACTGAGCCACATAGTGATAATGAAGATAGATGTGTTGAGGCACAGGCGTGTTTGCCAGGGTATGTCGGGCCACCAGTCGATAGTACACAGCTGTCCATCCCATCCATGCATACACTCATACTGCCAATACATCCAATCACCAAAGCCCATAGCTGAGGGACAGCATATAGTTGGCATTGGCCAGGACAGTGTGGTATCCATGGCACATGCATCCCAACACAGCAGCCATTCCCAGATGTCTGGAAGGGTACCACATAGGCAGATGTCCAGGGGTTCTCGTAGGAGCACTGCTGCTCATCATGCCACTGGCAGACGTGCCACAGGTCTGACAACGTCATGCATGTTCCAGGCTGTCATGGAGGCACAGGCACATATAGAACGATACACCAGACAGGGACTAAGGGCACAGAGGGCACATAACACTGCCGTCATTGACAGTATCCGTGACCTAGCAGGTGCCATCCATCATTACACTGAGGTCACGGATAGATGTTGAGGAGAGACATTAGATATCTCCGCAATGTCATGTCCATGTGTCAAGACAGTGCGGGACAGTTGAGACATCAACGTGGATGTATGCCAGCAACATCAGCAGCTGGCAGTCTCCGCGGACATCCCTCAAGCCACAGTCGCTCCCATAGTGCCAGTACCAGCCCCAGCAATGTTGGGGGTGGGCTGTCCATAGAATGTCCTAGAAGACCACATGCACGTGGCTCTGGACAGTCCCAGCAGGGACCTGCGTCCAGTGTATATCCATCCACCTCTGAGGATAGTACCCAGTCTGGCTTAGTACCCAATAGTGTCAGTAGCACCCCTGCCAGGTACAGGTACCGTATCCGTGGCCAGAGACTGTGATCTGTAAAGCCTCGCAGGTACAGCCTGTGGCTGTCCCACAAATACCGGTATATGGCAGCCACATGGTGGAACTGTATGCATGCAGACACACACACATACTCCAGACACCTAGGGCTAACACATACCCACACACATTACAACAACAATGGCCCATTCCAGTCTTTTTGCCACACACACACACACACACACACACACACACACACACACACACACACACACACACACACACACACACACGTTGATTGGATGGCTCACTGTAGGCCTCTGGCACAACACACCCTGTGCATATGTTGAAACCTGTGCTGCCTCCTGTCATCTGTAACATTGATGCATGGACAGGCTACCATGGTGCTGATGCACAGGGTGTATATGTAGCAGTATAGCAATGTTAGCATGTTGTCAGCAGTAGGGTGTAATGATATGCTTGAAGGTTTAGATGAGCAGGCATGATGCATTAAATCTATGATTGTCATTGTAGTGTTGTTTACACCAGTGTTGGTTCCAATTGTGTATTTTCCGGCCACATGCCACTTGGCTGATATGTGCAGTATTGGCAGCATGTGTTAGAGAGTGGACAGTATGTGTGGGATGTGTGTAGCACAGATTTGCAGGTGTACAATTGTGAACATGGTGGAGGTGCACTGTCTGCATATACGTGCATAGTGGACACATGGCCAGGGTGACATGCTCTGTATTACACAGTAACACTCCATAGTTTCTATTGGTGGCCAGTATGCATTGTACTACACACATTCCAGAACCTGACTACACATGTGTGTATGACATGGTTTGACACTGTGTTGTGGGTGATACTGTTACTGTCATTGTTTTGCATTCTGGTAGTATACATCACTTCAACAGCCTGACCATAACCAATCATTAGATGATGTCTTGACAACTGACAGATGTAGGACACACAGCAACATTTGGATCCTTCAGGTACTATACAATGCCAGTAACCACTGGTATTCACCTGCACCCATTACTGAGACCACTCCTGTTCGGCATATAGCTCTCTTAGGTACAAGCAATCACAGTAGGGATATGTCCGTCCACATCTGGTAATGCATACTGTGGCCTATAATGCATTCTCCAGATGACACACATCCTCCACAAGGGTATCATACAGACAGATGCCTGTTGTCAAACCCATGCTGTAAAGCTATAAGCCAAACTAAGCATAGCATCCACCTTTACGGAACATATTATCCCCACAGTACCACACAAGTAGTAGCCACCAACATGATGAACAGGTACCGATGTGTACATGCAACCAAGTGTTATGTCATCTCTCCTTTGTTAAATCACATTTCCAAAGGTATTTTGGAATCCCTTGGTGGATCACATAAGCAATGAGGGGTCTGCATGCATATCCACATAGGTTGTTCTACACCTGTTATGAATACTCATCATTAACAGACTTTGCTGCGTTTGAACAGGTCTGACATATACCTTGCCATAGACCCTCACTCACACATTCCAATAGGAACCGTAATGACTTTGTGTGACACAGCTAACCTAGGCCAGGGATCACTGCAGTGGCTGGGCTCGTCACAAGCATACAGATGTGACCTAAGGTCTGGGAAGCAGCAGCACAGTCTGGCAAGTATGACAGCTGTGTTCTTGGAGAAAGCAGGGTTCCCACACATGCATTCATTGAGGTAACATGTACGAATATGTATTTGCCACACAGCTAGCTCACATGTGCAATGCATACTGATATGTCATACAGTGGTAAAAGCAAAACTCACAACATATTGACCAACAGTGTCAAAAAACCTACAGCACACACACTCACCAAGTGCAGGATTCAAACCCCTGCCCAAACTACTTCATGATACTAGAGGAGTACGCATTAACACGACGCGCTGCACATTACTGGGAGTTCTCTTTTCCACAGGTATATTTGTAGGATGGTGACATTATCAGACTTGACAAAGGTTAGTTTACTGCTTTTGAGGTCTCTTACTACTCTCCTAAAATGTTGCTCCTTCCCAATTAGTCAACACGCACACACTCACACACACACACACACACACACACTCACACTTGTACAGTGCAGGATTCAAACCCCTACCCAACTACTTCAGGATACTACAGGAGTACGCATTAACACAACGCGCTATACACATTACTGGGAATTATCCTTTCCACAGGTATATTTGTAGGATGGTGACATCATCAGACTATACGAAGTGGGTTACATTAGGTGACATTAGATGGGCTACATTGAAGGAATGTCTAAACACTTTGGGCATGTGATCATTAAAGGTGCATTTACTATCTACCTATGTCCCCAGGGCCATAATGACTTTCTCTGTACATGCTGGATTACCACCTATGTGGTAATTTGTGTGCACTTTGTTTTACCCAAAGGGGATGACTATGCATTCTTTGCCTTTCAGCTTGAGGGCATTGTTTTGACACCAGGTATCTGTCTCCAAGACACTTCTGGAGGATGTCTGTGTCAGCTGTACAGTTGATTATGGACCACAGT
>NC_056728.1:104106762-104246762 GCF_019279795.1 Protopterus annectens | reverse complement strand
TGAATCTGCTGGCCAATAGAACATATACATGTTATTGTGTCACTGTTATAGAACATTTGTTGGCAGTACTAGTCTACACAATCATGGTACATGTCCAACAGCATGCATAGATATCCCCAATAACACAGACTATCAGATGTGCAGCAGTCTCAAATCAGCCATACCACCGGCATATATGTAACCATAGTGGCCCTGACAATGGTATGCAGGTGAATAGTCTGTAACAGGCCAGCAATGATAGTGTTCACACAGGGGACATGGCTACAATCACATAGCAGAAGGTGTGGTACAATACAATATCTGTCCAAACAGTAGTTAAGCTGTAGCCATATCTAATGTGTTGTGTGTACAGTCTGTTGAAGTTGATATGGTGGGGGGGGGGGTGACAGAGATGTGCATTACAAACTGTGATAACCTTGCTGTATGAGTTGCTCAGACCTGTTTCCATCTTTATATCTTTCAGCCAAGATGGCATATGCACAGTTGCCCACCTATTCCAATGCTGAGAATGACGTGTTGATAGCACACGTGATCCAGCACTATAAACTGCTGTTTGGCAGGCACACACATGAGCAGCAGGAGTGGACCACCCTGTGGAATGACCTAGTCCACAGGGTCAATGATGTCGGACTGCACAACTGCAGTTGTGAGCAGGTCCAGCATCATTGTACTGACCTGCTTCTCAATGCCCGTTGGGGTGCTGCTGCAGTCTGGGGGATCACCTCACCACGGAGAGGGCCATGCCATCCATCCCTGCCTGACATGTATGGAGGAGCTCCTGGCCAGCCTCGTGGCACCTGCCCATCCGGACCACCACCAACTACTGGACCCCTTCATGGAGGTGGGTGTCACCCACACACCAGCCGAGGAGTGTGCAGGTAAGGACACAGGGCACATCAGTAGACCACTGTTGTGTAAACATCTGCATTGGTACAGGTAGATCATGCATATCTGGCATGTCATAGATATATTGTGTTGCTGCATTGTAGTGATAAACAGATGTCCAGATCTGGTAGTATCATGGGAATGTACCATTGATGTATAGTAGTACTGCACCCAGCCTGTAGCAGTGCCACAGGTGTGGCCACTGACATTGCATCTCTCACCCTCTTATGTAGGTCCCTCTGGGATAACAACAAGGCAGCAGCCTGTAGCTGGTGAGTATGTTTTATATAGATGCTTGCCAACACTCCAGGCATGTAATGGTGATGGTATATTCCATGCACAAATCTAACACATGGACATATACACACATACCCTGAATGCATGCTGTACATGTGCATGTATTGTTGCTGTGAAATGCACTGTCTCATAGGGGTGACCATGATGGGGTATTGGAAGGGTATGTCAGATACCTGCATGATAACTAACATCCTGTCATTGTGGAATGTGTCCACAGGGAGTAACACACTGGTGGTAGACATGGCCTACAGTAGTGACATGTTCTGAACAACACCCATATACAGTGCAACACCAGCGTATATACCTGTAGGACAATGGCAATCGCTGCAGAGATACACTATGTCATAAGGCATTACTGTAGTCCACATTATCAGCTGGGTCTAGGCTGCAACATGTGGTGTTCAGTGTATGGGACACTGCAAAGTGGCACACATGTGTAGGGCTTACTTGTCATGCATCTGCATAAAAACTGAAGGGGGGGTCTCAACATGACACATCAGTGCACTGCAGCAGGGATCCTAAGGATGGTAGGAATGGCTCTATCTGCACATAGTCAGGTTCAGGACCTGTGGCAGCCATAACCCTACCAACACAGCAATAGTGATGGCAGTGTGTGAACCAGATGGGATGTGCACATGAGTAGATCTTACAATCATGCAGAATAGAGAGACGTGTAAGGCAGACTGAAGATACACTGGCAAATGCAGATGGCCCATGCTGGTATACCCCTGCCAGGAGCAGTGACTGCTGTTGCACATACAAGAGGTGTGATAAACCGTCATGATAAGTGTGCGTACACATATGCCCACGTGGTGTCTATGTATTGCAGTCAGCAGCCGGACACCTAACACAATCTGTAGACACTGCATGTGAAAGTACAGGACATATGTCACATACTGGGCTTGTGTACTGCTAAAATATGTGGTGATGTGGTCCCATGGCAGATCAAGGATGTGTGTGGAAAAATCAGTAAAGGTGTGTACACCCCCCATAGCCACAGCATGCTCTGATGGTTGTCAGTGTAAGAGTATTGCAGATGTTGATGTTGACAGCTGTAAATCAGGCATCAGGCATTCACCAATGACAACTGTCCACATATCATCCCAGGTATGTGTTGCTGAAAAACATAGGGGCTGAGAGAAGTAAAGCTGACATAACTGACACAGTACTACACAATCCACAGCGGGTTGTACACCTGTAAGTTGTGGTGCACAGTACATGGCAGGATGCAGAACAGGTGCACAGCAATAATGTGTACATGGGTGCAGTGGTATCCAGGGGAAGGGGCATCACCTAGTGACACAGCACATGCATCACATACATGTATACTGTTGCTAGCCTTGATTGACTATAGCTGAACTGTATGCTGTTCTGTACCATATGTTCTGCATGTTGGCAGATGGGTAATAGGAGGACTGTGTGTACTGTCATTGTGCAACCTCACCTGTGAGTGTGTGTGTGTGTGTGTGTGTGTGTGTGTGTGTGTGTGTGTGTGTGTGTGTGTGTGTGTGTGTGTGTGTGTGTGCATCCTGGTGATTAGTTAGTTTGCCTGCAGGGTCACTCTGGTGAAGTGGAGGGAGGTAGATGCATGTAGGATACATGTGTGCATGTGTGTGTTTGTATATGTGGCCATGTATGCACATGTGTGATTGTGGGGTGTTCATACGGTTGTACCTCCCTTTAGGACCATGCAGTACATGGACATGGACTGCCACATTACACACCAGGAATACCTATTGTGTGTAAGCACAGGACAGCAATTAGTATAATATGGAATGTAGCATGGAACAGACATCCAGAGGGAAGGTAGACTTCAGATACACACTTAATATTGCAGTCAGCAGAGAGGTCACCTACAACCCATGTATGCAGCTCTACAGATGCATTGGGGAAGTACTAGTCAACACCAAGGAGTGTATCCAAATTTTACAGTTGTTACATGATGGGCTGACGGAGCAGCATATCTGGCATGTACTGAGCATTACATGCACATGACACACCAGTGGGAGGTATTATAGATACACCATAATAGCCCACACATATAGGGGCCATGCACATAATTTCTGGGCATACAGAGGGTGCATAGCGAATGAAAGCAGTTAGGCCATGTAAATCCACTACACACAGATCAGGCAGGTAAAGTAGCAACAGACCTTTTGTTGTGGCTGCTTTTGTGGGCATTTAGAGGACTGTGATGTTAATGAGTGCTATCAATGTGTGTATGTTAACAAGTGTGATGCAGGATGGGGTAACACATGGACATATATGTGGGACTGTCTGTAAAGCCATGGACAGGTAGGTATTATGGAGGTGTGTGTGTGTGTGTGTGTGTGTGTGTGTGTGTGTGTGTGTGTGTGTGTGTGTGTGTGTGTGTGTGTACTGTTAGGCAATGCTGTACAGGTTTTAAAGTACGTGTATTGTTTTCCCCCACAGCTGGCGAGGTGGGTCAGGGTCCCTCCTGCAAGTAATTTGATGTAAGTGTCCATACAGACACCGATGATGATGATGATAATAATGTTGAAGCACAGGTGGGATTGTCAGGGGCCGACACTGTGCCAACATTTGACATCCCCCTTTTAGCCACCCCACCCCTGTGCACAGTCTCAGTGCTTATATGCACCCCATCACCAGTGGCCATAGTGGAGGGACAGCTGGCATTCAATGGCAGTGCACAGGAAAGTGTGGTAACCATGCCTACTGTGTCTGGTTGCAGCAGGCATAGCCAGATGTCCGGCAAGCCACCACAAAGGAAGATGACCCAGGGTGCTCGTGATAGGGCCGCTGAACATCATGCTCCTGGCAGAAGAGACATAGCTGCTACAAGCAGAAGCATGTTTCAGGCTGTCATGGCAGTGCAGACATGTATAGAATGTTACCACAGACAGGGCCTGAGGCTGCAGAGGGCTGATCTTGCATCTTCAGATGACAACACCCGTGAACTGGCTGGTGCCATCCATGGATTAACTGAGTCCATGAATAGACGGTCTGGTGAGATGATGGCCCTCATCAGCCATGGTCTATCCGTGCTTGAATATGTGGTGAGAGTGGGGTGACATACGCGTGGACACAGGCCAGCAACACCAACAGCTGATAGTCAACGTGGATGTGCAAGGACACCAAGGGGCTCCTGTAGTGGCAGTAGCAGCCTCGGCAGTGCCAGGGATGTGCTGTCCACACCATACCACAGTAGTCCATTTGCATGTGGTCCTGGCCAGTCTCAGGAGGGACCTGGTACCAGTGGACAAATGTCATTGGCAGGTGAAAGTAGCACATCGAGGCCTGTACCTGGACATGCTCACTGAACTCCTGGCAGGTACAGTCCACGTGTCCATGGCCAGAGGCTGTGAACTGCACACCTGGCCAGGTATGGTCTGCAGCTGTCCATAAACACCTGTGTAGGGCAGCCACATGGCAGAACTGTGTGCATGCATACCCACACACTATGCAAACACACCTAGGGCAACCCCATACCTACACACACCACATCACCTCGGCCAGCTCCACAGAGTACACCCCTCACCCACACAGATGATGTCAAATGTATGGCCCACCCTCGGCCTCTGGCAAACCAACACCACACCCTGTGCATATGATGATACCTGTGCCCCAACCCTGTCATCCATAGCATCAATGCAGGGACAGGCTGATATGGTTCTGATGCACACTGTGACTGTACAACAGTGCACCACAGTACTGCAGCGTAACATGTTGTAGGTAGTACAGTGTGAGGCATATTTGGCAGGTAGTGCAGCCATCCAGCAATGATGCCTTATAGCTGTTAGTAACTCCGGTTGGTTGCAGTCCCTATAAAGTTATCCATGTGGGTTGTAGGTGTACATGTGTCAGCACGAGGATGGTCTGCAGTCATATTGCACAATAGGGTATTTCACTGTGCTGACACCATGACTGTGACATATCTGGGGTACAGTTGAACACATTTCACAGGTTACTAAACCAGTTATTGCCTGTGCCACATGGACAGGTGGCCCGCTAAGGTATGTATACCCTGCAATCTGATGTAGACCCATCCACATACATGCACACTGTTACTTGCCAGCACTGGCACTAGACCCCTACCTAGTTATGTCATGATACTTACGTGTGTGGCTTACATTGCACACACCACACAGCATTTAGGGTGAGGTGTGTCCCAGGCTACATGGTACATGCAGAACATCCCCTGACATGTACAGTATGCTAATGGGGGATGTAATGGGTGTATTTGGATGATACATAGTGTGACATACCATCATATACACATTTACAGACAAATAACAGCCAGACACGCATCTGAGATACCAGGGCCTATCACTGCTAACTAACTTGACCTTGCCTTCAGTGTGTTACAGGTAGGCTGCACACATCACATACATAACTGGCTTGGATTGTGGTAACAGTTACCTGTATGATTGATGGTGACAGTGGTAACCATAAGGTGGTACATGGGACATATACCTGGTGTACCTCGGTGTAATAATGTACACAGCACCCACATCCCCCACTGGATATTGTACTCCCTGAAACCCATGATGACACTCTGCCATACCCACCCTCACACATTGGCCATGACTACAACACAACCCATAGTATACCCCAACATTGGTACTACAGGGATATGCATCTCATGCACATGCCACACTCATAGTAGGGCGTCAATCAAGCATAGGTTGCCTGTACATATCCCAGCAGGATACCTGCCATCTGCACATCTGTACAGGGACTGACAGTCATCAGCTTGGCAGGTAGCTATGCAGTAGCATTAGTGCATATACAGACCAGTAAGGGGTATATGCTGTGACACAGCTCATACACCAGGGATACAACAAGGATGCCTCAGTGTCCAGCCATGCTCGCAGGTGTGCCTGTTGTCAGTACTACATTAAGCACTCTGCTCTTGCCTGGGTTAGCACTGTCAACAGTATTACTGCCATGATACACTACATGCCAGTGTGACAGCAAATACTCTGAGCTACTACACTTGTATGCAACACATTTACATGGATAACAGTGCTGTACAGGCCTCATATATGTCTGTGTCCCACACATGACATTCACACCCCTTGCTACTGTAATGACAGCACATAGGTGCATGTATTGTACATGGCATTACATACACTTATTACAGGTTATCAGACTGGGTTGTGTGTCCTGGTTACCAGGACTAAACTATGCTTAGCAAGTATCAACATTGCTGCAATATAACAGCTAAGCTGATTTGTGCACTGGTAAGCACTGCCTACACTGTGTAAGTGCTTGTATGTTTACCCATAGCTTAGCACCACTTAGCTTTGTGCAAACCCAGGCAAACCCACATAAAGCTGCACAAAACTGCCTTAACTACTCTGTATCCAACAGCCCTTGTCCTGCCCAGCAACAAAATGAACAGCCCTTGCAGGTCTTGAACCCAGGACCCTTTACACTGACGTCACAGCACTTAACCACTACACCATGACCACTGTGAAGACTGCTATTGTTTTACCAATATAGCTGTCAATACACATATTGAGTAGTACTGAACATTCACCTGTAGTGCCTAACTTGTGTAGTCCTTGTTATTAATATGACTGTTGCATCACCTATGTTGTTTTATCATAATGTGCAAATAGCAGATACATACAGTGAGATACATGTGGTAGGGTATACACAACCATAACGTTTACTCATGACAGGAATATGGTTGTATACATATTATAGGTCTATATATGTCTACATGTACATACACATGTATACTCATACATATTGCTATGTGTACAGATGTGAGTAGCTATGTTGGTATATATGTAGATATTTATAACTATATGTGCATACATATCTATTCTGATATACCTACTACTGTCAATATATCTGAAGATATCCATACATCTATGTGCATATGTATCACTATCTGTATATGTGTAGTCATATATTGCTCTGTATATGTATATATCTGGGTGTGTATATGTATATCAATATACATATACATACCCATCTATATATGTGAATATGTATATGTGTAATTATATATATAGATATCTGGATAATTATATGTACATATATTTTCACCATATGTCCTGAACATGGAGTGTAACCCTACCCCAGCCCCTATAGTCCCAACTTCATAGTGCAAGGGGATGTCAGGTATGTATAGCAGGTAAATTAGTAGACTATTGCTACTGTAATAGGGATTGTCTTCACAGACCTGGTGTGTGTGGGAGGTCACATCTGCTTTTCACATGTGCACCATTGGCTACTTTCAGACATCCTGAGGACATCATAGTACAGTACCACTGCTAGCATGTAATGCCCCTGTGGACTGCAGCAGAGATATTGACCAATATATGTGGACATTCTGACACATTCTTTACAGTCCAGGGATATACACAGAACCTCTTAGTGCAAAACATGTGGACCAAGCCTGACAATATGGATATTAACAGCGATGTAGATGGGTATAACACATAATGACTGGTATACATCTGCCCCCATAGGTTATGCATTCACACACCCCTGTCTGTCCTGACACATAATAACCACTGGTACAGGGGTACCATGGCCACATACTACCCACTAGATATTGACATACATCTGTACAGCATCCCACTGCTCTGTCTGACATACATAACTGTTAAGAGAGGCCTGGCAGCAGTACATCTGGCAAGTATCTGGACATGACATCTCACTGGGTAAGTGCACTAAGCTGCTAGGCATGTAACAATGCACTGTGCAGGCTACAGGCAGACTGGCTCAACACTGGCCTACATCTCATATGGAGGAATGCACATGTACCTGCACATATAGCAGGCTCTACAGGCATGTCACAATACAGGGTAAGATACACCTGTGTGAAAGTGCATAACCACAACCAATGTGAACACAGCCACAACCACATATGGTAAGCTAGCATAATATTACAGTATATGGACTATCTGTTCAACACCAGGCTAGGCTTAAAATGGCTCACAAGGGCAGTTAGCCTAGTACTAATCTATGAACCTATGAACCTATGAACCATCCTCATATGTGCCACTCACAGACTAACCCTACATATACTGAGCCACTACAAAGTGTGGTCTGATGCCTGTCTGTGCTATGGGACATGTGTGTGTATGGCCTACAAACATGTAAGCCAATATGGTAACATAGAGCAGAGCAGCATGTAACATCAGATAGGACGGGACCTAGAACAATGACATCTACCACAGTCTGTACACAGGCAAAAGTACATATTAACAATACACACACTGATGACATTCACCATACATACACAGACCTCAGTACTGTACAAACAACCAGAGAATGTCCAGGTTATGTCATCAAATATAACCCCTACTGTAAATAACATGTGTAGCAGTCTGATATCTCACTGGCTTGTTATCAGATATGATGACACTAATTATGGTGTACAGCACATATGCACCTCTTAATGCATGACATGTACAAAGGTTGACAGACTTGTGGCTGGAAGCACATACACAGGGCCAATATTGACAAGTTTCTGTGATAACCTCATACATTTACTGTTGTAACAGGGTTTGTTGCAACGTATGTCCTATGAGGGATATGAAGTCAGTAACTGTCATGGCTTTCATCATCTACAGACTGCAATCCTCACACTACCTTCTGCAGTTCACATATAGATGCTCTGTGGGTAACACATGAAACCAAAGGCACCACACACTGCCCAGTCTGCAGATGACTCTACAAATGGGGATTCCTTATAAACATAGAACTGACATGGCAGGTATTAAAACATGTAGGACAGCAATATCCACACACACACTGTTAAACCAACATTACTCCAAATGCAGTTTAGCAGCACTTACAGTCTGTAGTCAGGTCAGGCACATCCCCATCCTGTGTGTTGCCCTGTTTCCACAATGTATGTTGTTAAAGGTAAATCCCCAATCCATCTGAGATGCTGTTTGTCAAACAACAGATCTAGTTCCTGCTCACAGTGAATGAAAAGGCCCAACACCAAGATGATGTTCCTAGATATTGGAGTGTGTTTCCATTCAATTGGCTATGGAAATGTTACCACAGCTGTTCCACATGCAATCAGCTAGGGGACGGCTGCAATTCGTGCAGAGGCCATCAGCTGATCATGAGCATCACTTAAAATACACATGCTACTGCCTAAGCAAAGCAGGTGTAGGTCTCTACATCCACCAGAGAGGGAGTGAGAGAGGCAGACAGAGGCAAAGACAAGTCAGGGAGGGGTGTGAGAGTAAAACTTAAGCAAGTTTGTGCCACACACCTACCAGCACAGGGTATCAAACCCCTGATGACTATGTAGTGCTATCACATTTCTATGCAGTTATTGGATACGCCATATAGGTTACATGTTGTGGAGCCCTCAGAACGTATATGTGATGGTGAGTGACATCTGCAACAGGGATATGGTAGCTATACAGCAGGTGTAGTACATGTGCCTGTCCGCATGAACAGGTGCCAGTGTCAACACAGCCACATTCTCACAGGGATGCATACATATTGACACACTTGGCAGGGCTAGGAATACAACCCATCACTAGTGAGATTGCCACAACACATTACTGTGCAGGTATCACATGCACCACAGGGGTCATATGAAGGTTATATGGGCAAAGGGTATGGGGAGACAGCATGTTTCAATATGCCAATGGGGGTTGTAGTGAGTGACAATGTGAACATACGCATCATACAACACAGACACACACACACACACACACACACACACACACACACACACACACACACACACACACACACACACACACACACACACACACACACACACACACACACAGTGCCAGTACTGACATGAATGGGTGCATTGATTCACGGCGTAGGGTACACCTTGGCATCAGGCCACATGACAATGGTCTGCATTGTGGCTCAGGGGTGTAGATTCTGGATTTGCCACACAGGTGGGTATTGTATTCACCATCCAGTCACCTGGGTGACTATTGCATGTTGCCATGTATGTGTTCCTTTACCCATGACATGGATGGTGTCTCTGATGTGCACACCTCCCACATGCATGTACAGTGACATGTGGAACTGTACCTGGGGTGTCTGACCCTTGTTGTGTACACAGATTATCCTCAGATGTGCCAGTCCTGGCCTCATGTGGCAGGAACTGGTAATGGACAGCAGGTTTACCCTGCACCTACATTGATAGCATGTTAACAGCATTCCCTGGTGTCAGTGGCATCTGTCCATAGAGGGCATGTTTTCAGACATGGTATGCCCTTTGTGAGTTACATTTGATGGCACCACAGGTGTTGCAGGTGTCCAGTGGGGAACATGGGGAAGGTGCACTGTCTGCATGTACATGCCTATTGGACAGATGGACAGGGTGCCATGCTCTCTGTAGGCCACTGCAATCACTCCTTAGTTACTATCAGTGGGCAATATGCTGTGTACTACCAACATAGCAGCTGTTGCCTAGGCAAGTGTGTGTGTGTATGAGGCAAGGGTTGAGAGTGTTCTCTGGCTAATGCTAGGGTTGCTAACTTTGTTGCCTGGACTTGATGTCACATGTATGGGTATGGATCTGCACCCCAGCCTCTCAGCTATTTAACATCTGTTATCCCTGGACATTGTGATATATACTAGGGCCACCATATAAGTAATTTGCAAAACCCACTCCACATTGTGCCCAGTTGTTACACACTCACAATCACCTCCACACAGGATACGACTTACAAACACAGACACACACACACACACACACACACACACACACACACACACACACACACACACACATCATGTGTGGGATTAGAACACCTACCTAACTATTTTATTATTCTACAACAAATGCAGTTATAGTATGCGCCATGGAGATTACTGAGGTACTCTTTCTCCAAAGGTGTATTTCACATTGGATGACATCAGCAGGATTGCCAAAGTAGGGCATTCGAATTGTAGTGAGTGTGGCTAGGCTAAAATGCACTGCTCCCTACACAGACATTGAAACACACACAACTGACATGTATAGGTATAGAACCCCTAACAGGGGTCTGTATCACACTACAGCGTGAAGCTGCTATAGGATGCACCACAGGGATTACTGGAGAACTCCTTCCCCAAAGGTGTATTTCACAGTGAATGACATCAGCAGGATTGCCAAAGTAGGGCATATGAAATGTACTGAGTGTGATTAGCCAAAAATGCATTGCTCCCTACACAGACATTGAAACACACATAACATCCAGAACTATCATGGGTGGGAATAGAATCCTACCAGAGTTCTATATCACAAACAGGTGAAAGAAGACCTTGAAATAACCTTTACCATTACAAAAAGTAACTAAAGTTTCAAAAGTTATAAAACACTACTCAAACAAGGTAGCTTCCTCAGAGGCTAAAAACTGAGATTAAAATGAGCTGTAAACACTTGCTGCTTTTTAACACTTACACTTACATCACTTACTAAAACATTACTAAATTTAATAAAAAATAATTTTTTAAAATTAAAAATGACCATTAAAACAATAATTACATTAACAAATAAAGTATTGGAAACAAAAATTAAAAAACACATTAAAAACTAAACAATATATAAACGTAATTAAACAAAAAACATAACATACTTTTTTCTTTTACTACTAATTTTTATTTCTATATTCATTTAAACAAACTTTTCTTAAACTAAAAATAAGTATTAAAAGATATATTTATAACAGTAAGATTCTACAATATAACACAACACTATCTTGAAACATTAAACAATAGAAACCTAACAAGAAGAAATGTTACAATTTAATGTGCATAAACATTGAACATGACAGATATAATAATACTATACTTATATATATGTATAAGACTACTCTATAGTGTAAATTGTCTAATACCAATCAATTCAAATAATTTCGGCTTCACAGTTCTTTCACAAACACATGCTAATGGTTGAATGGTTGAAAGTAAAAAAAGTTTTAAAAAAGTTGAATACTATATGTAAGCCCTGTACATAATACACATACAAGCAAAAAAGCTGCTCTTAACAATCAAACAACATTTAGCTGATTTATAAATCACAAGTAAAACTTCTACATTAAAAGAAACTGAACTACTACTCTTAATTCCCAAAGAGTTTCTGTTATTTACCTCATATAAGTTCATAAGAGTTCTATATCACACTACAGCACTACGCAGTTATGGAACACGCTACAGACATTTCTGATATACAACCTTCCCAGAGATGTATTTCTAGGTGGATGACATCAGCAGCCTTACCAAAGTAGAGCATTTCAATTGTAGGGAGTGTGACTACCCTAAAAAAGCATTGCTCTCTACACAGACAGAGACAAACACACAACACACACACAGTTGTCATGTCTAGGATTTGAACTTCTACCTAATTAGTTTATTACACTACAGTAGTACACAGTTATGGAACATGCCACAGAGACTACTGGGCTACAACTCTCCCAAAGGTGTATTTCACAGTGGATGACCTCAGCAGGCTTGTCATAGTAGGGCTATGGGGAGGGCAGTGTGTGTGTATAGGCCATAACCCATTCATCTAGAGGTTGAAACACCACATGCGGGCACACACAGGGTCATATTTCTCAAGTATGTGTATACAGCTACTAGATGACTACTTCCTTGTACAGTCATGTTGCACAGCTAGCACGTGCACCACATAGTCTGTAATGCTGACAGATACTGGTGGCTAGTATCTGCAGTGAGTGACATCTGAACCTCATGTGGTTGGGGGTCTTTGGCTATGTGCTGGGTGGGACAGGCCCGAGTGGCTCCTTGTCATAGTCACCCTCTTCCACACATCTATGTACGTCTACGTTTGGCTTATTATAGTGTGTTGTCATTACTTATATGTCTGTATTCATACCCACTGTGTGTGAAAAGCATGAGTGGTGTATACTGGCGTGTGTCTGCACTAACAACTGCGACTGCCAGATATGTCTGGCCCACTGGTGTTTGCAGACATGGCCTTCATGTGTTTAAGTGTGTGAGCATGCCCAGTATGCCCATCTATATTTAATGTGTGGATCGAGTCCAGGTAGTTTGTACTGCAGTTCTAACCTTTGTGTTGTACATCGACAGGTAGCATGCTGTTTCTGCAGGGTATCCATCGAGCATTTGGCATTGCTGTTACTACATTTCTGTATAGGATGAGGGGACTCACCTGACTATTTCTACAAAGGATTGGGGGGGCACACCTGACTGTTACTACATTTCTGCGTACGATGGGGGGGCACACCTGACTATTTCTACATTTCTACACAAGATTGGGGGGCACACCTGACTATTTCTACATTTCTACACAGGATTAGGGGACACACCTGACTGTTATTACAGTACTGCGTAGGATGGGGGGGCACACCTGTCTATTTCTACATTTCTATGCAGGATTGGAGGTGGCACACTTGACTGTTATTACATTACTACGTAGGATGGGGGGGAATACCTGACACTTGTACACATTTGCTATGACTGTGCTGGTATGTCAGGTATTCCATTTCATTCTGTATTCTTATCTATCATGCTGACTAGAGGCATACCAGTGTACTACAGATCATAGCTTTGGTTGCCCTACATATTAGTGTCCTACCCTTCAGAAATAACATCCTACTGCCTGATCTGCTGTAGTCTGTCTGTGTAGGCCTGGGGAGGGGGGGGTTAACCACAGCCATCATTCAAGGGCCATAGCACAGGCTCTGTTTGGGTTTGTCTACACCTGTCCTGCTAGCTGAGACTGTTGTTGGGTATGTGAAACTCCCTGACTGGCATGTGTAAGTCATATGGACACACATGTCACCCAACACATTTCCTGCAGTGGGTTTTGCAACCCTGTGTAGTACTGGCTACTATGGTGACTCCAGTATGTGTTACAGATGTCATGGTGCCACTAGGATGTCTACGTTCTTCTCAATAACATTCAGCCACCCAATTCCCTTGCTTGCTCACATCCATACCATAGATACAGGTAATGACACATTCTACTCCATTTGGCAATTGGTAGGTTGATTGACTTACCTTGAGGGTGTGCCAGAATTGCAGATGGTGCTGGAGGGCTGCCTATGTCGAATGCACATAGTACAGTCCCTATACATGGTTGAGCACAGGTAGTGTCATGTTTGGCATTCTTTTACTGTATGTGCAAGTCAGCAAGAGGTGTCATTCCCTGGGTCCCTACTGTGTCAGTGTATGTGCTATGCATTTTCTCTTTGCTGCAGCCTCAGCATACTGGGCATGCCTCCTTCTGCCTATTGAGGCAGGCTCAGATTGTTCCTCCTCCGAGTCACTCTGTGCCTGTGCAGGCCTTGGCATTGGTGGGGGGCTGTGGTCCTGCCCCATGCTGTTCCTGTTGCAGCTGATTCCACAGGATCATATTGTGTAGCATGGCACATACCATAACAATTTGGGTACATGTAGCTGGTGAGTACTGCAAGGCTCCACCGGATGTGTCCAGACACACAGAACTGTGACCTGAGCATCCCAAACACATGCTCTATTATAAGTCTGGTCTGTGCATGTGCCTCATTATGGCATTCTTGTTCAGATGTGTGTGCATTTCTGATCGGTGTCATCAGCCATGGCTCCAGTGTGTAACCGGCATCCCCCACTAGGTGACCGTAGGGGATGTCCCCACTGGCAAATCTCTGGTACAGCTGCATCAGATACCATCTGTGGGAATCGTGAGAGCTTCCAGGCCAGCCAGCACACACATTTATTATAATGCCCTAGGCATCATAGACAACCTGACAGTTGATGGAGGGGATGCCCCTGCGGTTGATGTAGGCCATTCCCTGATCACTGGGTGGTGCTTTGATGTATATGTACATGCAGTCTATAGTATGCCTCAGGGGTGTTCTGCTATTTGGTGGAAGAGAAGCATATTGCTGGCCAACACCTCACAGGTGTTGGGGAAATATACATGCTCACTGGCATGTGCTGACATGGCATCCAGGAACTGGTGGAATACTCTGGATGCTGATGACTGTGAGATCCCCATGATATCCCCAGTTGAGCTTTGGGAGGTACCTGTGGCTAGTATTCCTAGGCCTATGCATACCTTGGTATCCACTGGGATGGGTTCCCCTTGGTCAGTTTGGTGTGTCAGGTGTGGCCCGGCACAGCTCAACAATTTGCTGTAGGAGGTCTCTGTCCACCCTATAGCGCTTCACTATCTCCAGTTCATGTAGCCCCTGGTAGGTTACCCTGGGTCTGTACACTCTTCTCTGTCTCCTCACTGTGGGTTGATCGGCAGCATTCACATCCACACCACCCTCAGCCTCTTGCACATGTTGTTCTATGTTGCCTGCTGCAGCCCTTCTCATTTTGTAGGTTTGTTTGTAAAAATTTCCCCGCTTGTATACACCGGTGGTGTAGAGTGTGGGAAAAACCAGAGGGGAAGGTGTTTGCATAGTTTATAGTAGTGTTCTGGGCTTGGCTGGTCTGCTGCCTGTGTAATTGGCTGATTCTGAAACATGTCACCTGCCAGCTATGTTAGTTCTCCTTGATTACCTTCCTACTGCTGTTTTCCCTTCCCATTGCCTTCCTGTTTAAGCCCGGGGGCGCGCTGCACAAACAGAGGGCTCAAATGTGCACAGTGCTGCTATTTCCTGGTTTAACTTTCTTTTTCTTCCTTTAAAGCCTGGTGCGTGGCACGCACACCCGCTTAGGCAATGTAAAGAGTGCTAGGCAGATTCAGACACCCCCCCCCCAGCTGTGCTAAGCTAGGAGCAAACCCAAGCCACAGCACTCCAATCCGTTTACAGTATGCCTGACACACACCTCCGTGATGTCACCTAACTCCTATGCTTGCACCAAGCTATTCCTACCCTTATACTGTTGGGACCTGATTAATATACTGGGGAAAACTGGGAGTCACTATCATTCCCCTCATTTGCATAGGATTGCCTGCTAATGCATAGTTACATGTCTCACACTGAGCCTCCCCCCGTAGCAACCACTACTCACTGGCCATGTTGTCTTCTGCCTGCCACTGACTTGCATGGCAGAATACTGATTTTAGTTAGAATGCTTAATTTAAGTTTCTTTTGTGCGCCGCTGCCCTACACTTAAACAGCCAAGATCGGGTAAAAAAAATAAAAGTTGATTTTTTTTCCCCTATTTGCAATGCCAATGGCCTTATATTTGGCCATTGGCATGCTTACTAACTGATATGCAGCCTTTATTTGGAGCTGTCACAGCTCCGTTTTGGAGTTTGCAGAAAGTACTCGGTTACTAACTGAGTACATTTCTGCAGATTGCACTATTCCTGCACAGCCAGTTGCAAGCTTCTTGGATCGCAAAATCACCTCATTTGCATGAATTTCTCCTGCAAATGGAGTGATTTGTATACAGGGGCTTAGTCCATGCAGGACGAGTGCAGGAGCGCTCGTGCACACCCCTTCAGGCTGTTCCTGGATCACACGGCAGATATATTGCCTGCTAGAACTCCTGCACCAATCTTGCATGCTGTGCAAGGTATAGAGAACCCGGGGGATTATCTTCTTTAAGCACACTAAATGCAATTATGCTGTTTAGCTATCATAAAATAAAAAGTAAATAAAAAGAAAAAAGTAAAATTAAATATTCAAGTAGCAAAACTAGCTGCAGTAGCAGCAGCTACAAATACTTGCTCTTTTACTTTCACCTCATTAAGTGCAGCTTAAAAAGCCTCATTTAGTGAGTATGGAAAAAATTGCTTGTGAGCACTTGAAAGCATGCATATTACTGCATGTGTGTGTGTGTGTGTGTGTGTGTGTGTGTGTGTGTGTGTGTGTGTGTGTATGCAAGTATGCACATTTTCAGTTTGTTTGTGTTTGTCTGTGTGTCTGTGTACGAGACAGAGTGAGAGAGAGAGTGAGATTGTACAGCTCTCAATTTCTTTTCACAAGAATTCCATTCAAAGCCAATAACAGGAGAAGAGATCCAAACCCAGAAAAAAGTTTAAAATATAATCCTAATTCCCTTAAAACTAAATATATCAAAAGATTTTCAATCAGCAATCAGCTTCTGAACAGTCAGAAGTATGAAACTATAATGTCTCTTTTACTGAATGACTGTAATCCTTACATATTTACTAGAACTTCAGGCATTTTCAAAGGACATACCAAAAATATGAGGCAAAAATCAAGAGTGCTATGCAACAGTCAGGGAAAGTTTCATACCTCAAAAGGCATAAGGCAATGTTTTTCATTATATGAAAATGTTCATGTATTTTATCACATTGAGACTTGACTTCTGAGATATACTCAGTCAAGAAAGTTGATGTAAATACGGGGTGTGTGTGTCTGTGTGTCTGTGTGTGTGTGTGTGTGTGTGTGTGTGTGTGTGTGTGTGTGTGTGTGTGTGTGTGTGTGTGTGTGTGTGTGTGTGTGTGTGTGTGTGTGTGTGTGTGTGTGTGTGTGTGTATGCAACATTTACATAACTTATATTTTGCATATAAAATATTTCACCCAGCAACAATTCCATATGCTACAGGAACTTTGGCACAAAGAAAAATACAAAAAATATATATATTAATAAAAACAAATACAAACAATTTAACAAGTAGCCCATTATTTAACCACAATAATCCTCCCCAGGGTTCACCCTACAGGGAAATAATGGACCTTCCAGGAGTGATGAGGACATCTGCCATCATCCCTTTATGGTCTATTATTTCCCTATAATGCCCACCCTAACATCCAATATGCTTGCTTTTTGACTAATTTGTGAGCTCTGTTTTAAAAATGAAACTTGTGGCCAGCACACCTGCTCTTACCAAAGCAACATAATTAAAGAACCTGGTACATCAAACGTATATGTAAGCAGAGACAATGCAGTTACCAAAGCAACAGAACAACCATCAGTGTCATCTCACTCTGCATTATGAGGTCACAAAATAAAATTCTAGGACTTTTTGCTTTCACACTTGTTTGCTAGTCATTTCTATTGTGGTATTTCACAAGTTAAGAAGCAACTAAAACTGTAAGTGATTACTTAAGCCTTTTTAGGTAAGTACCCAGTTTATTGATTTGGGATTTTCGAGGATGGGCTGGAGTAATAGTTTACAATGATAATTTCTACAGGTTGTGCCTTAATTTAAAGATATTCATTCCTCAAACAAAATGCAACTTAGTCCTGATGGGAATCTAATATGGACACCTGCCTTTAAAGTCAATTTCTGAGTGTATGTGTAACTGAAATGATTACAGTGTAGGATTCTTATATGAATGGCAAAGCTTTTACAGTTTGATGTTTATGTAATGTGCAAACATGGCTTGAATGTTACAAGTAATGCTCACTGTACCCAGATAGAAAATATAAGAAGAAAAACTGGAAGGCCAGTTGCTGTTAGACTATTGACACATTTAACAGGCCTGCCCTTTCTGGTCAATATGAGGCAGTCTCAGCCTGTGCTGGGTATCATCTCCTGCAGAAACAGTTCATACTCTGGTAAGAAAAGGGTAGATATGAGTAGGAGCAGCAAGATTCCCAAGATCTAATTATTTTTAATAAGCAAGTAAGTGGGATGGACCAACTTCCTACTTTTTTCAGCTATGACATAATTGCATGAATAAGGAAATGCCATACTGTAATACAAAATAATCACAGCAAGAAAAAGCACAACAGAAAGCTTAAATGAAAGTAAAATAATTTTATACATAGAAGCATACATCTACTCTTATGTATACGCACACATGCACACCCGTACATACATACATAGACAAATGCAAAACATCTGTAACAAAGCCCTCCTGTCAATTAGCTGTTTCTTCTGCGAGACTATGTTAGTGCACCGGAGTGTAGCATTAGAAGGTATAAGGAGTGCATCCACTGATGCACTTTTAACAGGCAGGGCACAGGTGGATGATTAGAAAGGAGGATCCGTAGCAATTTGCTCTAGCTGCTGCTTAAGTCTACATGGACAGACTTTTCTTTTTGTGGTGGTTTATGTGCTGAGTTGCCCTGCATGTCCATATACATCCTGAGGTGTACTCAGTACACTGTAGACACAATTCCATGCCGGTATTTGGCAGATCAATATGGCAATTCCTGTTATGGTAATATAGGCCAGACACACTGCATATTGGCAGATTCTAAGATAAGTAACAAAGTGACAGAGAAGCCTCCTGCCATTCTAAAGGTTGAAGCCACATTTGTGATGGAGAAACTGTTCTTAATATGCTGAATAATTTATTTGTAAAGCAATCATTATTTGGAAGGGATTTATTTTTCCCAGTGCCTGGAGCACATTTTTTAAAAGTCATCAGTAATGCAATTAGGTAGTCTTCCTTGCTTATTTTCTAATATTTATTTTATGTTTGATTTTATTCTACTTATTTTTATTATCTGTTAACTGGTGTTTATTAATTAACCTTTACTCATGTATCATACATTGATTTATTTTGGAAATGTACAGTATTCTAAATAGTTTTATTGTGTCTACAGGAAGAGAGAGCAGAAAAATAGCCATGTGTTTAAGAAAATTTAAAAGCATGCATAAACCCTGCATTAATCTGAAGAAGTTTGCTCTCATGTTGGACAGAGCCGTTGGTGACATCAGAAACTGTTCAAGGAGAGTTCTACATCTTGTGTCTCTTGGTCAAGCAAGAGTGAAGTGCTGGTTGAATTCTCTGGTCAGAAGTCCAAATATAATTTCTGAGTGTGTGGTAAACAACACCCACTCTAAATCAATAAAGAACTCAAATACAGACATCCATACAGCTGCAACAGCAGGTGACAAGGCCACATCAATAAGCTGTGACATCAAGTCTAGTTCAATGCCCCTGCCATTCAGCAACATTAGTGCAGAAAACATGACTGAAAAGGATGAGCCAGAAATTATTAATGGCTATGGTGAAGAACTGGCAGAACTAGATATGTCAGAGTTTTCATGGTTAAACCTTATCACTGTCTCACTCTGTGCTGTTGAGGACAAAGAAGAGAATGAAGATAGTACATCTGATTGTCCCACAGAAATGGTTAGCTCAGATGTGTCATTAGATACTTGGTCAGACATCCAAAGTGTTTCTGTTCATGATGAGCAGACCAACTATCATGACACTGTAGCTGGTGTTGAAGATGAGCACACGGTTCCAAAATGCTTGTCTGAGGATAGTGATAGTCATGGCAGTGACAGGTCCATTAACTCAGAAGATGATTTACACTTTGATGATGATGACACCGAGCTCTCCACTAATTGCGAAAATAATACATACTTGGATGATGGTGACAAACAGCTAGTGAACTCTTTAATAAATAATACCTGTTATTCACTTTCCTTTCCTAAACTCTGGAGAAGTTTTCGAAAACATGAAGAAAAGGAAACATTTTGTTCCAGTCCAGTGAAGAATACATTTGACACTTTGAATGATTCTGACTGCACAATATCTAACACACCTGAAGTAGTCCATGTACAGTGTCAGAGGAGTCCCACAGAAGTAATAAAAGAATCAGAGTTTGATACACATAAGGAAAAGGAAAAGTCATGTTCCAATCCACTGAAGACTCCATTTAATACTTTTGTTGACTGTGACAGCAAAATATCTGTTATACCTGAACAAGTCTTTATCCAATTTCAGAGGGGGACCACTGATGTGGAGAAACAAGAGGATTTAGAAATGCAAAAGGAAAAAGAAAGGGTTTGCTCCAGTCCATTGAAGACTACATTTGACCCTTTGGATCAATGTGAGAGTACAATATCAAACATATCTGAAGTCGTCCATGCCCAGCACCAGGAGAGGCTTACTGATAAAGATGAAGAGTCGGCTACTGAAACAGCTGAAGAAAACCTTGAAAGTTCACAGTATCAATGGCAGAGTTTTAAGAAGGTACATTTCACATTTTGACTAGTGTGTGTGTGTGTGTGTGTGTGTGTGTGTGTGTGTGTGTGTGTGTGTGTGTGTGTGTGTGTGTGTGTGCGTGTGTGTGTGTGTCTATGTTTGTGTGTGTCTGTGTGTGTGTGTCTTATATGTAACCATTTTTTCTCTGAGCTACATATGCTAGTTCAAAGTCGTTAAGTTAGTCACTGCAGTAAGTAGAACAGTCTCCAACTCTCCTGGTCTCAAACAGTTTAAATAAGAAATCATTGCTGATTACATCTGAGCAGTGCTTCTTAGACGTAGATGTGTACCTTGCCTGTAAATAAGAAATCACTGCACATTACATAGTTTTTACATGTATGTGTGAGTCCTACCTGTAAATGAGAATCTACTGCTGTTAATATTTGAGCACTGCTTCTTATGTTCAGGCATGTACACTGCACATTACCATCTGAATTACTCTTTACGCTATGTCATTGGCTTGGACATACAACACGTTTATGCATATGCTGAGAAAACAATAGATTGGAAGGAAAGAGAGGGGGTAGAAATGCTTTATTTTGTTTAGGTACATTGGGCTTACTGTTTTAAGATTTTAAGTTATTTTAAAACAAAACAACTTTTCAGGATTAGATTAAAGACCACAATGCTCCTCTAAATTCATTTTTGTATGTTATATTGCTGTAACTCTTCCCATGCAGATGCCTTGAAAAGATTAGAACAATGTTGTGTCCACCGATATGTTTAACATGGGTAAATAGTACAGATGGGTTGTACTGACATTCACAACCACATTTTCAGAAACAGTTTAAGTTAGGTGGCATTCCTACTGCTAAAAGGGCTCAATGTGAACAGAAGCTGCATTTTAGCAAAACTAAGTGGATAATAACTGCAGTGTGGCAATCTGATCTGTTCCTACACACTGCTGTGTGCTTTGAGTACATATTTTACAAGAGAGATCCTAGAAACACATGGAGATGTATGCCATTTAGAAATGTGGGGCTGACTGATACTTATGTAAGAAAAGTCTGTTACAAAGCATCTTATCTGAGAAATGGCTTCAGGTATGTGAAAGGCAGTGTAGTGTGGCTAACAAAATAATTTCATGTTTATTCCAAGGCTTTTAAATACATATTTACACCAGTTGCTTGCAAGACCCATATCTGTAAACATATGTAATTACATCACAGAGCTAAGAAGGGAGAGATGAATAGATGAGAAGGGTAACCACTTACCAAATTGTGTACAATTTTTTATTCTTTACATAATTTTCCTGCCCTCTGAAACAGCATGTTTGTGTGTGTGTGTGTGTGTGTGT
Organism: Protopterus annectens; assembly: GCF_019279795.1. Classification (NCBI taxonomy): domain Eukaryota; kingdom Metazoa; phylum Chordata; order Ceratodontiformes; family Protopteridae; genus Protopterus; species Protopterus annectens. Next base: position 104,224,517 of record NC_056728.1, on the reverse strand, counting down.
GTGTGTGTGTGTGTGTGTGTGTGTGTGTGTGTGTGTGTGTGTGTGCGTGTGTGTGTGTGTCTATGTTTGTGTGTGTCTGTGTGTGTGTGTCTTATATGTAACCATTTTTTCTCTGAGCTACATATGTTAGTTCAAAGTCATTAAGTTAAGTCACTGCAGTAAGTAGAACAGTCTCCAACTCTCCTGTTTTGGAAAATGATAATAACCAGGCTATTTCCCGCTCTTTACAGCAGTCATCTTAGAGACAGTTTGGTAGATGAGTCTCTGATTTCTAACTGTGGCTGTAATATTGGATAAAGGCACAGGAGTGACAGGAGTGTGTGTTGTGCAAGCATTATTATGAGATTAGTTCTACAAGCCAGAATTCTTTTGTGCTGGTTAGATTTCGCAGTGTTGTAGTCACCATTGCTGTGAAAGCAGCCAGCTGTGTTTAAGTACAACATCTAATAGTGACTAATTCAAACAGGGCAGTTCCTATAGATTGTCCCATTTATGGGGGGAGGCATGTGCTGTATAAATTAGTAACTAAGAAGTTGCATAGCTGGAGAAAGGGTAGGGTGTGCCAAGCAATGCTTCAGGGTAGTAAAATCTAAAGAAGTGCAGTTTCCTTTAATAATTTAAAATGTTCTTTCTGCAGGTCCACTTCCCTCTCAGCAACATTAGTGCAGAAAACATGACTGAAAAGGATGAGCCAGAAATTAATGATGGCCACGGTGAAGAACCCACAGAACTACATATGTCAGATTTTTCATGGTTAAACCTTATCACGGTCAGACTCTGTGCTGTTGAGGACAAAGAAGAGAATGAAGATAGTACATTTGATTGTCCCACAGAAATGGTTAGCTCAGATTTGTCATTAGATACTTGGTTAGACATCCAAAGTGTTTCTGTTGATGAAGAGCAGACTCACTGTCATGACACTGAAGCTGGTGTTGAAGATGAGCACATGGTTCCAAAATGCTTGTCTGAGGATAGTGATAGTCATGGCAGTGACAGGTCCATTAACTCAAAAGATGATTTACACTTTGATGATGATGACACCGAGCTCTCCACTAATTGCGAAAATAATACAGACTTGGATGATGGTGACAAACAGCTAGTGAACTCCCTAATAAATAATACCAGTTATCCACTTTCCTTTCCTAAATTCTGGAGAAGTTTTCCAAAACATGAAGAAAAGGAAACATTTTGTTCCAGTTCAGTGAAGAATACATTTGACACTTTGAATGATTCTGACTGCACAATATCTAACACACCTGAAGTAGACCATGTACATTGTCAGAGGAGTCCCACAGAAGTAGTAAAAGAGTCAGAGTTTGATACACATAAGGAAAAGGAAAAGTCGTGTTCCAATCCACTGAAGACTCCATTTGATACTTTTGATGACTGTGACAGCAAAATATTTGTTATACCTGAACAAGTCTTTATCCAATTTCAGAGGGGGACCACTGATGTGGAGAAACAAGAGGATTTAGAAATGCAAAAGGAAAAAGAAAGGGTTTGCTCCAGTCCATTGAAGACTACATTTGACCCTTTGGATCAATGTGAGAGTACAATATCTAACATATCTGAAGTCGCCCATGCCCAGCACCATGAGAGGCTTACTGATAAAGATGAAGAGTTGGCTACTGAAACAGCTGAAGAAAACCTTGAAAGTTCACAGTATCAATGGAAGAGTTTTAAGATGGTACGTTTCACTTTTTGACTAGTGTGTGTGTGTGTGTGTGTGTGTGTGTGTGTGTGTGTGTGTGTGTGTGTGTGTGTGTGTGTGTGTGTGTGTGTGTGTGTGCGTGTCTTATATGTAACCATTTTTTCTCTGAGCTACATATGCTAGTTCAAAGTCGTTAAGTTAGTCACTGCAGTAAGTAGAACAGTCTCCAACTCTCCTGTTTTGGAAAATGATAATAACCAGGCTATTTCCCTCTCTTTACAACAGTCATCTTAGAGACAGTTTGGTAGATGAGTCCCTGATTTCTAACTGTGGCTGTAATATTGGATAAAGGCACAGGAGTAACAGGAGTGTGTGTTGTGCAAGCATTATTATGAGATTAGTTGTGCAAGCCAGCATTCTTTTGTGCTGGTTAGATTTTGCAGTGTTGTAGTCACCATTGCTGTGAAAGCAGCCAGCTGTGTTTAAGTACAATATCTAATAGTGACTAATTCAAACAGGGCAGTTCCTACAGATTGTCCCATTTATGAGGGGAGGCATGTGCTGTATAAATTAATTAAGCTGCATTTATTTGAAGAGGGCTATGTTATAGTTGTTAGATGCATGCCTCTGAAATAGCATAGTTCATTTAATGGAAAAGGGTTGGGAAGAGTTTTGTACATTGAAATTCTGAGACGAAGGAAAACTGATGCCCACACATCATGAACTATATTGGCTGCTGCCCTTGACTGGGAAACTTTCACTCTAAAGTAACTAAGAAGTTGCATAGCTGGAGAAAGGGTAGGGTGTGCCAAGCAATGCTTCAGAGTAGTAAAATCTAAAGAAGTGCAGTTTCCTTTAATAATTTAAAATGTTCTTTCTGCAGGTCCACTTCCCTCCCAGCAACATTAGTGCAGAAAACATGTCTGAAAAGGATGAGCCAGAAATTAATAATGGCCACTGTGAAGAACCCACAGAACTACATATGTCAGATTTTTCATGGTTAAACCTTATCAAGGTCAGACTCTGTGCTGTTGAGGACAAAGAAGAGAATGAAGATAGTACATCTGATTGTCCCACAGAAATGGTTAGCTCAGATTTGTCATTAGATACTTGGTCAGACATCCAAAGTGTTTCTGTTGATGAAGAGCAGACTCACTGTCATGACACTGAAGCTGGTGTTGAAGATGAGCACACGGTTCCAAAATGCTTGTCTGAGGATAGTGATAGTCATGGCAGTGACAAGTCCATTAACTCAGAGGATGATGTACACTTTGATGGTGATGACACCGAGCTGTCCACTAATTGTGAAAATAATACAGACTTGGATGATGGTGACAAACAGCTGGTGAACTCCTTTATAAATAATACCAGTTATCCACTTTCCTTTTCTAAACCCTGGAGAAGTTTTCCAAAACATGAAGAAAAGGAAACATTTTGCTCCAGTCCAGTGAGGACTACGTTTGACCCTTTGGATCAATGTGATAGTACAATATCTAACATATCTGAAGTCGTCCATGCCCAGCACCAGCAGAGGCTTTCTGATAAAGATGAAGAGTCGACTACTGAAACAGCTGAAGAAAACCTTGAAAGTTTACAGTATCAATGGAAGAGTTTTAAGATAGTACGTTTCACTTTTTGACTAGTTTGTGTGTGTGTGTGTGTGTGTGTGTGTGTGTGTGTGTGTGTGTGTGTGTGTGTGTGTGTGTGTGTGTGTGTGTGTGTGTGTGTGTGTGTGTGGGTATGTGTGTTTGTGTGCATGCTGTATGTTTCCTGTACTCGCCCAGCCCTTATAGAGTCAGAGTAGGCTGTTTCCACATCTTTGTGCCTTACCCTTCATGGATCATGGGTCATTTCCTCTATTCCTTCCCTGCATAATGTTATAGCAAGCTGTTTCTTAATTAGTCACACTGCCTCACGACAGGAAGATACTATGGGTTTGTCTACTCTGAGCACGAGTGCCACTAGCTAGTCACTGAACTATCATGGGAAGGTAATGGTTCTGGGTGGCTACAGTGTTCCCCCAAAGAAAATGGAATAGGGTTGCTGGGCTTTGTCCCGTTAATCATGACAGTTCCAAAGACAATGGCAGTTTCAGCTTTAGTGCTCTGTAATACTTTCAGAAGTGCTGAAGTTTTGTGTAAATGTTTGCTGTGTTTTGACTATAAATCATAAGCATGATAAAATGCAGCATTTCTTCTTTGTGCTCCCCCATTTATCCTTCTGTTTTGTACTTCTTGTTTACTACCTCAAATTTATGATCATACTGATGACAAGTGTGGCAGAAAGTGTTTTATAGACACTGTCAGCCTCAGTGGAAAGGTTAAGGTGAGTTTAACTCCTGCATTGAGAGACACTTCAGTACATAAGGCTGGTCTCAAACAGTTTAAATAAGAAATCATTGCTGATTACATCTGAGCAGTGCTTCTTAGACGTAGATGTGTACCTTGCCTGTAAATAAGAAGTCACTGCACATTACATACTTTTTACATGTATGTATGAGTCCTACCTGTAAATGAGAATCTACTGCTGTTAATATTTGAGCACTGCTTCTTATGTTCAGGCATGTACACTGCACATTACCATCTGAATTACTCTTTACGCTATGTCATTGGCTTGGACATACAACACGTTTATGAATATGCTGAGAAAACAAAAGATTGGAAGGAAAGAGAGGGGGGGTAGAAATGCTTTATTTTGTTTAGGTACATTGGGCTTACTGTTTTAAGATTTTAAGTTATTTTAAAACAGAACAACTTTTCAGGATTAGATTAAAGACCACAATGCTCCACTAAATTCATTTTTGTATGTTATATTGCTGTAACTCTTCCCATGCAGATGCCTTGAAAAGATTAGAACAATGTTGTGTCCACCAATATGTTTAACATGGGTAAATAGTACAGATGGGTTGTACTGACATTCACAACCACATTTTCAGAAACAGTTTATGTTAGGTGGCATTCCTACTGCTAAAAGGGCTCAATGTGAACAGAAGCTGCATTTTAGCAAAACTAAGTGGATAATAACTGCAGTGTGGCAATCTGATCTGTTCCTACACACTGCTGTGTGCTTTGAGTACATATTTTACAAGAGAGATCCTAGAAACACATGGAGATGTATGCCATTTAGAAATGTGGGGCTGACTGATACTTATGTAAGAAAAGTCTGTTACAAAGCATCTTATCTGAGAAATGGCTTCAGGTATGTGAAAGGCAGTGTAGTGTGGCTAACAAAATAATTTCATGTTTATTCCAACGATTTTAAATACATATTTGCGCCAGTTGCTTGCAAGGCCCATATCTGTAAACATATGTAATTATATTACAGAGCTAAGAAGGGAGAGATGAATAGATGAGAAGGGTAACCACTTACCAAACTGTGTACAATTTTTTATTCTTTACATAATTTTCCTGCCCTCTGAAACAGCATGTGTGTGTGTGTGTGTGTGTGTGTGTGTGTGTGTGTGTGTGTGTGTGTGTGTGTGTGTGTGTGTGTGTGTGTGTGTGTGTGTGTGTGTGTGTGTGTGTGTGTGTGTGTGTGTGTGTGTGTGTGTGTGTGTGTGTGTGTGCGTGTATGTGTGCATGTGTGTGTCTGTGTGTGTGTGTGTGTCTGTGTGCATTATAGGTAACCATATTTTCTCTGAGCTACATATGCCAACAAACTCCCATTTGCTTGTTCAAAGTTGTTAAGTTAGTCACTCCAGTGAGTAGAACAGTCTCCATCTCTCCTGTTCTGGAAAATGATAATAACCAGGTTATTGCCCTCTCTTTGCAGCAGTCATCTGACACCCAGACTGGTAGATGAGTCTCTGATTTCTATCTGTGGCTGTAAAATTGCGTAAAGGCACAGGAGCAACAGGAGTTGTGTGTTGTGCAGTCTTTATTGTGAGGTTAGTTGTACAAGCCAGCATTCTTTTGTGCTGGTTAGATTTTGCAGTGTTGTAGTCACCATTACTGTGAAAGCAGCCAGCTGTCATTAAGTACAATATCTACTAATTCAAACAGGGTGATTCCTATAGATTGTCCTATTTATGAGGGGAGGCATATGTAGTATAAAGTAATTAAGCTGCATTTATTTGAAGAGGGCTATGTTATATTTGTAAGATGCATGCCTCTGAAAGAGCATAGATAATTTAATGGAAAAGGGATGGGGAGAGTTTTGTACATTGAATTCTGAGACGAAGGAAAACTCATGCCTACACATCATGAACTACCTTGCCTGCTGCCCTTGACTGGGAAACTTTCACTCTAAAGTAACTAAGAAGTTGCATAGCTGGAGAAAGGGTAGGGTGTGCCAAGCAATGCTTCAGAGTTGTAAAATCTAAAGCAGTGCAGTTTCCTTTAATAATTTAAAATGTTCTTTCTGCAGGTCCACTTCCCTGTCAGCAACATTAGTGCAGAAAACATGACTGAAAAGGATGAGCCAGAAATTATTAATGGCCTCGGTGAAGAACCCACAGAACTACATATGTCAGATTTTTCATGGTTAAACCTTATCACTGTCACACTCTGTGCTGTTGAGGACAAAGAAGAGAATGCAGATAGTACATCTGATTGTCCCACAGAAATGGTTAGCTCAGATGTGTCATTAGATACTTGGTCAGATATCCGAAGTGTTTCTGTTGATGAAGAGCAGACACACTATCATGACACTGAAGCTGATGTTGAAGATGAGCACACGGTTCCAAAATGCTTGTCTGAGGATAGTGACAGTCATGGCAGTGACAGGTCCATTAACTCAGAGGATGATTTACACTTTGATGGTGATGACACCAAGCTCTCCACTAATTGTGAAAATAATACGGACTTGGATGATGGTGACAAACAGCTGGAGAACTCCCTAATAAATAATACCAGTTATCCACTTTCCTTTTCTAAACCCTGGAGAAGTTTTCCAAAACATGAAGAAAAGGAAACATTTTACTCCAGTCCAGTGAGGACTACATTTGACCCTTTGGATCAATGTGATAGCACAATATCTAACATATCTGAAGTCGTCCATGCCCAGCACCAGAAGAGGCTTACTGATAAAGATGAAGAGTCAGCTACTGAAACAGCTGAAGAAAACCTTGAAAGTTTACAGTATCAATGGAAGAGTTTTAAGATGGTACGTTTCACTTTTTGACTAGTGTGTGTGTGTGTGTGTGTGTGTGTGTGTGTGTGTGTGTGTGTGTGTGTGTGTGTGTGTGTGTGTGTGTGTGTGTGTGTGTGTGTGTGTGTGTGTGTGTGTGTGTGTGTGTGTGTGTGGGTGTGTGTGTGTGTATGTGTGTTTGTGTGCGTGCTGTATGTTTCCTGTACTCCCCCAGCCCTTATAGAGTCAGAGTAGACTGTTTCAGCATCTTTTTTTCCCTTGCCCTACATGGATCCCAGTTTCTTTCCTTTACTCCCCCCGTCCCTAGTAAATGTGAGAGTAGGCTGTTTCCACATCTTTGTGCCTTACCCTTCATGGATCATGGGTTATTTCCTCTATTCCTTCCTCGCATAATGTTATAGCAAGCTGTTTCTTAATTAGTCACACTGCCTCACGACAGGAAGATACTATGGGTTTGTCTACTCTGAGCATGAGTGCCACTAGCTAGTCACTGAACTATCATGGGAAGGTAATGGTTCTGGGTGGCTACAGTGTTCCCCCAAAGAAAATGGAATAGGGTTGCTGGGCTTTGTCCCGTTAATCATGACAGTTCCAAAGACAATGGCAGTTTCAGCTTTAGTGCCCTGTAATACTTTCAAAAGTGCTGAAGTTCTGTGTAAATATGTTTGCTGTGTTTTGACTATAAAACATAAGCATGATAAAATGCAGCATTTCTTCTTTGTGCTCCCCCATTTATCCTTCTGTTTTGTACTTCTTGTTTACTACCTCAAATTTATGATCATACTGATAACAAGTGTGGCAGAAAGTGTTTTACAGACACTGTCAGCCTCAGTGGAAAGGTTAAGGTGAGTTTAACTCCTGCGTTGAGAGACACTTGAGTACATAAGGCTGGTCTCAAACAGTTTAAATAAGAAATCATTGCTGATTACATCTGAGCAGTGCTTCTTAGACGTAGATGTGTACCTTGCCTGTAAATAAGAAGTCACTGCACATTACATAGTTTTTACATGTATGTGTGAGTCCTACCTGTAAATGAGAATCTACTGCTGTTAATATTTGAGCACTGCTTCTTATGTTCAGGCATGTACACTGCACATTACCATCTGAAGTACTCTTTATGCTATGTCATTGGCTTGGACATACAACACGTTTATGAATATGCTGAGAAAACAATAGATTGGAAGGAAAGGGAGGGGGTAGAAATGCTTTATTTTGTTTAGGTACATTGGGCTTACTGTTTTAAGATTTTAAGTTATTTTAAAACAAAACAACTTTTCAGGATTAGATTAAAGACCACAATGCTCCTCTAAATTCATTTTTGTATGTTATATTGCTGTAACTCTTCCCATGCAGATGCCTTGAAAAGATTAGAACAATGTTGTGTCCACCAATATGTTTAACATGGGTAAATAGTACAGATGGGTTGTACTGACATTCACAACCACATTTTCAGAAACAGTTTAAGTTAGGTGGCATTCCTACTGCTAAAAGGGCTCAATGTGAACAGAAGCTGCATTTTAGCAAAACTAAGTGGATAATAACTGCAGTGTGGCAATCTGATCTGTTCCTACACACTGCTGTGTGCTTTGAGTACATATTTTACAAGAGAGATCCTAGAAACACATGGAGATGTATGCCATTTAGAAATGTGGGGCTGACTGATACTTATGTAAAAAAAGTCTGTTACAAAGCATCTTATCTGAGAAATGGCTTCAGGTATGTGAAAGGCAGTGTAGTGTGGCTAACAAAATAATTTCATGTTTATTCCAAGGCTTTTAAATACATATTTACACCAGTTGCTTGCAAGACCCATATCTGTAAACATATGTAATTACATCACAGAGCTAAGAAGGGAGAGATGAATAGATGAGAAGGGTAACCACTTACCAAATTGTGTACAAGTTTTTATTCTTTATATAATTTCCCTGCCCTCTGAAACAGCATGTTTGTGTGTGTGTGTGTGTGTGTGTGTGTGTGTGTGTGTGTGTGTGTGTGTGTGTGTGTGTGTGTGTGTGTGTGCGTGTGTGTGTGTGTCTATGTTTGTGTGTGTCTGTGTGTGTGTGTCTTATATGTAACCATTTTTTCTCTGAGCTACATATGCTAGTTCAAAGTCATTAAGTTAAGTCACTGCAGTAAGTAGAACAGTCTCCAACTCTCCTGTTTTGGAAAATGATAATAACCAGGCTATTTCCGCTCTTTACAGCAGTCATCTTAGAGACAGTTTGGTAGATGAGTCTCTGATTTCTAACTGTGGCTGTAATATTGGATAAAGGCACAGGAGTGACAGGAGTGTGTGTTGTGCAAGCATTATTATGAGATTAGTTCTACAAGCCAGAATTCTTTTGTGCTGGTTAGATTTCGCATTGTTGTAGTCACCATTGCTGTGAAAGCAGCCAGCTGTGTTTAAGTACAACATCTAATAGTGACTAATTCAAACAGGGCAGTTCCTATAGATTGTCCCATTTATGGGGGGAGGCATGTGCTGTATAAATTAGTAACTAAGAAGTTGCATAGCTGGAGAAAGGGTAGGGTGTGCCAAGCAATGCTTCAGGGTAGTAAAATCTAAAGAAGTGCAGTTTCCTTTAATAATTTAAAATGTTTTTTCTGCAGGTCCACTTCCCTCTCAGCAACATTAGTGCAGAAAACATGACTGAAAAGGATGAGCCAGAAATTAATGATGGCCACGGTGAAGAACCCACAGAACTACATATGTCAGATTTTTCATGGTTAAACCTTATCACGGTCAGACTCTGTGCTGTTGAGGACAAAGAAGAGAATGAAGATAGTACATTTGATTGTCCCACAGAAATGGTTAGCTCAGATTTGTCATTAGATACTTGGTTAGACAGCCAAAGTGTTTCTGTTGATGAAGAGCAGACTCACTGTCATGACACTGAAGCTGGTGTTGAAGATGAGCACATGGTTCCAAAATGCTTGTCTGAGGATAGTGATAGTCATGGCAGTGACAGGTCCATTAACTCAAAAGATGATTTACACTTTGATGATGATGACACCGAGCTCTCCACTAATTGCGAAAATAATACAGACTTGGATGATGGTGACAAACAGCTAGTGAACTCCCTAATAAATAATACCAGTTATCCACTTTCCTTTCCTAAATTCTGGAGAAGTTTTCCAAAACATGAAGAAAAGGAAACATTTTGTTCCAGTTCAGTGAAGAATACATTTGACACTTTGAATGATTCTGACTGCACAATATCTAACACACCTGAAGTAGACCATGTACATTGTCAGAGGAGTCCCACAGAAGTAGTAAAAGAGTCAGAGTTTGATACACATAAGGAAAAGGAAAAGTCGTGTTCCAATCCACTGAAGACTCCATTTGATACTTTTGATGACTGTGACAGCAAAATATTTGTTATACCTGAACAAGTCTTTATCCAATTTCAGAGGGAGACCACTGATGTGGAGAAACAAGAGGATTTAGAAATGCAAAAGGAAAAAGAAAGGGTTTGCTCCAGTCCATTGAAGACTACATTTGACCCTTTGGATCAATGTGAGAGTACAATATCTAACATATCTGAAGTCGCCCATGCCCAGCACCAGGAGAGGCTTACTGATAAAGATGAAGAGTTGGCTACTGAAACAGCTGAAGAAAACCTTGAAAGTTCACAGTATCAATGGAAGAGTTTTAAGATGGTACGTTTCACTTTTTGACTAGTGTGTGTGTGTGTGTGTGTGTGTGTGTGTGTGTGTGTGTGTGTGTGTGTGTGTGTGTGTGTGTGTGTGTGTGTGTGTGTGTGTGTGTGTGTGTGTGTGTGTGTGTGTGTCTTATATGTAACCATTTTTTCTCTGAGCTACATATGCTAGTTCAAAGTCGTTAAGTTAGTCACTGCAGTAAGTAGAACAGTCTCCAACTCTCCTGTTTTGGAAAATGATAATAACCAGGCTATTTCCCTCTCTTTACAACAGTCATCTTAGAGACAGTTTGGTAGATGAGTCTCTGATTTCTAACTGTGGCTGTAATATTGGATAAAGGCACAGGAGTAACAGGAGTGTGTGTTGTGCAAGCATTATTATGAGATTAGTTGTGCAAGCCAGCATTCTTTTGTGCTGGTTAGATTTTGCAGTGTTGTAGTCACCATTGCTGTGAAAGCAGCCAGCTGTGTTTAAGTACAATATCTAATAGTGACTAATTCAAACAGGGCAGTTCCTACAGATTGTCCCATTTATGAGGGGAGGCATGTGCTGTATAAATTAATTAAGCTGCATTTATTTGAAGAGGGCTATGTTATAGTTGTTAGATGCATGCCTCTGAAATAGCATAGTTCATTTAATGGAAAAGGGTTGGGAAGAGTTTTGTACATTGAAATTCTGAGACGAAGGAAAACTGATGCCCACACATCATGAACTATATTGGCTGCTGCCCTTGACTGGGAAACTTTCACTCTAAAGTAACTAAGAAGTTGCATAGCTGGAGAAAGGGTAGGGTGTGCCAAGCAATGCTTCAGAGTAGTAAAATCTAAAGAAGTGCAGTTTCCTTTAATAATTTAAAATGTTCTTTCTGCAGGTCCACTTCCCTCTCAGCAACATTAGTGCAGAAAACATGTCTGAAAAGGATGAGCCAGAAATTAATAATGGCCACTGTGAAGAACCCACAGAACTACATATGTCAGATTTTTCATGGTTAAACCTTATCAAGGTCAGACTCTGTGCTGTTGAGGACAAAGAAGAGAATGAAGATAGTACATCTGATTGTCCCACAGAAATGGTTAGCTCAGATTTGTCATTAGATACTTGGTCAGACATCCAAAGTGTTTCTGTTGATGAAGAGCAGACTCACTGTCATGACACTGAAGCTGGTGTTGAAGATGAGCACACGGTTCCAAAATGCTTGTCTGAGGATAGTGATAGTCATGGCAGTGACAAGTCCATTAACTCAGAGGATGATGTACACTTTGATGGTGATGACACCGAGCTGTCCACTAATTGTGAAAATAATACAGACTTGGATGATGGTGACAAACAGCTGGTGAACTCCCTAATAAATAATACCAGTTATCCACTTTCCTTTTCTAAACCCTGGAGAAGTTTTCCAAAACATGAAGAAAAGGAAACATTTTGCTTCAGTCCAGTGAGGACTACATTTGACACTTTGGATCAATGTGATAGTACAATATCTAACATATCTGAAGTCGTCCATGCCCAGCACCAGAAGAGGCTTTCTGATAAAGATGAAGAGTCGGCTACTGAAACAGCTGAAGAAAACCTTGAAAGTTTACAGTATCAATGGAAGAGTTTTAAGATGGTACATTTCACTTTTTGACTAGTGTGTGTGTGTGTGTGTGTGTGTGTGTGTGTGTGTGTGTGTGTGTGTGTGTGTGTGTGTGAGTGTGTGTTTGTGTGCGTGCTGTATGTTTCCTGTACTCCCCAGCCCTTATAGAGTCAGAGTAGGCTGTTTCCACATCTTTGTGCCTTACCCTTCATGGATCATGGGTTATTTCCTCTATTCCTTCCCTGCATAATGTTATAGCAAGCTGTTCCTTAATTAGTCACAATGCCTCACGACAGGAAGGTACTATGGGTTTGTCTACTCTGAGCATGAGTGCCACTAGCTAGTCACTGAACTATCATGGGAAGGTAATGGTTCTGGGTGGCTACAGTGTTCCCCCAAAGAAAATGGAATAGGGTTGCTGGGCTTTGTCCCGTTAATCATGACAGTTCCAAAGACAATGGCAGTTTCAGCTTTAGTGCTCTGTAATACTTTCAGAAGTGCTGAAGTTTTGTGTAAATGTTTGCTGTGTTTTGACTATAAAACATAAGCATGATAAAATGCAGCATTTCTTCTTTGTGCTCCCCATTTATCCTTCTGTTTTGTACTTCTTGTTTACTACCTCAAATTTATGATCATACTGATGACAAGTGTGGCAGAAAGTGTTTTATAGACACTGTCAGCCTCAGTGGAAAGGTTAAGGTGAGTTTAACTCCTGCATTGAGAGACACTTCAGTACATAAGGCTGGTCTCAAACAGTTTAAATAAGAAATCATTGCTGATTACATCTGAGCAGTGCTTCTTAGACGTAGATGTGTACCTTGCCTGTAAATAAGAAGTCACTGCACATTACATACTTTTTACATGTATGTATGAGTCCTACCTGTAAATGAGAATCTACTGCTGTTAATATTTGAGCACTGCTTCTTATGTTCAGGCATGTACACTGCACATTACCATCTGAATTACTCTTTACGCTATGTCATTGGCTTGGACATACAACACGTTTATGAATATGCTGAGAAAACAAAAGATTGGAAGGAAAGAGAGGGGGGTAGAAATGCTTTATTTTGTTTAGGTACATTGGGCTTACTGTTTTAAGATTTTAAGTTATTTTAAAACAAAACAACTTTTCAGGATTAGATTAAAGACCACAATGCTCCTCTAAATTCATTTTTGTATGTTATATTGCTGTAAATCTTCCCATGCAGATGCCTTGAAAAGATTAGAACAATGTTGTGTCCACCAATATGTTTAACATGGGTAAATAGTACAGATGGGTTGTACTGACATTCACAACCACATTTTCAGAAACAGTTTAAGTTAGGTGGCATTCCTACTGCTAAAAGGGCTCAATGTGAACAGAAGCTGCATTCTAGCAAAACTAAGTGGATAATAACTGCAGTGTGGCAATCTGATCTGTTCCTATACACTGCTGTGTGCTTTGAGTAGTTATTTTACAAGAGAGATCCTAGAAACACATGGAGATGTATGCCATTCAGAAATGTGGGGCTGACTGATACTTATGTAAGAAAAGTCTGTTACAAAGCATCTTATCTGAGAAATTGCTTCAGGTATGTGAAAGGCAGTGTGGCTAACAAAATAATTTCATGTTTATTCCAAGGATTTTAAATACATATTTGCGCCAGTTGCTTGCAAGGCCCATATCTGTAAACATATGTAATTATATTACAGAGCTAAGAAGGGAGAGATGAATAGATGAGAAGGGTAACCACTTACCAAATTGTGTACAAGTTTTTATTCTTTATATAATTTTCCTGCCCTCTGAAACAGCATGTGTGTGTGTGTGTGTGTGTGTGTGTGTGTGTGTGTGTGTGTGTGTGTGTGTGTGTGTGTGTGTGTGTGTGTGTGTGTGTGTGTGTGTGTGTGTGTGTGTGTGTGTGTGTGTGTGTGTGTGTGTGTGTGTGTGTGTGTGTGTGTGTGTGTGTGTGTGTGTGTGTGTGTGTGTGTGTGTGTGTGTGTGTGTGTGTGTGTGTGCATGTGTGCGTGTGTGCGTGTGTGTGTGTGTGTGTGTGTGTGTGTGTGTGTGTGTGTGTGTGTGTGTGTGTGTGTGTCTGTGTGCATTATAGGTAACCATATTTTCTCTGAGCTACATATGCCAACAAACTCCCATATGCTAGTTCAAAGTTGTTAAGTTAGTCACTGCAGTGAGTAGAACAGTCTCCATCTCTCCTGTTCTGGAAAATGATAATAACCAGGTTATTGCCCTCTCTTTGCAGCAGTCATCTGACACCCAGACTGGTAGATGAGTCTCTGATTTCTAACTGTGGCTGTAATATTGTGTAAAGGCACAGGAGCAACAGGAGTTGTGTGTTGTGCAGTCTTTATTATGAGGTTAGTTGTACAAGCCAGCATTCTTTTGTGCTGGTTAGATTTTGCAGTGTTGTAGTCACCATTACTGTGAAAGCAGCCAGCTGTCATTAAGTACAATATCTACTAATTCAAACAGGGCGATTCCTATAGATTGTCCTATTTATGAGGGGAGGCATATGTTGTATAAAGTAATTAAGCTGCATTTATTTAAAGAGGGCTACGTTATATTTGTTAGATGCATGCCTCTGAAAGAGCATAGATTATTTAATGGAAAAGGGATGGGGAGAGTTTTGTACATTGAATTCTGAGACGAAGGAAAACTCATGCCTACACATCATGAACTACCTTGGCTGCTGCCCTTGACTGGGAAACTTTCACTCTAAAGTAACTAAGAAGTTGCATAGCTGGAGAAAGGGTAGGGTGTGCCAAGCAATGCTTCAGAGTTGTAAAATCTAAAGCAGTGCAGTTTACTTTAATAATTAAAAATGTTCTTTCTGCAGGTCCACTTCCCTGTCAGCAACATTAGTGCAGAAAACATGACTGAAAAGGATGAGCCAGAAATTATTAATGGCCATGGTGAAGAACCCACAGAACTACATATGTCAGATTTTTCATGGTTAAACCTTATCACTGTCACACTCTGTGCTGTTGAGGACAAAGAAGAGAATGCAGATAGTACATCTGATTGTCCCACGGAAATGGTTAGCTCAGATGTGTCATTAGATACTTGGTCAGACATCCGAAGTGTTTCTGTTGATGAAGAGCAGACACACTATCATGACACTGAAGCTGGTGTTGAAGGTGACCACACGGTTCCAAAATGCTTGTCTGAGGATAGTGATAGTCATGGCAATGACAGGTCCATTAACTCAGAGGATGATTTACACTTTGATGGTGATGACACCAAGCTCTCCACTAATTGTGAAAATAATACAGACTTGGATGATGGTGACAAACAGCTGGTGAACTCCCTAATAAATAATACCAGTTATCCACTTTCCTTTTCTAAACCCTGGAGAAGTTTTCCAAAACATGAAAAAAAGGAAACATGTTGCTCCAGTCCAGTGAGGACTACGTTTGACCCTTTGGATCAATGTGACAGTACAATATCTAACATATCTGAAGTTGTCCATGCCCAGCACCAGGAGAGGTTTACTGATAAAGATGAAGAGTCAGCTACTGAAACAGCTGAAGAAAACCTTGAAAGTTCGCATTATCAATGGAAGAGTTTTAAGATGGTACGTTTCACTTTTTGACTAGTGTGTGTGTGTGTGTGTGTGTGTGTGTGTGTGTGTGTGTGTGTGTGTGTGTGTGTGTGTGTGTGTGTGTGTGTGTTTGTGTGCGTGCTGTATGTTTCCTGTACTCCCCCAGCCCTTATAGAGTCAGAGTAGACTGTTTCAGCATCTTTGTCCCTTGCCCTACATGGATCCCAGTTTCTTTCCTTTACTCCCCTCGTCCCTAGTAAATGTGTGAGTAGGCTGTTTCCACATCTTTGTGCCTTACCCTTCATGGATCATGGGTTATTTCCTCTATTCCTTCCCCACATAATGTTATAGCAAGCTGTTCCTTAATTAGTCACACTGCCTCACGACAGGAAGATACTATGGGTTTGTCTACTCTGAGCATGAGTGCCACTAGCTAGTCACTGAACTATCATGGGAAGGTAATGGTTCTGGGTGGCTACATTGTTCCCCCAAAGAAAATGGAATAGGGTTGCTGGGCTTTGTCCCGTTAATCATGACAGTTCCAAAGACAATGGCAGTTTCAGCTTTAGTGCCCTGTAATACTTTCAAAAGTGCTGAAGTTCTGTGTAAATATGTTTGCTGTGTTTTGACTATAAAACATAAGCATGATAAAATGCAGCATTTCTTCTTTGTGCTCCCCCATTTATCCTTCTGTTTTGTACTTCTTGTTTACTACCTCAAATTTATGATCATACTGATGACAAGTGTGGCAGAAAGTGTTTTATAGACACTGTCAGCCTCAGTGGAAAGGTTAAGGTGAGTTTAACTCCTGCGTTGAGAGACACTTGAGTTCATAAGGCTGGTCTCATACCGTTTAAATAAGAAATCATTGCTGATTACATCTGAGCAGTGCTTCTTAGACGTAGATGTGTACCTTGCCTGTAAATAAGAAGTCACTGCACATTACATACTTTTTACATGTATGTATGAGTCCTACCTGTAAATGAGAATCTACTGCTGTTAATATTTGAGCACTGCTTCTTATGTTCAGGCATGTACACTGCACATTACCATCTGAATTACTCTTTACGCTATGTCATTGGCTTGGACATACAACACGTTTATGAATATGCTGAGAAAACAAAAGATTGGAAAGAAAGAGGGGGTTAGAAATGCTTTATTTTGTTTAGGTACATTGGGCTTACTGTTTTAAGATTTTAAGTTATTTTAAAACAGAACAACTTTTCAGGATTAGATTAAAGACCACAATGCTCCACTAAATTCATTTTTGTATGTTATATTCCTGTAAATCTTCCCATGCAGATGCCTTGAAAAGATTAGAACAATGTTGTGTCCACCAATATGTTTAACATGGGTAAATAGTACAGATGGGTTGTACTGACATTCACAACCACATTTTAGGAAACAGTTTAAGTTAGGTGGCATTCCTGCCGCTAAAAGAGCTCCAATGTGAACAAAAGCTGCATTCTAGCAAAAACTGAGTGGATCATAACTGCAGTGTGGCAATCTGATCTGTTCCTACACACTGCTGTGTGCTTTGAGTACATATTTTACAAGAGGGAAATCCTAGAAACACATGGAGATATATGCCATTCAGAAATGTGGGGCTGACTGATACTTATGTAAGAGAAGTTTGTTACAAAGCATCTTATCTGAGAAATTGCTTTAGGTATGTGAAAGGCAGTGTGGCTGACAAAATAATTTCATGTTTATTCCAAGGATTTGAAATACATATTTGCGCCAGTTGATTGCAAGCCCCATATCTATAAACATACATAATTGTATTACAGAGCTAAGAAGGGAAAGATGAATAGATGAGAAGGGTAACCACTTACCAAATCCTGTACAATTTTTTATTTTTTACTTAATTTTCAGCCCTCTGAAACAGCAAGTGTGTGTGCGTGTGTGTGTGTGTGTGTGTGTGTGTGTGTGTGTGTGTGTGTGTGTGTGTGTGTGTGTGTGTGTGTGCGCGCGCGCGCGCGCGTTACAGGTAACCATTGTTTTCTCAGAGCTACATTTGCAACAGTCATCTGACACCCAAGCTGTTAGATGAGTCTCTAATTTCTAACTGTGGCTGTAATATTGTGTAAAGGCACATGAGCAACGGGAGCTGTGTGTAGTGTAGTCTTTATTATGAGGTTATTTGTGCAAGCCAGCAATCTTTTGTGCTGATTAGATTTTGTAGTGTTGTAGTCATCATTGCTGTGAAAGGAGCCAGCTGTGTTTAAGTACAATATCTAATACTGACTAATTCAAACAGGGCAATTCCTATAGATTGCCTCATTTATAAGGGAGGCATATGTTGTATAAAGTAATTAAACTGCACTTATTTGAAGAGGGCTATGTTATATTTGTTAGATACATGCTTCTGAAATAGCATAGATCATTTAATGGAAAATGGTTATGGAGAGTTTTGTACATTGAATTCTGAGGCCAAGGAAAACTGATGCCCACACATCATGAACTACCTTGGCTGCTGCTCTTGACTGGGAAACTTTCACTCTAAAGTAACTAAGAAGTTGCATAGCTGGAGAAAGGTAGGGTGTGCCAAGCAATGCTTCAGAGTAGTAAAATCTAAAGTAGTGCAGTTTCCTTTAATAATTCAAAATTTTCTTTCTGCAGGTCCACTTCTCTCCTCATGTCAAAGTCTATGAGCTATCAGATCCAGATGGTACCTATCGAGAAGCTCGCAGAGGGTCATGGGTGCAGTATGCACAGGAGCGCTTTCACAGCAAAAAGGAATTTGTAAAACAGAGGCACAAACTGGATAATGATTTCAGCCAAAACCGAAGAAGACAAAATACAAAAAAATCAAGAAAAGAAAAAAGAAAAAGCAAAAAATACTAAAGCTGTGACCTACTATGTTGATACATATTAATACTTTCTTAGTTCTGCTACAGAAAGTTTAGGTCGGTGCTACTATAGCTCTATTAGGTTTTTTTTTCAATTTGTTAAATAAAGTGATACAAGAAAATTATGTTTTCTTTAACTTCATTTTTTTAAAGCTAACAATAACTATTTTTTTGTCAGAACTGCTGAAGTCATTGCATTGTTAAGGAATATAAAGTGTATTTTAGTTATGCTTTTTTTAAGGAATGTTGCACCTATTTCAAAATCCATCTATAACTACATGTTTATCTTGGGTCATAGAAATTGAAGTGATTAAATGTCTCCTCCTTGTTGTATTCTTTGCTGTAGTCTTGCAGTAAGAAAGTGATGTTTCTGCCACCCCTCCTTTCAGAACAACCTACTTCCAGTTTGCATATTTTTTCTTTCTCCCCTTAACATGTTCAAGAACAATTTTCTAACTGTAGGATAGTCTTATAAGTAATAGTTCAATACATCTCTGGTGGAAACCTCCTTCAGACTGGCATTTCTAATTAATATAGTTTGTGTCTGCAAATCACTTTCCAAGGATGCCTACACATTCTTGCCTATGTATTTGAATGCAGAATCACCAACAGCTTTTATCATACAGAGCAATCCCCCCACCCCATATGAGGATTCTCACCTCTTGCACCTCCTAAACTAACATAACTAATTCCAGGACTGCACAACCTAAGGGTAAGGTAAATAAAATACCTGTGTCTACCCTTTTGACTGAATACTTATCACTGTCTGGGTTTTCCAAGTGATTTGTGGGTATAGGTTCTTACGTTCATAGCTAAGAGCTAGGCGTACTGCCTTTTTGGACAGTTTTAACCTATCCAGTTTCCCTTTTTGTGCTCAAAAGAATCTATCCTATTTGGTTATACATTGGTCTTACCCATCCATGGTTGGTAATTATATATTACCCCCAATGAAAATAACTGGGATCATACCATGTATCTATTATACCTGAACAAGTCTTTTAACCAGTTTCAGAAGGTGTGATAAGGTCACTGTAGGAAATATCAAGTTCCTTGTAACTGTCAAACACTGAAGGACATTGTTTCACCTTAGGAACTACATATATACCTCACAGCTAGTGTCATTGTTTTTCCACCATCACAATGACCAGAACTGCATGGTGCAGTATGTTTTGGCATTATGAAGACTTCTCAGATCCTGACCAGCACTGCTGTACATTCTGGTGCCATGAACACTTCCAGGAGCTTGGATAAGCAGCAATAATTGCACGTATGTTTTGGCTTCACTTGCACAGGGAAGCTTTTTGGGGGAGGGCAGTAAGGATCTGATGAATATTTGTTCCCAGCAGAAGCATTGTGCATACCAGGGTATGCATGAATGGGACAGAGGTGGGATCTGCTTTTCAGTTATTATTTCTTCTGAATATTTTTTGCAACCTCTAACTTCAGATCCCCATCATGACCTATATCCCAAATGTCTCTTGGTCCATTGCATATTGGGGTGTATTGTGGAAAGTTCCCCATACTAAGAAAGGATCATCTCATCAGAAGAGAATGATCTTGAATTTTACATGTTTAGAACACCCAGCAGCTGGGAGCAGGAGTTCTTAAAGCAGTCACTACTTATCTATAGAGCTCTCTTCTTAAAGCAGTCACTACTTATCTATAGAGCTCTCCCTTTTTGTTTCATTTATATATATATATATATATATATATATATATATATATATATATATATATATATATATATATACAGAGAGAGAGAGAGAGAGAGAGAGACGCAATAATCATTACATGTATATGGAAACACTCCATATAGTCATCATTCTCAATATCAAATGTCTGTAATGTTGACAGAAACCATCAAATAATCATATGATTACAGAATGTCAGCACAGTTCTTCACATGGGGGTGTTGGTGGGTTTGACCCTTCCCTCTGTAAAATAAATAAATAAATCATTTTTTTCACTGTTCTGAGTTTTCATCCTTTGGTTCAGATCTTTTGTATTATTTCAATATTTTGAAGTACCGAATTTGAAATGATCAAGATGAAAACACCAAACTTGCATTTAAATGAACACTCACAACACTGATATTTGCACCAGGGAAAGGAGGCAGTCGGCCAGCATTCGGGAGTTTGCCCTTTTGCCTTTTTTCCTACTATAGTGTGATCTCGGAGTTTGTATATTTAGTTAGGGGGTGTTGTGGGCATGGGGGACAAAGCCCCCCACTTGAGTGGGTTTGATATGCTTTGGTTTGTTTTTTTGTACATGTTGGCCCACTGCCTCCTTTCCCTGGTGTAAATATCACTGTTGAGAGTGTTCATTTAAATGCATGATCGGTGTTTTTGTTTTGATCATTTAAAATTTGGGTAAGTGACATTGTGATTATTTGAAGTAGACCCTTATCTCTCTCTCTCTCTCTCTATAATATATATATATATATATATATATATATATATATATATATATATATATGTGTTTACATATCAAAATAACAACGTTGAGATGCTCGCAGATGAAAATCCAAAACACATATGTTTGAATGTTCATCTGCTTGAACATCTCAGTGTTCGAATGTTTATATTAGTGAATGCACTGCGCATTCGCTAATAAAATTGAAAGAAATGTACAGAGATCGCGGTACAGTGCAGTTTGGGAAATTCATCCCTTACCTCACTGTAGTGCGATCTCAGAGTTGGAATATATAGTTATCGGGGGGTGGAGGCACAGCCCCCCCAGAGGTGTGCAGGTGGGCTTGCCCCCCTGCAAAAATGTGATGTCAGCTATAGGAGTTTTGTTTACATTAGCTCCTATACTGACATCACATGATGTGTTTGGAAACAAAGTGTGGATACTCATTCTCTTCAGTGTCTCCGGTGTTTTTTTGCAAACAGTTTTTCTTTGTTGGTGTTTTAGTGTTCCGAAACAATGTCAAATCTGCTGAATTCAATCAGCGGATTCGACATTGTGTCCTGTTCATTTTTTTAATTTTCACGGTTTACTTTTGATATGTTGAATGAAAATAGTTTTGACGTTCGACATATTGATAGTAAACTATATATATATATATATATATATATATATATACACACACACACACACACACACACACACACACACACACACACACACATATATATATGCATATATAATTCTTGCTCTTTTTTGAAAAAAAAAGTTCAGATAACAAAAGTCTCAGCAGTACTTACTCAGCTATGATGATGATTTACCTCAACACTCAGTGACACAGAACATCCCCTTTTACAGTACCTGATTCATTCCTAGCACATAGTAGAAAATGTGTCCATGCTCACAAACCATTAGTTCTGGGTATAGGTGTAGCTAGGGAAGTGAAAAGGGTGCAGCTATATATATATATATATATATATAAATATTTGAGACACGAAAGGTATACAAGTCTTTACAAGACCCTTCCCCTTCCCTTTACACTTGATAGTGGATGCCAGAAGTCCAAGATACAACCTTTGTCTTTGCTGGTGGGTAGGATACATACACAAAACGCTTTATGAAGTGTTACAACCATTAGTTAATGGATTCTAAACATGTTGCACAATGATTTCATGTCTACAAATGACTATATGGTTACTGTGATGTGGCAAATCTTTTTTCTGCAATTCCAAATGAAATCAGCTTAAAATGATTTAGGAAGATGTTGGTGGAATGCAATTTTTTTGTCTGGCACTGAACTTAATGTAATTTGTCAACTAATGGAAATGATTTTGCACAAAAATGCTATCTATTTTAGTGGTGAATAAATTCACCAGATTGCAGGTGTTGCAATGAGGGCAGCATGTACCCCCATCTATGACAACATAGTTATGACATACTGGGAAAAAAGCTGTGTTTCCAACTCTTGGTATACCAGATATTGGAAGGCTTATTATCATTTATAGATAATATCTGGATTCCTTGGGCATGTACAGAGGAATTGTTATCACAGTCTATTGATTATATGGCTTGACAACACTTTTCTTTAAATTTACTATTTAATATATTAAAAAGGAAACTAATTATTTGGATGTATTAATAAAAAAGACCTCATAAATTAATATTTTACTTTGAACCTATATAGAAAACCAACTATGAGAGCAGCTACCGCATATACCAAAATAAATATGTGGTGAAGGGTCAATTTGTATTGGTAGCTCATGTGGTGTCTGAAAACCCTGATTATTTTTAGTTAAAGCCAGTACATATATTTAGAGGAAAGGGGGTAACCATGGATTTTTACTGAACCAGTTTTTCCTGAAGTATTACATAAGTGAAACAATGGACATTTTCATCCACTTCTTGGTAATTCCCTTATTACAAAAGAAATGAACTCTGGTACTGTTACCATTCATGCACTGTTCCTCTGTACTTCATAGTGGTAAAAGAATACCTCACAGTATATATATATATATATATATATATATATATATATATATATATATATATATATATATATATATATATATATATATATATATATATATATATATATATATATATATATATATATATATATATATATATATATATATATCTACTTCATATGATTGAAAGCTCATATGATCGACACTCATTTCACTGACACCAAAACACGAAAGCTCAAAACACCGAAAACTCATTTGATTGAAACTTATAACATCGACACATGAAATTCAAAGTATCATGCCCTTGCCCCACTGTAGCGCAACCCTGGAGTTATATATCTGTGTGTGTGTGTGTGTGTGTGTGTGTGTGTGTGTGTGTGTGTGTGTGTGTGTGTGTGTATGTGTAATGTCAATGTACATGTCTGTGCCCCTGTATGTATGTATGTATGTGTCTTTGCATTTGTATATATATATATATATATATATATATATATATATATATAGTGTGTGTGTGTGTGTATGTGTATCTTAGTGAGCACTGTGCCTGTATCAGCATGTGTGTTTCTACATATGTGCACTGATCTTACTTGTTGGTGCCACAATTCATAGGTGACACACACAAAGGTAACTTCTCAAAATATTAGAATAGCAGGCACTGTTTAAATGTGTTAAATTATTACACTAATATTTGCAGCACATATAAGCCTTGGGGTGGCCATGGTGAGGGGTGGTCACGGTGATACAGTGGTTAGCATTGTCACTTCACAGCAAGAGGTTCTCAGGTTCAGTTCTCAGCTGGGGTCCCTTCTGTGTGGAGTCTGCATGTCCTCCCTGCGGTCATGTGGGTTTCCTCCAGGTGGTCCTGGTTTCCTCTCACATTCCAAAGACATGCACTAGGTGGATTGGACACTAAATTGGTCTTGGTGAGAGTGTGTGTGTGTGTGTGTGTGTGTGTGTGTGTGTGTGTGTGTGTGTGTGTGTGTGTGTGGGAGTGGGTGGTATGAATGAACTACCATGGCAGGGCTAGCCACCCGGCAATGTAAACCTTGGCTTGAGATGATTGCCACTGCTGTAGTGATACCCCAACCCCATGTGCAAAATGGGAAAAGGGGTTGAAGTTGGATGGATGGATGGATGGATGGATGGATGGATGGATGGATGGATATAAGCCTTTGAAAAAATTCAAAAAAAGGAGGCAATCAATGTATAATATCTTGGCATCTATCATTGATTATCTTTGATGTTCAAACTTTAGACATTTGGGTAATGAGTGCTACAGTTAACCCTTGACCTTACACATGCTTTTAACAGCCAGCAGAAGGATGAGCAGTAGAATCAATGTCTATTCTTCAAAATCAAAGAGCTAATGATGCCACTGAGCAGGGCGCTACTCAGGCCAAATCATAAGCACTTGTAAAGCATTAATGAAGACTGCGCAATGGTACTTATATCAGACTGTGGGAACAGTCTAGAAGAAAGCCATCAGAACGTATATGTAATGGAGGAAAGAAAAATAACTAATGATTAGAGATGCTAACATAAGCACTGAAAAGCAGTAACAAAGACTGCATAATGGTACTGATATCAGACTCTGGGAACAGTCTATAAAAACAAACATCAGAATGTATGTATAATGGAGGAAAGAAGAAATGACTAGTTATTAGAGGTGCTAACATAAGCACTGTGAATTAGTAATGAAGACTGCACAGTGGTACAGATACCAGACTGTGGGAACAGTCTAGAAGAAATCCATCAGAATGTATATATAATGGAGGAAAGAAGAAATGACTCGTGATTAGCAGTGCTAACATGGTCTTCTTTCAGCTTTTCCCGGTTAGGGGTCGCCACGGCAGAACTCTGGTCCACTAATGATGCACTGCAAAGCAGTAACAAAGGCTGCACAATGGTACTGATACCAGACTGTGGGAATAGTCTAGAAGAAAGCCATCAGAATGTATATATAATGGAGGAAAGAAGAAATGTCTAATGATTAAAGGTGCTAACATCCTTCACACAAGCATCCAGAAGAGATGGGGGAAGATCAACCACTGCCCTTCTAAGTTTCACAGATATAATAAATCACAATAGAAATTCAGGTCTTCTAACCTCATCCCTATTTCTGGTTTTATCCAAGCATTAAACACAATCAGTAATCAAATTCTCCTAACTAAACTCTCTTCCTACGGGCTATCACCCTCCTCACTAAACTGGTTTCCTAGTTACCTTACTAATAGGTCCCAAGAAATTAAATGGCAAGATGATTTCTCTTCTTTCCTTCCTATATCCATCGAAGTCCCACAAGGCTGCATCCTAGGACCACTACTGTTTATTTATTTATCAATTACCTAAAACACAGCAGTAAAAGAAGCCACCATAGTACAATATGATGATGATTCCACTCTAGTACATGCTGCTAGGCACTACCCAGAAATCCTTCTCCTCTATAGAAGCTTGGCTTGACAACTCACAACCCCTCCAGAATCCCAAAAAAATAAAACTACTACTGTTAACCCCAAATCCTCTTTCCACCCAGAAAACTACCTTTTATATACTGTCATCCAAAAAGATCAATATAGAACTGGTATCCCACAACAAACTACTAGGTGTGATACAGACAACCACCTGAAATTTGATCTCCACCCTCTGCAAACCATAAAGAAGACATACCAAAAGCTCAGCTGCCTCTATTGGTTCATAGGTGTGTACTAGGCTAATGACCATAAGAGCATTTGTAAGCCTAGTCATGCATCCCAAATCACTGACAAGTTCTGGAACCCTGGTTAAGTGTAAACAAGGGTTTGGGAGATGAAACATTTGCAAGCAGGAACCTGGAAGATGAACCATTTACAGGTTGCCTGTGTCCATTAGAGACATAGGTACCAAACCAGGGATGATTTTCCTGTTCTCCATCCAATTGTCCAAGTTACACTTGAATTGGGTTAAGGAGGACCTCTGCTTCACATGAATGGGGAGCCTATTCCAGAGAAGGGGCAGTCGCTGGGATACATAGCTGTCTGTCTAACAGTTCCTATGTATATCACAGGCAAAGTTTAAGTCTTTAGAGTGGGTAATTCTGGTGCTGTTTGCTTTATGGATATGCAAGAGGTCCTTTAGGGTGGGATCTGACAATGCCTTGTATCCCAGGTATAGATTTCCCCTCAACAGTCTATAAGAAACAGAATACAGGGATAGGGTTTTGAGGCAGTCTGCACAGGACACGTTACTTATGCCCCATATTATTTTAGTGAGGAACCTGTATGGACATTCCAGTTGTTGGATGTGCCTGGTTAAGTACATTTCAAAGGGGGCACTGTACTTAGTGGCAGGTCTCTTGATTGCCAAATATAGTACAACAATGACTTCCTTGGACATAGATGCCATAGCTTTGTTTTTAAGTTGTGCAATATAGAATGATACCCTAACATCTGTGGACACATGATGGTCAAAGGCTAGATTACTGTCTATGTGTGTCCCCACATCCCTGATAATTGGGTCTCTTAGGGGTGTGTTGTCAATATGATAGCTAACAGGGTAGATGACTTTCTGAAGGATACTATTGTACATTTTCTGGTATGTAGTTTTACACAATGGCTCTGTGTCAGTCCTTCCTGAGGAACATTAATGTTGGTCGGAGATTCTATGGCTGCTCCTAATTTGACATCATGTGCAGATTTAGTCAGCCAGAGACCCTTGACATTGTCCTTGACTTCAGAGAAGTAAATGCCAAAAAGGAGTGGTCTCAGGATCAATCCTTGAGGGTCTCTACCTGTGACAGCCTTTTTGTAGAGGTGGACTCCCCAGTTCAAACTTCCTGGGTCAAGGCTGTGGGCTAGTTTGCTATCCACCAGGTGACATATGGGTTTAAACCTAACTTCAGGAGTTTGTCAACAATGTCTGAGTGGAATATTGTGTCAAATATCTTGGCCAAGTCAAGAAAGGCAGTATGAACCATTTTGCCTTCATCCATTGCTTTGGTGACTTTCTCAAAGAAGTTCAGCAGGTTAAGTAGGCCTGACCTACCCTTGATGAAACCAAATTGTATTAATTCTAGTGTTTGGAGGCTTCCTATGTCGTTACTGTCCATTTCCATGATAATTTATTCCATGAGTTTGCATATGAGACTTATGGGTCTGTAGTTTTCAGAGTCTGTAGATGGCCCACCTTTTTTGCAGCGGGATGACTGTTATTTTTCTCCATTTGTGAGACACAAAGCCTCTTTTGAGAGTACAGTTAAATAGCAATTTCAGATGGCCTAATAGGTCACATATCATGCTATTTAAAAGACATCCTGGGATATTATCTGGGCCTACTGATGCAGTGTTCTTGTCCTTAGAGAGAGCATTGAGCACCTGTTTTCTAGTAATAGTACTGCAAATTAAATTTGACGCTATGTCTTGAGGGGAGGTTGCGAGAGGGAGGGAGGGGTAAAGTTAGTGCTGAATTTGTCTGCCAGTATGTTTGCTATACCTTCTGGGTTGTTTTAAATTTCTCCAAGTCTTTTCGGTTTCTAATACCATGACAGGAATGGACTCCATTCCTAAGTCAACGTATGATTAAAGTTCATGAAATTAGTATTGTTTCAATCTTTGATGTTAGCCAGAAGTGTTCTTTGTAGCACCCGCAATGGCCCACTAATGACTCCTTTTGCAATTCGTATGGAGTTACATGTGTTGGTAGCATATCTAAATATGATTGTAGATTCTTTTTTTATAAGATCCATTACTCCTATTACTATTGGAACTGTCTGGGTATCTTTCTTCCACATTGCTCTCATTTCTGCCTGCAAATCCTGGTATTTTATGACTTTATGTTTCTCTGTACCCAAGACACTCTAGTCACTGAGTGTAGTGATTTCAAGGATCAATGCTGCTTTTATCTTCTTTTCATGGACCAATATATCTGGTTTTCTAGCATCTATCTTTTGAACTGTTGGTAATGAGTGATCTCATGTGATGTAAATGTCATCATTTTCTATGATGCTTTGTGGCTCATATTTCCAGTGTTTTTCAGCCACTTCAAGTATTATAATGTTTGCACAATCCCCAGTGTAACAGTCATGCCACATTATTATGCCTTTCAGTATATAGTCCTTCTGCCATTAGTATGTCACAACCAGCAACAAGGTGTGCAACTGTTTCCAATTCTGTTTTACAAAACCTACATTTGTCTGTTTTTCCCACATGTTCAATGGACTTTGTATATCAATGTGTACGTAGCCCACTGTCTTGGACCGCCAATATTAACCTTTCATCTTTTAGTTTGAATTCACCTTTCCTTAACCATTTCTGCTTTTGATCCTGATCAACATGAGGTTCTTCCAGACATTTTCTATACTTGCAACTATATTTATGCTTTTTCCATATGTCTTGCCTTCTCATCTGATACTTCACCTTATATTCTTTCTTTTGTTTTTTGGCACATTCAGTGTGATTTTCATTCCCTCTTGTTGCCAATATGCTTCTACTAGACTTAGAATGGAAGTCATCTTGGATTTATTCTCCTCATGTTTCAGAACTCAGAAACTGTCTCAGTACAGGTGACTCCATTAACAATGAGCTCTGCACACAATGGTGTATTGCCTTTGAGACATAGCTTAAGAATGCCTTGTAGTTGTCCTTGGCCTGGGAAGCCAAATATAACTCAAACTTGGTTTTGGTAGACTTTATTTGTCCTCTGAATTGATGTTTAATTTGATGAGACTGCATGTATCCTGCTGGATGCTATGCCTCCTAAATTATGTCACAATTATCTTCCTTCTTTAATACTGTCTGTTGAAGTTATGATTTCACCAGGGTGGCTTGTCTGTTGTGTTAGTTCTGTACTTCTTCCTGGTAGGTACAACTGCCTCTGTGCAGCTATTGACATGCTTATATATGGTTTCTTTGAACAATTTCACATATGCAGTAGTGTTCACAGGGTTTATGAGGGCTTGAAATTTTGCCAGGTTATCACTTAATAGTAGGAAGTTGGCCTCAGAGTAGTTTCTGTTCATTCCAGGATTCGCTGGGTTTCGTGGTTTTATTTTTACTTTAAAGGGAACCATTTTGTGGTCTGACCTTACCAGAGAAAACATTACACATGGGGGTGTGCAGCAGTCTCCCTTATCACTGAGGACCAGATCTAATATGTTTGCACCTCTGGTTGGTGTATTGACAATCTGGTCCAGGGAGTTTGCATTTACAAAGTCCAGGAATCACTGTGCCTGCATATTTGGTGTCATATATTGTTCTCAATTAATACTGTGGTAATTAAAGTCACCTGTGAATATGGTATTGGGTTGGATGATGAGTGTTTCCATTAAGATTAAATAGACATTATGGGTTTCCTGGATCATAGAGGGGGAGCTATACCCTGTAAGGAAGTGGTATGGGATTCTGCCTATGGTGATTTGAATGTGGAGAAGCTCAAGTACATTGTCCTGTTTGACCAGCCTTGAGGTATATTTATTTTTGATTTAAATCAAGACCAGTTGGGCTAAATTTTGGAAGGCATTAATGCCTTGCACTGCCCATGTGCTCTCCACAGCTTTAAACCATATCTTAGTGACTGCACAGATATCTGCATCCTCTAGGGTGAGAAGAGCTTGTAGGAAGTGGAGTTTCTTCTTTAGATTCCTTGTATTGAGCAATAACATCTTCAGAATTTCTTGGTTTTGATTTGCTATGTCAGAAGCACTTTCAGTTTGGCATTGCCTAAAAAAGACACTATGGGGGATGACAGTGTTTTAGGTAATACTCAAAAGCCTAGATGGGAGAGATACAGACCATCCCTGGCAAAGCAGCATGGTCTTTTGATGATCTCCTTCCACTCATCCATCCATAACCCCTTTTCCCCATTTTTGCACATGGAATTGGGTGTCACTTCAATAGTGACAATTATCTAGAGCCAAGATTTACACCACTGGATGGCTAGTCCCACCAAAGTAGCTCTTCAACATCACACACTCACATGTGCACTCAGACCTATGGCCAATTTATAGTGTCCAGTCCACCTACTGCATGTCTTTGGAATGTGGGAGGAAAACAGAGCACCAGTAAGAAACCCACAGGAACACAAGGAGGACATGCAGACTCCTCACAGAAGCCCCCCCCCAGCCAAGAATCAAACCAGGGAACATCTTGCATCTTGCTGTGAGGTGACAATGCTATCCACTGTGCTGACAAATATTGCACCCCCTAAGAATCACACCAACAACTAAGCTGATTATTAATATCAGTCATCTTCTGTTCATATTGTAGCATCATCCTTGGAGAAGATAAAATGATGTTCAATGCTAGGCTCACACCAGCCTGGGACACATATTCTAAGTGCTAAATGAAGTCTGTCTTCATATCATTCAGGGAGGTTTGTCTCAGGTCTTTTACACCCACATGGACTATGACTGAGTCATACTGGTATTTGTGGTCCAATCACCTGAGGATGTGCATATTGTGGTGGATCCTGGTCCATGAGCAACTTAACATAACTTACTCCTTACTCATCCTGGAGAGAGAGAGAGAGAGACAGCAGTGTATCTCACAATGGAGTCTCCAATGATCAGAATGACCAGAATGTTGGATTGTGTATTGGCTTGCCTTATGTGCTTAGAAGTAGAGGCAACATGAAATGTGGCTGTATGTGTTGATGTGAGTATTGCTTTGAAAGCATGCATTCAGGGTTGCTGATGGTATTTTTTATGTATAATTCATCTAGGAGGTCTTTGGGGTTTAGGAAGGTTACATTTACGTGCCTCAGCATATGTGTATATAACTGTGTGTGATGGCTGCAACATTTGTACTACTGACAACCTGATTGACATTAGGAGTGCTTTTATGTGAGAGCTTTGTCTCCACTGACATTGTGTAAATACATCTTTCACATACCTTATCAGTTTTTTTGAGAATTAACTGGTTGTCAGTAAACATGAGGCAATTTCTACATTGCCTCAGGATGCCAATATCTACCAAGCTGTCAATGGAGATAGTAGGAAAGTTCATATCCATGGCAACAGACCTTGTTTTATTGATCAGATGGTTGTGCTGAGAATATAAAGTAATGTCAGGAGTATCTGGTTTGTAACTCTGGAGGCAAAGCCTGTCACTGCAAACTAGTTGCCCTGTGTGCAGCTAGATATTGGTGACATTTGAAGGGTATTTTTACAGGAAAAATGTCAAGGTGTCTGCATCTATACAGGACACTGTCAAACACTTGAGGGGAAGCTAATAAGTAGACCCTGATGATTTATGGATGAAGTATTAGGGAGATAGTCTGAAATTAGGCTAGACAGCAGCTAATCAAGCAGTATATACTGAAAATAAAGAATTAACTTTGTCAAAAATGATGAAAAGAAGGGATTCATGTGATTGGCTACTGGCCGTCTACTACTACTGCTAGTCTCACTACAGCTTCATGTTTAGGGTACTAACAGAGGCTGTATTCTGATTGTTTTTTTCTATTGCATGAGCACGGCTGGTCTGTGTCTTCCTGCTCCATTTGCCCTTTGCTCCACTCAAGCTCACTCCACTCCCCTACCCTAGCCCCATTCCCACCCACCCCATTTCAATTACATTTATTCTCTCCTTCACCACTCCCACTTCCTCCCTCCATCACTCCCACTTCCTCCCATAATCTCCTATCGCCACATGCCTCTATCTTCCCACCTTTATACCCATCTAACTACTACATATTCTACTCCCATATTTTCCATTTCTGTTATTTCGTTCCATTCTTCCTTACACCAATTCCTAAATCTCATCTCTCTGAAATTCACCTCCCATAATGTCTTCCCTAGCAACAACCCTGACTTACCTACTGCCTTCCCCCTTAGCTATGCTACTATTCATTACCCTTACAGCACTAGGACCTTACTCCCTAATCTCCATACATAACAAAGCACCCCCACAATCATTGTCCAAAGGTCACTTCTACTCTCATATCTCTGCTAGCCATCACCATTATTCTCCACTCTTATGTAGTAAACCCCAAATACCCACTACTAACTTTTATTTATCATACAATAATAATACTCGAGCACAGTCCCTTACCTCCTTTCTCTCCATTCTAAAGCATTCCTTTATCATTTTATTTTCACTTTTCTCCTCCTTTATGCATTTGGAAGACATTCACCCTAACCCAGGTCCCTCCCCCCATAAAGCTCTCCATATAACCACCATTAACTTTCAAAGTATTTGCAAGAAAACCTCTGAATTCCATGCTTGGCTAACTCTAAATAGAACTCACAACATATCTGCTACAGAGACCTGGCTGAAACTAAGCATCCAAGACTCTGAATTCCTTTCTCCAAATTTCAGTGTAATCAGGGTCGACAGAAAACATAAAAAAGGAGGTGGTGTTGTCTTAATTTACCCCACATCCTTAACATATGCTCCTTTCCCAATACTATTCTTAAACTCCATAATGCCAAAATCCTAATATCATTTCTTGACCTCAGCAACTCCAAAAAAAACTCTGTATTACAGCCATTTATATTCCTCCTGGGAATAACCTCCCAGTTCTAGAAGACATTCTTTCCTGGGATTTCACATACAATAATAAATGAAGCCATTATACTAGGTGACATGAATATTGACTGGTCAGCTACTTCCACTATTCAATCCCCCAATAGTATTAATCTATTTCACGTTACTCAACTAATTACTTCCACTACTAGATATAACATCAAAAATAATAAAGGCTCAATTCTAGACTGGATCTTCGTCTCAGACCCCTCCAAATATCAAGTTGCCGGCACCCTTCCAAATTCTTTTAGTGACCACCTCCCAATCTACACTATTCCTAACTGCACATCTCTCTCTAAAACCCAAAATATTAGAGTCATACAAAACTTAAGCAAATTCTGCCCCTTAGATTCAATACTATCCTTAAAGGTTACAACTGGAGCAATCTCAAAACCTTGCCACTATCCTTCAGAATCAAATCCAATCATGCCCCTTGGCTTTCTAAAGCTACAAAAGAAATTATGCAAAACAGGGACAAAGCCTGGAAGCTCTGGTTTATTTCTAATAGCCCCTCTAATCTTATCCACTATAAACAACTTCGCAACCAATCCAAATAACTTATCCAAAAAGATAAGCAACAATATTTCATGAGCATACAATCATACAGGACAAATAACCCTAAACTCTTCTGGTCATCTATAAATAATCTTCTGAACCCTGGCACTACAACCAACCCTTGTCCCTTCCCTGACATGTCATCTGACCTTATTGCCTTCAAATTCAACTCATATTTCGTTGATACAATAGCTAATCTCACTGCTTCCTTTTCCTCCCCCTTCCTAGCAATCCTAACCTCAACTCACCCTCCTCCTCACACCTTCCCTAATATAGCACATCCCCAACTTTACCTACTCAAAACCAGGAAAAACTTCTTACCCATACAGAATTTAATCTTTCCTCTATTTCTACTTCATATATAAAAATCTGTTCTTACTAAAACTAAAACCCTGCTCCAACTCAGCTGACAACATTCCCACCAAATTCCTCAAAATTGCAGCTTAATCAGTAGCTTATCCAATTAGCATTCTAATCAACAGGTCAATCCAAGAATCTTATGTTCCCTCTTTATGGAAAAAAGCCATTATCCTACCCCTCAACAAAGGGGGCCCTTCCTCCAAAATCTCTAACTTCCGACCTATTGCTCTTCTTTCCCCCATATCCAAAATTCTCAAAAAATGTATCCAAAAACAACTAGTTAACTACCTGTTAAACGACAGCATCCTCTCCCCAACACAACATGGATTCCATCCTGGCCACAGTACTTCTACTGCTCTCCTATCCTTCTCAGATATTATTAACAAAATTTGTGACTCTGGTCATATATCATCTACCCTTTTTCTAGATCTATCAAAGGCTTTTGATACAATATCCCATTCCATCCTTCTCTCTCAACTCTCTTCCATTGGGCTGTCTTCTTCATCTCATGCCTGGTTTGAAAGCTATCTCTCTATAAGACAATATGCCATCAAATGGCAGCACTCAATCTCTTCATACCGCCACAACCCTACTAGTGTTCCTCAAGGCTCAATTCTTGGCCCCCTCCTATTTAATAATTTAATTAACAACATACATCAAGCTTTACCTCACTCCTCCCTAGTCCAATATGCTGATGACTTGACCATAGTCTGTTCTGTACCCAGACCTACCACCCTGCAACAAATGACCCAAACAGCTTTCTCTACTTTTGAATCTTGACTCCATCAAAATCACCTGTCCTTAAACGCCAAAAAAACAAAACTTTTGTTGTTCACCCCTATTCCATAAAGATCAAACTTGTTGCTAATACTAAACTCTTGGGGATTATAATAGAAAATAATCTAAAATGTGATCTACATATCCAATCCAACATCTCTAAAACCCACAAAAAAGTTGGCCTCCTCTACAGGCACCATAAATTCCTCTCCCCTGCTACTAAACAAGCCCGAGCCCTCTCTTACTTCCTTCCTTCTCTAGCCAATGGTGCTCCTCTACTAACTAACCTGCAGTCTTCTTTAAAACTGAAATTAGAATCCTGCTACAGCAAAATCGCCAAATTTGATTCTAACTGTTGTTATTCTACCCATCACTGTATAGCCTTAAGGCATCTCCACTGGCTCGAATTCCCACATTTCCTGCTACACCTCCAAATAACTACCTCTCATAGACTAATTTACAAACCACAAGACTGCCCTGCCCTCAGCTCTTTATTTACCCCATACTCCCCCACTAGGTCATTATGCTCAGAAAATCAAAACTTACTACAAGTCTAAAAACCGAACCTTCCAGTTGGTAAACTTCTATACTCCTGGACTATGGCCAGACACTAGAATGATCTCCTCTTCTCTGTACATTCTGAACAACACCCCTTCAAACTCAAAACTGCCCTCCAAAATCATCTTTCTAACTGGATTTGCAACTGCTCTAATGCTGTTACCTAACCCTCTCTCCCTTACTATCAGTCCTTGTATTGCTCTCCTCTTAATTAACTTATGATCTTTGCTGCATCTAAAATGACCTTTTTGTCATTTTGCTTTATTCTATTACTACATTTTGTATCTGTAAGTTGTACCACTTCACTGCTATCATTGTATAGTAGAAACTCTTGTAAATATTGTAACTACCTTGTGGCAGCCACCTCTGTACTGTAATGCAGTTTTCCTATGTAAGTTGTACCACTTCATGCCATCATTCGTTTTGTAGTAACTCTTGTAAGTATTGTAAGTACCTTGTGGTAGCCACCTCTGGATTGTAATGCAGTTTTCCTTATTGAATTAATCTAGTGGAGCTTTTCTTCCCGGGCCTCCACTGAAAGTGGGCTCTCATCAGCCCAGTGGACCTTCCCAGTAAACAAATGTCATAAAATAAAATAAAATAAAAATACACCTTTGTTTTTTTTCTCACCAGAAGCAAAAGAGCAGCACCAGTAAAAAAGAGGAGAAGCAGGTCACAGGTAGAGTAAAACAAAACCTTACTTACTCTGATAGACAAAACACTTCTTTTCATTTATTTTCCTTTCTACTCCCACCCTATTATGTGCCTATCCTAACCAATTTCAACTCCTCTCTATCAACCAAACGAAAACAATACTACAATAAAGTAACCAGTTTCACAACCAACCAACAGTATAGATCACTTCACTGCCTCTCTCTAAAACAACTAAACTGGCTCAAATTAAATTAATTCTGTCTTCTACTCACAATTAATTACAACATACCAGTACTGCACAACCTGAAAATATTCCCATTTATTCACACCATAATTCAACCTTATACTACTAAGAGACCTCTACACTCTATTAACAAACCATTACTCTCTATAATTAAACCCAACAGCAATGCAGGTAATCCCTGTATTCTCACTGCATTGCTAGTAGCTGGAATCCCATCCCGCTCCACTTAAGAACAGTTTGCAACATGACATACTTTAAATACTAGCTGAAGCAACACGTGATAGATAAATGGCTCTGCACCTACACCACCCCTGGTTAAGCTGATAATAATATGGCTGTATGTATTTCTGTCATAACTCTGCTACAAAAAATGTTAATGTACATTTATCACAACTCCACACTCCTCTGTTATCTCATCTCTTTTATCTTATTTGTGCCTCCTCCCCTCCTTCCTTTCTTTGGCTGTTCTAACTCTTTATCTTAAAAAAAATTATACTCGTATAACCCATGTAAGTGTTATTTTTAATCAAAACTATTTAACTGATGTGAAAAATTTCTGAGTAACTGAACTGTTGCTCATGAATGAAACTGACTGTAGATGATAAACAATGCAAATGATGCCCATAATTTTTGTATAATGGAGCTTTTCTCCCACAGGCCTCTGCTTAAAAAGGCCACTTGTCAGTCAGACTTTCCCATTAAACAAGCACCAGTAAATAAATAAATAAGATATTACAAGAGTATGTCAGGGGTTGTAAGAACAGGTAGAACAGTGGTGATGCAGCGGTACCGGCAGCAGATTGTAGGGTCTGGTTACTCCCTGACGCTTTAGAAGTACTTACTGACTGGATGTAGAGAAATTAATCCTTTGAGGTATTCAAGAAGAATGGACAAGAGAAGGAGGAATAAAGGGGAAGACAGGAATGGATAGAAGGTATAATGCTGAATTCACTTAAAGGGCCAACCAGATAGGTAAAATGTTTCCTTCTTATATCAAGCAAATGCAAGGGTTGGGAGGGTAGCCTAATGGTTAAGGTGTTTGCCTTACAAACACAAGGTGCAGGGTTTGAGTCACACAAGGGATAATTGACTAGGCTTAAAATGGCTCGCAAGGGCAGTTAGCTTAGTATGAACCTATAATTTAAACTTTTGTGCCTTCTTTTAAGTAAGACATCTGAAAAAGTGATGAATTCTGAAGAAAAGGGATGCAATGTTTTTTATTCTTTTCAGTAGTAAGGGTGCAGAAACCTCCATTAAAATTAAGATTTTAAGTTCCATTTCAGAAAGAACTCCCATTTTTTTGCCTACTAATTTGAAACCACAGGATTATTAAACTAAGTTATATGTCTACACTGTCATATATTGCACCATTCAAGTACATGGCTGTTGGCAGTCCCTGTTTCTGCCTACAGAAATCAATGCTACTTCCTTGTATTTTTATGAAACCTTACTAAGATAAGGTCTTCAGGGATGTCAAGCTCAGTTATTCACATAAGGCATGCAAGTTCAAATTTCCAATTTGTTCAGAAATTGATTGTGAACCTAAAAAATTGCCAGTCACTTTTCTCTGCCCTGCAAACCATCCCCGATTTGCATCACAGCTGTTTTAGGGGGAAACCCTTGTCATGGGACAACTGCAATGATAAAACAAAAGTCTGGTCTTCAGAAATATTATCATGCATTCAAGTGTATCTAAAAGAGATAATGCTCTTTTCAGAAAAAGATAGTTTTGGTACTTGCAATTGAAGAGAATTTAAGTTTCCCTAAATAGCAGCATTCAAAACTACAACAATACTAATAATAATAAGAAGAAAGAATATGAATTTTCTATTGCAATGTTTATAACATAAAAGGGTAATATGCACAAAAAGTTTACTTGCTCCTTTTACTGGTGGGTTATCAAAGGAGGAAAACAAAATGGCTAACTAATAAAACCTTTAACAAGGATACATATCAATCAGATACAACTTATTTATTTATTTGCATTTTTGACTGTGAGTGTTCAAATGGCAAAATTCCATTTTTAATGGGGAAGAAAACAGAAAAGTTGAAACATAATAACAATAAAAGGGAAATATATATCTAGACAGTATGAAAATGAAAAATAATATATAATAAACAACTTTTGAGACAAGAAAGGCATTGTATAAGCAATAATACATCTATGGTTATTTTTAAGTCAACCTAAGCAAAACCATAGCACTTGGCCAAAAAAAGAAAAAAAAAATTATCTAAAACATACTGTAAGAAGAACTGGGGTTCTAATAGTCGAAACGTATAGTCATGCTTTATTAGCACAATCAGTTTTAAGTGGAATGTGATGGAAAAAAAGGTCTTATATTCTGTGCAGTATAATACTTCCTGGTGCTTTGCAGTTGTAGCCAAAAACTAGTCATCTTACAAAGAAAAGAAAAGACAGACCTCATCATAACATATGAACTCCTAAATTACAATATTACTGTGGCAATATTGTCTAGGGTCATGAGAACCCAGACATCAATTTTGTCTTTAGTTTCTTTCTGTTTTGTACTCTCAGCAAACAAAAGTTTATTCACAAAACACATTGTCCACTCTCTGTACTTTAAGTAAATGTCTCTTCAGCCATGCCTTCCAAAAAACTAAATTATGTAGACATTTCTTTATGATTGATTTACCCTAAATTAATGTTTGCTGATGTTTCTAAGTGAATGTTCTCTATCTCCCTTGCAGAATTCAATGGTGACATTTCTGTTAAGGTTTTATTAACATCGTTGGTCCTATTTAAGCATAATTTGAATGACTGGATGGGTAACTGGAAATTCACCCAGGGTTTCCACTTGTGTACCTCTTGGACAGAGGCAATGGGTGCTGATTTTAGTGTCTGCTTAAACCAGACACCCTTGGGAGCATGGGTTGAACTTGGCTAGACTTGTAAAGGCCCTAGCAACATTAGTCTAGTAACCTCCTCACAAAAGGAAACACTATCAGCCCAGCTATCTGGAATTCTGTAAATAATTCTGTGTCGTTTATGAATATTGATATGATTTATATAGCAGTGTGACATAAGGAAATACTGCCAGCACAGCTATCTGGAATTTTGTAAACAATTGTATGTATTAGAACTGTATGTTACGTGTATATTAAACTGCTGATACAAAAGTATGTGTTGAACAGGGTTTGTACAGTACTGAGCTTCAAAGATATATCCACAATGTAACTTACTGGAACATAGAAGTTTAACTTGCAAAACTTAAGAATAGTTGAGGTTAAGTTACTTTATAGCTAGGCCATAAACAAAGCATGTTATCTCTTAAGTTTCAGTTCAGTAGCAGACACAATGTCTATAGCTAGACTTTTAGACTTTTTTATATTGTCTTAAAAGAGAAGTAATTACTAGGCTTGAGATGCAGATGTGCTTATTAGTTTATGATTTCCTAGCAGCTGCACAGCTATGAGCAAACATCTGAAGGATATGTATTTTTCACACAGAGATGTTTAATTCTGTTAGCTTCTGACAAAAGAGGTTTAGCTTGGAAACTGAAGTCAGGTGACAAAAAGTGATGTCATCAACGCTAGTAGCAGTAATATATTTGATATTAATTTAAGAACTCTCTCACAGGGAGAGACCGTGCATTTTGTATTTTGTCTTTGACCTGGAAACATCTACTCGTCATCACATCTGCACTTGCCTTGCTCTGTAACTAAGTTTCTAGGGCATAGTAACTCGTTTTAGATTCAGATAGAAATATAGTAAAGATTAGTTTATGTATTTTCTGTATTTATTTGAGACTGTCCTGCAATGTTGTTTTACATACTCCCTGTGATTTTGAACTCTGAAGTAACTGTGTTGATTTACTGAGTATTGTCTTGTTCTTTTATTAGTTATTATTAAATATATTTAAACCTATCTTTGTGGCTGATATTTTTAGACATATTTAAGCTCTGAGAGTACTTGCATATTTATTTGGTGACACTGTCCAGACCACTCATAAATAGCCTTACTCTTAGTCAGACTACCATTTGGATGGATTAGTAGTAACATTACATAGTAAGATTTGACATATTTTGTTAAGGGCCTTAAAAGTAGCTGATAAGGCGTTCTGGTAGCAGTGGTAACTACCTTATAGCCTGGGCAGAAGGGGGCATGGCTAGTAAACCTGTGCCAGCTTTTCCCAAGTGTGTGTGTGTGTGTGTGTGTGTGTGTGTGTGTGTGTGTGTGTGTGTGTGTGTGTGTGTGTGTCTGTGTGTGTATAAAACAAATCTCCAAGAGTATGTGTGTCAGCTACTTGGGCAGGGACACGAAGCACTGGTTGGACAGAAAGAGTGTTAGAGGACTTGCCTGGCATCACATATTAATTGGCTGACAGTGGTGGGATAGAGACATCACATATTAATTGACTTGTAATTGTGTGGATATTAAATTCCTGTAGCCTGTGTACAGTGGTCACTGAAGGTGTTTGTACTTTCAATCAGCCACGCAGTGAACATTCAGAGTTTCGTATCACAATTGATTTATTTTTTTATTAGCTTAGATAGTCAGGGAGAGCAGGCAAACATGTCAGCAGAGGAGTATGGCAAGCTGACAAAGAGCCAGTTGACTGAGATGTGCCAGGCTAAAGCACTGGAACATGCCAACCTGACTAAGGCAGAAATAATTGTAGCTTTGGGCACAGTTGCATTGCAGACCATCAAACAGGACAACCAGACTGGCCTTGGAGATGTACAACTCTCAGAAAATGGACAGTTCAACCTTTCCACAGAGGATTTAAAAATCTGTCTGGAGTTAAAGAGACTTGAGCTGAAGGCCAAGCATTTGGAAACAGAAACAGCAGATAGACTGAGATGTCTGGAGACAGAGGAAAATGAGTAACTGCCATGTCTGGTGGCTGAGGAAAATTAGAAATTGTGATGCCTGGAAGCTGAGGAGAATGAGAGGCAGAGGCAACTTGAAAATGAGATGCTGACTCTTCAACAGGGTCATGGAGGTAATGCGGAAGGGAGTAACCAAACCCCAGAAGCAATAAAGGTCAGTAAATTTCTTCCACAATTTGCAGAGGGGGATAATTTTGACAGTTTCATTCATGTGTTTGAAAGGGTATGTAAACAGTAAAATGTTGACCAAGGTCTCTGGGTATGGTTCCTAACCCCCTTACTCCATGGTAAAGCTGTAACTGCTATTTCTAAATTGTCTGATACTGATTGTTTAAATTATAATACAGCCAAGAATTATTGTTAGAATGTTTTAAGTTAACACCTGAAGCTTATAAGAAAACGTTTCATGAGCATAGATGCAAGGCAGATGAAAGTGTGTGTGTGTGAATATGTTGCTGAACTAAGCACTTATTTTCATAGGTGAATGAGTGGATGTCAGGTCACCACTTTTGAAGGACTGGCAGACATTTTGGTGAGGGAACAAGCTCTTACTACTTTGTCTGAGGACATGAGAATCTGGTTAGCTGATAGATAATGCAATACTGCAGATGACTTGAGGAAGAAGGGAGACCTA
The DNA here is from genome assembly GCF_019279795.1 of Protopterus annectens. Classification (NCBI taxonomy): domain Eukaryota; kingdom Metazoa; phylum Chordata; order Ceratodontiformes; family Protopteridae; genus Protopterus; species Protopterus annectens. The sequence goes on along the minus strand of NC_056728.1, from coordinate 104,183,648 downwards.
TACCTAGCAAGCAGGGCATCACTGCACAGGAAAGGGACACCCATTGCTGTTCATGGGTCTAAGGGAACCCATGGTGGGCAGCCTAGACTGCCCCAACAGAGTCTACCAGTAGCTGGGGAAGCCACTAGTCTAAGTGCACATCCAGGACTAAGGGTTAAATGTTTTAAATGCAACCAGTGGAGCCATATAGTATATAGATGACCACAGAGGCAAGGTGGGGAACAAAAGGTGGAGACGCCAATAAGCAGGAATGACAAAATCCCAGCAGTACGTTGTCTCAAGACAACAAGGGCACCAAACTACCACAAAAGGTTATATCCTATCTTAGTGGATGGGAAAGAGGCCACTGCTAAGAGAGGCACAGCCTCTGACATAGCCATTGTGAAGCCTGCAATGGTTTAAGAGGAGCCTTACTTGCTTTAGGAGGGTTCCCATTCCAAATACATTTGTCTAGGATTCACCTTGACTGGGAGGGTGGAAAAGGAAGCCAGCACCTAGGTGTGTTTGAACTCAGCAAGGCTTTCACTGTGATTTTTACCATGTCTGCATCTCGCCTCGATGCTGACATGGACATGGGAAGTTTTAAATTCAGTAACTGCCGTGTAGAGGTGTGCACCCCATGGACACTAGCTAAACATTGTGACATGCTAATTGACTGTATAAGCAGCCAATTAGCATATAAAGGAATCAGGGAAAGAGGCTGGGGTGATTCAACATGGTAGGAAGTAACCATGTAGGCTTCATGCTGCTGTTCCATCTTTATTCGAAAAATTTTCGAATACATCCACAGAACAATGCCTCTAAACCTCTTAGTATTCACATTCCTGGACAAAGTCTGACAAAATGGGATGCAAAAAGCACAAAAATAGGGATAACTTTTAAATATTGCTCATATAAACTTAGAAAGTTGCTAGAACAGAGTTTGTGTTAAAATGCATTTTACGAAGAATTTGAAGTCTGAAACTCAAATGCATGTCATTATTTAGTGACTTCAACCCTCAGATAGTCACAGTGATTTGCCAGAAAATCACAAATGTTATGAGGACCAGACAAAAAATATGAGACAAAAATCTATCTGGACAGTTAAGAGGCATGCACAGAACTGCACTACAGGGCATACCTCTCAGCCTCTTAGGGCAAGACATCTGGACAATGCCATCAATAATGGGGGGGCAGCATTAGGAACACTTTTAAAATATTTCTCTTACAAACTTACAAAATTGATAATTCAAAAAGTTTGCAGCAGCAGCAGCAGTTAATAGCTTTACAAACTGCTCTACCTCTTACACGATACCTCTCAGTCTCTTAGCACAAGAAATATGGACACATTTTAAATATTGCTCTTATTAACTTAGTAAGTTGTTAGAATAACAAGATTTGTGTTGGAGTGTCTTTTCTGAAGGTTATGAGTTCTGAAACCGAAATGCCATGGCCATTATTTAGTGACTTTACTCCTTCAATCATCCCAATGATTTATCCCCCCCCCCCAAAAAAAAAACTTGTTTATGAGGAACAGACCAAAAATATGAGATAAAATCTAGACATTCTGCAAAAATCTTAACAGTGGAGAGTTATGCTACAGCAAAGGCTCAAAACAGGAACAAATGTAATATCCTTTCTGTGTTCAACATTCAGCACCCCTTCAGTTTCCTTAGCTGCTCAGTTGCCCTTTTTAAAAGTTTTTTTAGGCTGTCAAATTTTAAAAGAAAAAATGCAAATAGGTCTGTTTTATTAAATTCCAAACCCCAAAAATTATTTTTAGAAATTTTTTTTCCTCTGTAAAATTTTGTTTTCTTTTATGAAAATGTGGGGTTTAAATAAAAAAAGGTTTGTTCAAGGTTTGAAAATGGCAAATTTTGGGTTGCTAATAGGTTTTTTTTAATTTATTAGAAAAAAATGGGGCCCTTTTTTTCTTTACATCAGGTTTGCAGGAAAGAACAACTAAATTCTTAAAAACCCCTGGGTGTTCCCGGTTAAACCACAAAGTGTTACTTTTTTTCTGTAATTTAAATTTTCAAAACAGTCACAAACCTGTTTATTAACTTCCATTTTCCCCCTTTTTTCTTTTTCCGGCAAATTTTTTGGGTTTTTTTGCCCCGGGTTTTAGAAATTTTCTTAATTTTAAAAGGGGAAAAAAAAAAGGAAAAAAAAAGGGGAAACATTTGAAAAAAAGAAAAAACCCTTATGGACAAACAAGAAAAATGTTTTTCCCGGGGGGAAGCAAAGGTTTATTTCCAACCATACTCCCAATGCCCTTTTTGGGGAAAAAAAAATGGGTTCTTTATCCCTCGCCAAACTGGTTTTTTGGGGAAAAAATAAATATTCTTTACACAAAACCCAAAGGGAAAGTTCCTTTTTAAAACCCAGAGCCCGTTATTTACCCTGTATTTAATAGAAAATTAAGTACATTATTTCAAAACCCTTTAAAGATTGCAAAATTTACATTTAAGTCTTTTTACCCTTTTGGGTTTCCCGGTAATTTTTTTATCTGAGGGCCCCCTTTCTTCTTTGGGGCATTAAATCTTTAAATTTGGCCCTTAAAAAGTTTTGGAATTTTAAAAACAAAAAATTTTTTTTATTTCTTTGCCAAAAAAAAAACCCGAACCATTTAGGAAAACAAGAAAATGTTTCTTTTCAAAAAAGGGGAGTTCTCCTTTAACCCCAAAACAAATAAAAACCCGTCCCCTTTTTAGGGGGAAACCAAAAAAGGGGTTCTGGCACATTAAAAAAGAGACTTTGGTTTTTTTGGTGCAAACCCCTGTTTATTTTTTCCTTTAAAGGCAAAACCCCGGTTATTTTTCTCTTGGGGTTACTTTTTTGTTTAAAAATTTCCCCCCTGTTTTTGACCTGTTGGGTTTTGGGTCGAAACCTTTCCCAATTTTTTGGGGGGCATTAAAAAAAAACCTAAAATTTTTTTCTTTAATTAGGGTCCCAAAATGAGGGGAGGGTTCATCAGGGGGTTTTTAAAAGTTGAAGGTTAATTTTGGTTTCTGGGCCTTTACTTCCCCAAAGGGCCAAAATAAGTTTTTAAATAAATCTTTTGCAATGTTTGGAATTTTATTCAAATTCCCCTTTTCCTTTGGGGTTAAGGCAAAGGGGGAAAAATTGGAACCCAAAACCTTTGGGGGCCCCTTCCAGGAAAAATATTTTTAAATGGAAAATTAAACTTTTAGGTTTCTTTAACCAAAAGAAAAATTTTAAAAAATTCTGCATTTTTGAATTTAAGGGCCGTGAATTTTTTTGGCTGGGCTGGAAAGGCTTTTCCCAAGCCTCTTATGTTGGGCCCTTTTATTTTCTGCCCCTTTTTTCCCCAAGGGGAACCAAAAGGTTTTTTTAGGGGCCTTGGGGATTTCCCTTTTTATTAAAATTTTCCCATCCCGCCCCCTTTTATGTTTTTCCTTTTGAAAACCCTCAATTTTTTTACCCAAAATTCCCTAAAAGGGAAAAAAACAAAATGGGGAAAAGGGTTTCCTTTTCTCCCCAGGGGCCAAAATTATTTGGACCCTTTCCCCAGGGTATTTTACTTTTTCCCCAGGCCCCCTCAATTTTTTGTTTTCCCTTGGGGGCCTCTTTTTTTTCCCTTGGCCCAGGGATTCTTCTAAAGGATAAATCAAGATTTTGATGGAGATTCCCCTGGGCCTTTTTTTTAAAATTTTTCCTTTGGGGTTAGGTTTAAAGGGGGGGAGGGAAATTTAAATTAAATTTGGGTGCTCCCTTTTGGAAAATTTCCTTTTTTGGGGAAACCCGGTTTTGGTTTTTTAAGTTTGGAAAGGGGGAAAGGTTTCGGGGGTTTAAAAATTTTTGCTGCCCCATTTAAAAAAATCTTCCCAAGCCTGCCCGATTAAAACCCCCTTTTTTGGTTTGGGTTTTTTGGGCTTTTCCCTTAAACCTCTCAATTGGGTGCCTAAATTTTCCGCCCCTGTCCCAAGGAAAACCCCCCGCCCCTTTTTAAGGGGGCCAAAGGTTTTATTTTTAAATAAAAACCGATGCCTTTTTCCCCTCTGGGTTATGTTTGTTTTTTATTTTTAAGAAAACCTCAATTGGGTTTTTTTAAAAAACCCCAATTTTTTGTTTGAAAGGCAAAAAATAAAAAAACCGGGTAAAAAGGGTTTACAAAAACCTTTCCCACCCTTAACCCCCTTTTTGGTAAATTAAATTATTAAATAAAGTTTAAAGGGAAAGTTTTTTTGGAAAATTTTAGGTTTCAACTTTTAATTTCTGTTTTCCCACCCCCGGGGAAAATCGGGTTTTTTTTTTCTAGGGGAACCTTCCAAGCGTTCCAATTCCAATTTTATCAAAGGGTTTGGGAAGGGCAAAAGGTTTTTTGGGGGTTTTTGGAATAATGAGAAGGAAACCTTTGGGGTTACCCCCAACCTGTACCCGTTTTATTAAATAATTAGGTGCTTTCCAAATTTAAATTTTTGGGGAAGCTGGGGTTTTTGGTTTGGTTTTTGTCCCCTTCAAAAGGAAAAAGGGGGAAAATTTTTTTAAATTTAAACTGTTTTGGGGGTTTTTGGGCCCCTTTTAAGAAAATACTTTTCTAAGCCCGACCTGTACTTAACCCAACACACCTTTTTCTAAAGGTTGGGAGGGAAATTGGGTTTGTTTAAATGCCAGTACAGGGGCTTTAAACCCAATTTTCCAGGGAAAACCAAACTGTTGGAAAGCCGTGGAAAACCCCATAAAACCAAAAATTTAGTCCAAGTTTTTAAAAATTTTCCAACTTTTTTAAAGACAAGAGAAATTTCCCCCTGAAATGGGAATTCACAGGGTTCTTGAAAATTTTTTTTTGAAAGGGAAAACCCGATAGTTGGTTTTTTGAAAGGGAAATAAATTTAAACCCCCCCAATTTTTGGCTTCCAAAAAATTCAAAAAATCAAGGGGAATTTGAAACCCCCATTGCCCAACCCTTTTTTAACCCCGGTAATTTTAAAAATTAAAAAATTTTAATGAATTTAAATTTGGTTTATGGGAACCAGTAAAATGTGTAGGTTATCCCAGTCTTTTTTTTGGGGGATTTTGTTTTTTAACCCCACCCCTGGGGAATTGAGGTTCTAAAAGGGGAAAACAAAAATTAAAAAAAAAGCTCCCCCTCAAGGTTTCCAAAAATAATTTTTTAAAATTGGGAAAGGGAAAAAAGAAGGGTAAAGGAAATGGGCCCCAAAGGCAGAACAATTTTCCGTTGATCCATTCGGGGAAACCCCCGGTTTTTATTTTAAAACCTTGGTGCTTTCAAAAATTTTAATTATGCACTTAATTTTTTGGGTTGATTGGGTTTTAAAAGGACTTCTTTTTAAACCCTTCCCCAAAGGAAAAATTTTTTATAAAATTTTATTAATTTTTTAAAAGTTTTCCAAAAGGGGAAGGTTTTTAAAATTTTAGCCCTTTAAAAAAGGAAAAATTGGGGACATAAAGGGGTTTATCAAGCCAACAAGAGGGCCCGTTTTTAAAATAAAACCCTTGGGATTTTATTTTTGCATTTTTGAAGTTTGGTAAAAAAAGAAAAATTTGTTTTAAATTTGGGCCATAAAAACTTTTAAAAAATTTTATAAGGGTTGGAAGCCCTGGGGAGGAAATTATTTTGGGGGCCGGAAATTAAAAGGAAACCCGATAAGGGGGCCTTGGTAAAAAATTTTTTTACCAAGTTATTTAAAGAAATTTTTCCCTTTTTTTTGTAAATGGACCATAGGTTTCCTAAAGTTTTTTTTTTGGATTTTTCAAAAAGGTTTTCCTTTTCCCAAAGATATTCTTTTAAAAGGGCAAAATTACCCAGGGGTTGGTTTATTAAATTTAAAATTAGGAAAATTTTTTGGTTTTCCAAAGTTTCCCAAAAATTGTTGGGGAACCCTTTTTAGAAAATTTATAGGTGGGGTAAGGGGTCCAAGGCATTTTTTTTGACCCGCTAAAATTGGGCCCCCTTAATTGGGGCATTTTTCATGATTTTTTTTACTCCAAAGGTTTTTGGGATTTTCCCATTTAAAGGGCCCGATAGGTTTTCCGATTTTTCCTTTTTTTTTTTTTGTTTGAGGGGAAAAATTTTTAAACCCTCCCAAATTAAACCCCCGGAATTTTTTTCCCCCCAATTTTTTTGGTTTTAAAAAATTGGTTTTTAAAACCTCACTTTAAATTCCTTGGAAATTGTCCCTTAAAAATTTTTTTTTAACTCTTAAGGCCCAAATTTTGGGGTCTAGTTTTAGGCCCATGGGCCCTTTTTTTTCCCTGGGCAGAGCCTTTGCCAATTTTTATGGGTTTGGGAGACCAAAGTTTAAATTTACTTTGGTTTTCCCCAAGGGCAGTTTGGTTCTTTCCCAAACATTTTATTGTTGAAATCAAATTTTTTTGGTTGACTCTTTGGGAAAATTAAAGTTATTTTTTTTTTCCAATTTTTAACCCCTTTCCAACAAAATTTTGGGAAATTTCTAAGGCATTTCCTTTTGTTAATTTTCTGGAAGGTTCCCTTACCAAAAAACAGGGGGTTTTGGGGTTTTTCAAACCCTTTATAGCCATTTTTAACAAAGGAAGGGGATAATTTACCCGTAAAGGGGTTATCTATAGAGCTTAAGGGCCTTTTTTTTTTAGGGGCCATTTTTGGGGTTTTAAAGGTTTTGCTTTCCCCCAAGTTTCCTCAAAAAATTTTTGGCACTCTCCCATCTGAACTCCAGCAGTGAATGTAAGGACATAGTACAATTGTGTAAAATCTTATCATAATGGTAGATGTCTTTGCCTTCACTGCTGCAGTATTTTCTCCCTCCCTCCATCCCTTTGTAGTCCTTCACACCTCTCATGCCAGATTACCTGGGTTCCTTGAGTGGTGCTCTACTAAAATTGTTTTTGGTAGACCTGAACATCACCTTTATGCCCTATACTAAGCAAGGAGCACTTGGGTGACATTCAACATACCTTTAAAGCAACAGGAGTCTTTGGTACACTGGACGGACATAAGCCTTCCATGGCAGGGAATCCCATATGTTAGAATACTGCAGCGGTAAAGGCAAGAACATCTACAATTATGGTAAGATTTTACACAACTGTACTTTGTTGTCGAGAGATTTGAGTGCATGTATCTCCTTGCACAACCTGGTGAGAGGGACATCTGTGTGTCTCATTAGAGATGTGCCTGTGACCAAGACGTTGGTTTTGAGGTGTTTTGCCTTAAGGGCTTAATGTGTGAGATGTTTGTTTTTATGTGTAGTGGGTTCTGTTGAGACTCTTGTGTGCAGAAAGTTTGCATTTGTGAGGTCTCTGCTCTTTGAAAAACCAAATATACCTGCGGGTTTATGTGTTGTGCAACTGGTTTGTGGAGGAGGTGAAGTGTGTGTGCTGACAACCTGTTTGATATCTGTTTTTTTGCTACCCGGGATAGAGACAGCATTTATTCCGGATTTAAAGTATACTTGGCATCTCTCATGTATTGTATTGGTAAGTTGTAGGAATACAGGGTTATCACTATACATGAGGTGATAGAAACCTAGCTGTGTACAAACTCAAGTACCCGTTTAAGCATATTTAGATGGTAATTGTTAGCAGAGCAATTCTGTGAGCAGCAACAACTGGTCTTGTCTATCAGGGACAACGTGCCACCCCAGAGGCTGAAATAGGCTCTGTTCTCACTGCAGTCAAATTGGTGTGTGTGTGTGTGTGTGTGTGTGTGTGTGTGTGTGTGTGTGTGTGTGTGTGTGTGTGTGTGTGTGTGTGTGTCAAGACAAAAGAGCAGAAGTGCATACCCTACAGTTGCGTCTCCAATGGCATGGATGGCCAGTATTTTGATACTTGCACATGCCATACATGCATTTCATGCAAGCGTCCCAAACTCTTGTGCCCCACATGGCCTGCTTATGTCATTTACTATAAGTTCACCTGCAGTCATTTAAAAATCAGGATTGTGCTGTGGTGTGTGTATAAAGTACTGTGGTCTGCAGTGTGTGTACTTAGATAAGTAGGGATTCTATTCTCACTGCAGCCAACTTTTGGGGTGAGCTGCTGCTTGACATTAGAGAGAGCCTTTTACACTAGCATGGAGAACACTCTTATTACCATATTCTCCTCCCCAAACACTGCTGATGTTATCAGCTATAAAGTGTTGTTTTATTGCACCAGTCAGATTTAGCATTAGTGCTTATGCGAGCATTGTGGGTTCCAGAAACTGTGTACTGGATGTATGTTCCATATTCACTACAGTCATTTGGGGTGGGTGGGTGTGCGTGTGCATGTGTGTGTGTGTGTGTGTGTGTGTGTGTGTGTGTGTGGGTGTGTGTGGGTGTGTGTGGGTGTGTGTGGGTGTGTGTGTGTGTCTGAGCTGTTGCTTGACATTACAATGAGCCTTTTGCACTCTGTGTTCTGTAGCCTGTGTACTTAGGTAGGGGTTCTGTTCTCATGGCAGTCAATTTTGTGCATTGGTGTGTGGGTGAGAGCTGTTGCTTGACATTACAGAAAACATTTTATACCAGCATGTGAGACACTGCTATCTTGTCCTCAACAGACACTGCTGATGTCATCAGCTATATTATATTTTTGGATATGCAGTACTCTCACCAGGGCAGAAAATAGACTGGCCTGGAGTGCCAAACAGAGTCGAGAGTCATCTTGTTACAATAAAACTTACAGACATGGCTTTGAATCATCCAAGGTACATCATTGCATGTGTGTAGACTTGGTATTATCTGTTGAGAAAAGCCCAGTGGTCTCTCCAGCTACTATGTGTGTCTGGTGAGGTACAGCTAAAATGAATTATAATTTCATTAGTGTTGTAATGCGGTTTGACTACAGTGCTGTCATACAATCCTAAGATGTCAGTATGATGGCATGACTTATGATGCACACAACAGAGGCTTTTAATAGCAGATTGGACACTTGTTGGTCAAAGTTCAGATTGCTATCTGAAGGTGTTTCCAGTGCTTGCATCACTGGGTTTCTGCATTGCTGGACTGTTGTCAATGCTGTAATTAACATGGAACTCCACTTTTCAGAAAGGCAACATTACAAGCACAGATTAAGTCCTCCTGTACTATGTTATCATCATTTGTAGACTCAATGATTGCAAAAAAATATGCAAGAATCAGCAAACTTGGTAAGCCAAAGGCCATCTACTTTAGCCTGAACTGTCAAGAAATACAGTTCAAACAGTGAAGGGCCAAGCACAGATCCCTGTGGGGTTGCCAGTGGTGACAGCTCTACTGGTACATGTTGATTTACCAACTGTCACATGATGTGTTTTGTCAGTTAGCCAGTTGTTTACCCATCATCTGATGTAAGGCTTAATCCCCAGCTGGGGGGGTTGTCAATGATACCTGAGGATGTGATTGTGTGAAAACCCTAGGGCAGATCACAATAGGCAGTATGCACTGTCTTACATTACTCCAATCCTATCACATGGAATCAGTGCACTGTGACAACATCATAGATCACCTGTGGCATGACCAATCACATAGACCTTCCTAATATGGTGGAATACACAGTTCAACACACCCTCCACACAGCCTATGTTCCCATACAAGGTGTACATCAACATGCATCCACCTGAGTTGGAAGGACAACACCTGATGCATGTATGTATAGGGGCATCCTGACTCTCCTCGACTGTGAGGTAGACCAACATGTCATTATGGACGTCTTCTATATATATATATATATATATATATATATATATATATATATATATATATATATATGCTAGCAATATTCCAGGTATATGCAACAGACTTGAGCAAGTTGTTATTGCTACATCAGATCCCTTACATCTGATAGATGTCCTCAAAGAGGTCATCAAGTGCATGCATAATGACAACATTATCATCTTGTGGAGATTGAACAGGTAAAGGCATTTGACAAAAAGTCACACTGTGGTGATTTCAATCAGCTCTGTCACATGTGGCCAGAAAACAGCTATATCAGCAAATGGTTAGACCAGTATATGACGTGTGGCATTGTGCCATGCTGGAATGTGTGGTGTGACATATATCTCAGGTCCAGTGATCAGGTAAGTACATCATGGATGTCTGCTAGGCCCTTGCCTTCCCCTTATAGTTAAAAGTAATGGACATCAAATATGACATACACATGCTGTGTCCAAACAGCTCCCTGAAGGACTGGCAGCTTGTGAGGCAATCATTAGACTGGCCAACCTGTGATATTAGTATAATACACACACAGTATCAACACATACCAGAGACTGCTGCCACAGTCAATATTAAACATTCACCTAGTACTGACGAGAAGGACATGGAGGGATGTGTTGCATCAGGAAACAGACACAACACCCAAGTATAATGTGGACATCACACCCTATAATCACACCAATAGGTATGTGACCTATTTCTTGGGGTAGAGAGTAAGTGGTACATCCAGCAGCATCAAACCTCTCAACTGTCCAGATTTGTGCAGAATGTCCAGGTTTTTGCCTCATATTTTTGGTCTGTTCTACTTAAAATTTGGGATTTTGTAGCAAATCCATGAGGACTGAAGTCACTACATAGTAGAATACATTTGAATTTCAGGCTTCATAGCCTTCAGAAAATGCACACTAACACAAACCATGTTACTAAAGCAACTGTCTAAGTTTGAAAGATCAATATTTAAAATCTGTCACTACTTGTGTGCCTTTGTCCAGAATTGAAGAGGTCATGAAGTATGACCAGCATGTGGGTACAGTGCTGACTCCTCCATTGACTGTAACAGAAGTACTGGTTATGTGAAGGACATGCACAACAGAGGGCATACTTACACCATGGTTCCCAGCCTTCATTACACTAATAATTAAGTACAATGCACTCCTTTCTCCAGTTACCTCCTTACACACATATTTCTAGTGATGTGTAACACAAGTGTACCACAACTGTCACAGTGTGTGCTGTCCACACAGCTGTGTCCATACCTAGAGTATTCTTTTTGTGGAATATACATGACTGATGGAACACCAATCAAGTTGTTACCAGATGCATGTCTAAGCTACCTGTTCACCTTATGCACACACTGCATAAGGTTAATGTAGTGTTTGGACTTAACATTAATGTCATGTATATCATTTGTGACAGTGTGAATTGTAACACTGATATATGCCTTGCAATACACAAGGCAACGAGCCTGTAGTGCCCACACTGTCACAGCCACAGTGTATAGCAGTGTCCCTCTCCTAACACCTCCTGCATATACATAGCACAAAAGACAGTGTGCATAAGGTTACCTCATAGAGCATGGATGTATCATACTTAGTTGTCCAGTGTGTATGCAGGCTCATCTAAAGTTATCACTCCACATCACATATGTGTTATGTCAGAGGCAATGAGATTACTTGTTGTATTATTCAGATATTTCCAAGATTGGGGTTGGTTCTTGCAACAAGTTGCCATGATCCTTTCGTCTGTGGCCACTGCTGGAGATTGCTCTGCTGAGAGTACAGTCATATTCAGGTATATTATTTTGCACAGCTTCCCAATATGCACCCTACTTCAATTATATGTCATCTCCCTGATAGATGTCCTCTGCATTATTCGTAGCAAGGATGTATCTCACACACACAAACATCCTCCCATTATTATGTCACCTTGTGTGTCAGTCACAGACAACACATTTTCCTTGTACAGTCTGTACTGTGCCATATAGATATGTGCTCAGTCTGTACTGTGCCATATAGATATGTGATTGATATTGTTGTTACAACCATCTTCCATTGACATGCCCTCCTCTGATGTACATGCGGCAATTTCACCTGCACTCTTTCCCTGTGTTCATTCCTACAGTTCATCTGTGTGTCCTTATTCAGTCTTATTCAATACACACATTTCCCTGAGCGAACATTTTAACATGGCAATCTCATGTCTTGTTACAGATCATTAACTCAGGTTCATTACAGAATGGCAGAAATTGGATATCAGAATACTCTGCATTGTAATTACACTGTCCTGTACTGTGTTTGGACCATATACTTCATATTTGCACCTCTCAACTGTCCAGATATTCCCAGGGTATCCAGATGTCTTCCTTATCAAATATGTGGCTTTCTGACATATCACTGAGATGATCTCATAGTTTCATAGTTTCATAGTATAGTACTAGGCTATCTGCCCTAGGGCATTTATAAGCCTACCCAAAGTGTATGTGGCTTTCGCCACCCCATGTAATGATACAAAAGTGTACAATTTAAATTAAATTTAGTTTACCTGTGTGTGCCTCTATCTAGCTTAATGACACAGAGATGATCCCTGGGGTAAACCCACGATCACTTACATCCATTCGTCCAGATTTATCTTGAAGAGAGCCAGTGAGGGGCTCTGCCTAACATGGACAGGTATCCTCTTCCAGAGTGTGGGAAGCCTATGGGTTATGAATCTGTCCCTCCAGCATGTCCTATTCTCATATTTGTGCTGAGGTTTAGATCTTAGCCTCGTGGCTCTGATGGATTTGGATTTTTGAGGTGGAGCATGTCCATTAATTCTGAATTGGACATGGCCTTGCAATGCGTAGGCACAGATCACCTCTAAGCAGGCGGTATGCTACTGAATAGAGCTGGAGCTTTTTCAGTCTGGCAGCATATGACATATGCTGAGTAATCCCTGATCCTCTTGGTAAGGTACTTTGGGGTCTCTCCGAAGCATGGGAAGGTGCCGGGTGAGGTGTAGGTTATACCCAAATGGGGCATTGGCCTCCAATCATAGGCCTGATAAAGGAGAGGAATATAAGGGGTACAATTGACATCCTTTGATCTGGATGTGGAATCCCTTCATGATAAGGTGGGCAAGGTAGAAAGTCTTTCTAACCACTTTGGCTTATCGTGGGTGTCAAATGAAGGAGGTCACCTGTCAACCTGGGTCCCCAGGTCTCTGATTACTTTTTCCATTACTTAATGGATTACCACCTATGTGGTAATTTTGTGGAGTACTTTTGTTTTTCCAAGGGGATGACCCTATACATTTTTGCAGCATTTTAGTTTAAGCCATGCCATGACTCTGGCACCAGTCATCTGTATCCTGCTTGAGGCCTCTTCTGGAGGATGCATGTGTCAGCTGGGTGAGTTGACTATAGTGCCCAGTTTGCAGTCATCTGCAAACTTTGTCAACCACAACCCCTATGTTTCCGCGCCTGAACATCTGAGAAATAAATGGTGAACAAAGGAGGGGTCCCAAAGACCAGAGGCCTGTGGGACTCCACTTGTGACTAGCTTAGAGTCTGACATAGCTCCAGCTATTCTGACTTTGTGGGTTCTGTCAGCACAGCCAGTTTGCGAAAACTCATCTTGCTGACAAACGGGTTTACATTTAAGCCGTTGAGCTTGTCTATGATGCCTGAGTGGGATATTAGTAGCCGAAGAGCTTTTGCCAGATACAGGTAGGCTGGTATGAACTGCTTTCACCTTCATCGATTAAGCCTCCTAGTGACTGTTTCAAAAAGTCCACCAGGTTTAAAAGACAGGATCTGCAGCTTTACAAAGCCAAACTGGGTAGGGTCAATTGTCTGCAGCCGCCCCGATACAAGTCTTGTTTTATGAGTTCCATAATAATCCTTTTCCATAGCTTTGCAGACCAGGCTGAGCTCAAGCTTATGGGGCCGGTAGTAGTTTCCAGGGTCTGTAGAGGTGCCACCTTTGTGGAGTTGGGACAACCAGAAGCTATGCACGCCCAGTGTTCAGGGACGTAAGTATCCAGTAGCAAGGCCAAGATTAAACAGTGTTCTTATGTGTGGGTTTTAGCTCCTCTAGGAGTTCACGTAGCACGCCAACCCAGTGACACCGTCCAGGTCCCATGGATGCTAGTATTTTTTAGCTTTGCTGAGGGCAGCTCTCCACCTGGACATGGCCCCTGAGATTTCAGGAGAGGTTACATTCAGCTGAGATATTTATTTCATCTTTTGGGGAGGAGAGGAAGGGAGAAATTTGCATCTGAACCTGTCTGCCAGCATGTTGGGCAATATCTGTGGAGTTCAGTGTATTTTTTTTACCGTCGCTATGAACTAACTCTGCACATATCTGAGAGTTTCTGCCCAGGTTTCTAACACATAACTAGAAGAAAGGTCTTGTAGATATCTTTTAGTGTCCTTAGCCATTTTTTCTCTCTCGAAGTTGGTCTTTTTGATGATTTTTATTAGCAAACATAGTTTTTGCTAGTGAACTGATCAGGATGCCTTCCCTTTATGGGATTTTGTTCTGTCTTGTGCAGCTTTCCCTCTCTTGTTATAAAGCTTGTTTATGGCTGGGGTCCACCAGACAGGGATGCCTGCCTTTGGTGGAAAGGGTCTTGGTTTTATTTGGGATTGCATGATCCATGCATTCTTGAGAGATGCCCGTGAGAGAGCATTTGTGAAGGATTCAGCAGTGTGGGATGTGGTTTCCCTGGACCCAGGGGGCTTGAAGGATACTATTTCAGTCCCCTAAGGAGTGTAGAAGTCAGCTTTGATGAAGTTTCTCACTGTGGTCTTTTGTGCTACTTGGGGGTGGAGGTGTGGATATGAATATCTAGGGTTATTAGATTTATGGTCCTGATCTCACTAGTGAGGGGTAGTACTTCCAGTGTTGAGCATTTTGTCCCCATGTTTGTGATGATAGTCAGGTTAAGTATATTATTTCCCCTTACTTGCGGGAGTTGACTAGTTGTTCCATCGCATTTGAGTTGATAAATTCCAGGAACCTTTGGGTTAGGGTGTTGGGGCTTGAGTAATGCACTCCAGTCTATGTTTGGGTAGTTGAAGTCTCCCAATATGATGGTATTTGGTGAGACATTCATATCCCCAGTGTCTTCAGGAAGGCTGAAATGGAGTTCTGAGATTAGAGTAGGTGGTCTGTAGCATGCTACAAGTTGTATAGCAGTTTTTACCCAGATTAGTTGCACATGGATGGTCTCTGATGCTTTGTGCATTGCCAATAACCCTGGAGGTGTGGGTGTCTTTGTCACGAATATGGACACTCCCCTTTTGTCTCGGTTGCCCTTAGGGGCGACAATGCATGATACGAGGTATATCCCATGGTAGGGATGGGGTGCTCTCAGGAGCCTTGAACCAGAGTTTCAGTTACTGCACAGACATGATGCTCTCCATGCTAAGGAGTGCTTGAGAGCCTGCATCCTGAGATTTAGACTTCTGGCATTGAGCAGCATTACCTTTAGTTTTTTCCTTTATTGTTTTCTAAGGTGGTGGTAGGTTTGTCTTTTGATTTCGCCTGTGCTGCCTAAAAAGAGCACTATAGGATGGCAAGAGCCTTAGCCAATATCCGGGAAGCCCAGTGGTGATAGGTGCTGAAGCTGTCCCCTGCAAAGCAGCATGGCTTGTTGTCAGCATGTCATCAAGCAGACATACAGTAGATCCCCTAGAATGACACCAGTAATTGAGCCAATTATTAAAGCTGATCATCTTGTCTTTGTATTGTGGCATCATTCTTGGTGAGGGCAAGATGTGCTGCTGAGGTCAGGGTCATACACCGGCCCTGGGCTACATAATCAAGAGAGCTCCTCTATGTCTCATTTCATGTAGTCCAAAGGAGGTATGTCTCCAGGTCATTCACGCTGTATGGACAATGAAGGAGTCATATGTGTACTTGCTTTGGAGTGACCTGAGTGCTTGTGTTATGGCCGGATCCTAGCTCTCCCGACCGAGGCAGCTCACCGTTACTACCTCTCTTTGTTCAGCCTAGTAAGCAGGCAGACGTCAGTGTGTCTGACTATAGAGTCACCTAATACTAGTGTATCCCAGGCATGGTGTTTCTGCTTAAGGACTGTGATCAGTTTGGCACCACTGACTTTGTGGGGTGCCTATGTGTTGCTTGTGCAGAGTTTTGAGGTGGTGATTTCTTGGATGTCTGCTTTGGGAGCCTCTGTGTGTTCGGTCAATAGAAGTTTTTTATTAGAGCCTGAGGCCATGTCTTTTGTGTTACTTTAAAGTTGGTCAAATGCTGGTTTAAGTGAGATCAATGGTTGTGTGTGTGGCTACCTTCTCCTCCTGTCTGGGTCTTATAGTCCTGTGTTGGAGAGAGCTAGCCTCTAGTCACATATAGCGCATCTCTCACATGTGTTTGTGTTTTTGGGAGGAGGGAGAGGGTTGAACGTAAGGAGACAATTGTAACATTGTCTCAGGATTCCCAGATTAACCCCCTGAGTTGGAAGGACAGCACCTGATGCATGTATGTATAGGGGCATCCTGACTCTCCTCGACTGTGAGGTAGACCAACATGTCATTATGGACGTCTTCTATATATATATATATATATATATATATATATATATATATATATATATATATATATATATATATATATATATACTCTATATATATATATATATATATATATGCTAGCAATATTCCAGGTATATGCAACAGACTTGAGCAAGTTGTTATTGCTACATCAGATCCCTTACATCTGATAGATGTCCTCAAAGAGGTCATCAAGTGCATGCATAATGACAACATTATCATCTTGTGGAGATTGAACAGGTAAAGGCATTTGACAAAAAGTCACACTGTGGTATTCAATCAGCTCTGTCACATGTGGCCAGAAACAGCTATATCAGCAAATGGTTAGACCAGTATATGACGTGTGGCATTGTGCCATGCTGGAATGTGTGGTGTGACATATATCTCAGGTCCAGTGATCAGGTAAGTACATCATGGATGTCTGCTAGGCCCTTGCCTTCCCCTTAGTTAAGTAATGGACATCAAAGATGACATACACATGCTGTGTCCAAACAGCTCCCTGAAGGACTACAGCTTGTGAGGCAATCATTGACTACAACTGTGATATTAGTATAATACACACAGTATCAACACATACCAGAGACTGCTGCCACAGTCACGACAACACCTACACTGACGAGACACATGGAGGGATGTGTTGCATCAGGAAACAGACACAACACCCAAGTATAATGTGGACATCACACCCTATAATCACACCAATAGGTATGTGACCTATTTCTTGGGGTAGAGGGTAAGTGGTACATCCAGCAGCATCAAACCTCTCAACTGTCCAGATTTGTGCAAAATGTCCAGATTTTTGCCTCATATTTTTGGTCTGTTCTACTTAAAATTTGGGATTTTGTAGTAAATCCATGAGGACTGAAGTCACTACATAGTAGAATAAATTTGAATTTCAGGCTTCATAGCCTTCAGAAAATGCACACTAACACAAACCATGTTACTAAAGCAACTTTCTAAGTTTTAAAGATCAATATTCAAAATCTGTCACTATTTGTGTGCCTTTGTCCACCCATTATTTTAGACTTTGTCCAGAATTCTTGTGTGAAGAGGTCATGAAGTATGACCAGCATGTGGTTACAGTGCTGACTCCTCCATTGACTGTAACAGAAGTACTGGGTATGTGAAGGACATGCACAACAGAGGGCATACTAACACCATGGTTCCCAGCCTTCATCACACTAATAATTAAGTACAATGCACCCTTCTCCATGCACCTCCTTACACATGTTCCAGTGATGTGTAACTGAAGTGAACCACCTTTGTCACAGTGTGCTGTCACACAGCTTATTGTCCATACCTAGGTATTCTTTCTGTGGAATATACATGACTGATGGTGCGGAACACCAATCAAGTTGTTACACCAGATGCATGTCTGCTACCTGTTCACCTAATGCACACACTGCATACATCAGTGTTTGACAACATTAATGTCATGTATATCATTTGTGACAGTGTGAACTGTACCACTGATATATGCCTTGCACACAAGGCAACAAGCCTGTGGTGCCCACACTGTCACATACAGGTATAGCAGTGTCCCTCCTAACACCTCCTGCATATATTACAGTACCAAGACAGTGTGCATGGTTACCCTCATAGAGCATGGATGTATCATACTAGTTGTCCAGTGTGTATGCAGGCTCATCTGTTATCACTCCACATCACATATGTTATGTCAGAGGCATGAGATTACTTGTTGTATTATTCAGATATTTCCAAGATTGTGGTTGGTTCTTGCAACGTATGCCATGATCCTTTCTCTGTGGCCACCATGCTGGAGACCTCTGCTGAGAGTACAGTCATATTCAGGTATATTATTTTGCACAACTTCCCAATATGCACCCTACCTCAATTATATGTCATCTCCCTGATAGATGTCCTCTGCATTATTCATGTAAGGATGCTTATCTCACACACAAACATCCTCCCCATCATTATGTCATTTTGTGTGTCAGTCACAGACAACACATTTTCCTTGTACAGTCTGTACTGTGCCATATAGATATGTGCTTGGTGTTGTTGTTACAACCATCTTCCATTGACATGCCCTCCTCTGATGTACATGTGGCAATTTCACCTGCACTCTTTCCCTGTGTTCATTCCTACAGTTCATCTGTGTGTCCTTATTCAGTCTTATTCAATACACACATTTCCCTGGGCGAACATTTTACATGGCAATCTCATGTCTTGTTACAGATCATTAACGCAGGTTCATTACAGAATGGCAGAAATTGGATATCGCAATACTCTGCATTGTAATTACACTGTCCTGTACTGTGTTTGGACCATATACTTCATATTCGCACCTCTCAACTGTCCAGATATTCCCAGGATATCCAGATGTTTTCCTTATCAAATATGTGGCTTTCTGACATATCACTGAGATGATCTCTGGACTGCTAAAACTCAATATTGCAGACATTTGGGTGCATACCTCTCAACTGTCCTGATCTGTGCAGAATGTCCAGTTTTTATCTCATATTTGTGATCTTTTCCTCCTAACATGTTGTTTTCCTAGCAAATCAATGGCACGTCATTGTGCAGAGTGCAGTCAGTAACCTGATGGCTGACATTTGAGTTTCAAACTTCATGCTCTTAATAAAGTTCATTCTACTGTACAACCTATATTTTCTACCAACTTTATAAGTTTGGATGTGGAATATTGGCAATCTATCCCAATTTCTGGCCCTTTGTCCTCCCATTTTTATGGCTTTGTCCACATTTCTTGCTCTAAGAGGTTGAGTGTTACATTCAAACACATTCCCATGTAACATCTATGTCACATATGTTCCTATTACTAGTTATTTGTCCTCCCATTAAGCTGGCCTCTATTTAGATGTGTTGGACTAACAAAATGATAGCTATTTGTACAACCATACCTCTCAACTGTACAGATTTCTTCAGAATGTCCAAATGTTGCTTCATATTTTGCTCTGTTACTCATAAAATGGTGTTTTTTCTTGGCAAACCACCGTTAAAGCATTGAGGGTTGAAGTCAGAAAATAGTATCAGACATTTGATCTCAGACTTTATATCCTTCTTACAAATCATGGGAATGCAAAACATGTCATTCTATCAACTTTCTGATTTTGTAAGAGCAATAGTTAATAAGTGTGTCTCTAGCATACCTCTCAACTGTTCGGATTTTCACAGAATGTCCTGCTTTTGGCCTCATATTTTTGGCCTGTTCCTCATAAACTTTAGGGTTTTCTGACAATAAGCACATAAGGCTGTCACTGTAACCATTTGACTATGTAGATGTGTAGAATGCTGCTATACTTTTACATATACCTCTCAGCTACAATTAAGCACTGCTGAGCACCACACCATGCAAACCCATGCAACTATGCTTAAACTTGACCTTTGCATTATTAATTAAATGTATCCGGTTTCTATTTTTAGATGTCTGGCATGTGTCAATTGCTGCATGCTGTGCCATGCAAACATGAAATAAAATATTTAATACCTATGCATACATTGATATCCGGCACTTTGACAGTACAGGGGGTGTGTTACTCCCCTCCAGACACAGTGACACTCTCCCTACACTGATTCAATAACCATGTAAAAACATCTCTCCCTCAGTAATGTGCCTTCATTAATATGCATGGCTCACTACCGAGGGGGTATTGCGTACACAGCCACAGTACCTTCCATGTAGGCTGTACACTATGCCTACACAGATTTTATTAAATCTGGTGGAATATCTCATGCTGTCTTTTTGCATGACATTATTCTCAGATGTGCTTTATGTACTCTCAAGCATTTTGTCACACAGATGATTTGGCACTACCTTCCATGTAGGCTGTACACTATGCCTACACAGATTTTATTAAATCTGGTGGAATATCTCATGCTATCTTTTTGCATGACATTATTCTCAGATGTGCTTTATGTACTCTCAAGCATTTTGTCACACATGATTTGGCACTATTATTCTGTGGACATCAAAAAGGCATAGTTACCTATTCTGGCGCCAGGTGCTGTCCCCTGATCTGGTGCCTCCCCTCATTATCTTGAAAAGCATAGGAAAACAAAACTCCATTTCCCCACTCTGGATCCCAGTATAAGGAGCAAACCATGTCTGTTTGTTGAGGTCTATGCTCTTAAGGAGCAAAAAAAATGTTATTCTTTAATTTTAAACTATAGCAAACTGTTTAATAAAGAGCTTCAATTAAGACCACGTTTATTTCTGAATGCAGGTAATGCACTGAAGAACCAGTCACTGCCATCAGCAGTTTAAACAACAGGCCACTTCTCTCTTTGTCCCACCCTTGCTGCACTCATGAACTTGAATAACAGCCATTGTATATAACTGATTTCATTGTGAAACTTGTAGTACAGGGGTACTTGCAGTGGAACTTTTTTCTAACATCTGGGCATACTGGCATCACCATTCCCCTTAGCAACTGCATTACTATGTCAGACAGTACCTTCTGCACATTCTTGTAACTTTTCCTCAGATACTGGCAGGTAGGGAATAATGAACCTTACTTCACTTCTAAATTGTGATTCAGCAATCCTCCTTTGCTTTATTTCAGATAATCTCTCCATAATACATCTGTAATATCTTGGGTCTGTATGTAGTTTAAGTCATATTTGTATAAAGTGAAGACCATAGATGTAATGAGTTTTTATAATAAAGTTTAAGAAAAGTACTTTGCTGTGGCTTTTGATCTAGCTAAATGCCATCTTGTCTACCATAATCACACTTACTACCATATACCATACCTGGACTGTTTTCCAGTATGAGCATAAATTGTCTGTGATTAATTTTGTACTCTAAAATCACAGACAAACTGGCTGACATTCTGTGGTTTAGAATCACAGCCAATTTAAGAACTGTTAGAGCAACTCTGCAGTTATTTCAAGTTTGACTGGCTTCTACCTACAAAGACGCTGTCTTTGACACATCATTATAATGAAGAGTAGAAGATTCTGATGTACATTTCCTTAGTCTTGTGAAAGCTGTTTCTTGTTTCTACTGCTAACACTTCTCTATTTCTTTCTCATGTAGTTTCCTTAGGGGCTTTTATACTTCCAGTAGGCTATGACTGAATTTAATACAGTTTGTTTAGTCAAGGATTTTTCATAGATTTATAGGATGATACTAGGCTATTAGCCCAGAGGTCCTTATAAGCCTAGCCAAGAATTTTGCCCATGTTCCCACAAAGTCAATATCTGTTCCCCCTGTCCAGCAGGGACACAGGTGGGATCCCTGAGGTGTATTTTCTGTTTCCCATCCAGTCATCCAGGTTCCTTTAAAGAGAGCTAGAGAGGTACTCTGCTTGAAATGGAGAGGGAGTCTATTCCATAAATGGGAGAGGTCTTTGGGACACAAATCTATCCCACCAATGAGTTCTATTAATGTCACAGACCAGGTTGAGGCCTTGTGTGCGGGTTGCGCGAGTGGAGTTTGACTTACAGATATGCAGCAACTCCATCAAGGCTAGGTCTGAGATGGCCTTGTATGCCAGACACGGGTCACCTCTGAACAGTCTGTATGAGATTGAGTAGAGGGACAGGCCTTTTAGTCTATTTATGTATTTATTTAACATTTGTTTACCAGGAAAGTCCAACTGGACACAGGTCCTTTTTCAGCTAAGGCCTGGGGAGAAAAGCTCCATGAGTAACAGTACATTTTAATGCACACGTTACAATAATCAATACGTTATAAAGTAAACAAAATGTAGTATACATGAGAAAATACAAATTTGTTACATCTTGACAACAAAATCTAGGCTTTGAACATAGCTAGCACTATTTGTAAAGTATGACTTATGTCAAGATATAAGGTTAAGACAGGCCTGTAGGAATAAAAGATTAAACACCAGGGAATAATTTGGATATGGTTTGGGTATACTGTGATGTATCAGAGCATTTACGAGGAGTTAGTACAAGAACATAGCCACTTATTTTTTAGATAAGATTTAAGTGATGGCTTGAAGTGGTTAGTGGATGAGATTGACAGAATAGAGTTAGGAAGGGAGTTCTATAGGTGTTTGAAACCCTGGATTTTCCTGGTCAGGAACCTCTGAGTTCACTCCAGCTGCTGCATGTGCTTTGCAAGGTAATTGTATTGGTTAAATGATAATGGATTTCCATTTAGATTACTGTTCTCACATTTTTAAGATCAGATTCTACCACTTGATACATTAAAACATGTCTCTTGTATTTTATGATTGCCACACTTATTTTGCATTTTGTTCAGCATGACATTGCTTTATGTCAGCTTGTCTAAACAACTTTCCTCAGTCTTTTATCATGTTGCATTTTGGTCTCACCTTAAACCAATATGCCATCAGCAGTCCACTGATTTTGGACTGTTAATGACAAAGTAATGTTAAATGGCATTTTCAGCGACTCATATTTTGTCCTTGGTGTGCTTAATGTACACAGCCTTGAAATGTCTGGATCAGGCCTGATTTGCCATGGTTAGAATCAAGCCTTGCTCTAGACATTGCAGACACAGTCTTGTCATGTGATTTAAATGGTTAGTGGTCCCGTAACATTTCTCTCTTCATATACTGCAGATCTATGCAGATTCTAGTTTTGTCTTGCTTAGTTGCTGTCACCATGCTGTTCACCCATGGGTTAGGTTTAGCTTTCTTTGCAATTGCATTCAACTGTACCACTCCTTTAAGTTCCTTCTCATTTCTTTAATATAACAAGAACTCCTCTGGCTGCATGTACCACTTGTAAAATTTTGGGGTTTAGCTAAATTGCATAATAATCCAAAAAACAAACAAGATTGAAAATAACCCTGGATAATTTCTAAAAAATATCAGACTTATAATTAGACTTCTCATTTGTTTGCATTTTACTTTGCTGAAGTTCCACAGACTGAATTTCAAATTATATAATTCATAAACAGCACATAATTGCTTCTCAGCTGTTACTTATGAATGTGCAAAGTACCTGCCTCATGAGTACACCATATATTTCATCTGTGAACTAATGAATCATGTATTTCATCAGTTTGCAAAATTCTGTTTCTATGAACATGCATATTATTCTTTGCATGGATATGTGACTGTCTAGATGCATCTGTGATATTTGCCTCAGAGACTGCAATGTGTGAATGCACATATTCATGTCCAGTTCTGTGCAAGCTTTTCTTCTTACAATATTTAGTTGCTGAAGTGAGAAACTGTAAGTTTTTCTTTTGTAAACACAACATAGCTCTTTTTAACCAGTTGATGTTAGCTTATGACAAAAAATCAGTCATGTAGCTTTACAGCCTTTTTTCTGTCTTGTAACCCTAAGTCTCTAAATGCACATTAAACCAATATGTTAATCTCTGCATTTGTATCAAACTTAAAATAAACCCTGCTGCCATTAATAACAGCTTTTCAGTCAAATGATTTTGTAGCAACATTCTTGTGCTGCTGGTCTTTCTGATACTACAAACTTCACTGTATACAAATATTGCCTCAGTGACAAATAACCCATTTATTAGTGACTAAACTTCTGTTTCCATCAATTACCTGTAAAACTTTAGTCATCATCCTTTTTTTCTCTAATGTGCACATTTTTGAAAAATGATTTGATAAGCCACACTTTCTACTCCATTACTCAAAGCAAGATAAATTCAGCTATTATGCTTGTAACCATACCAACATGGTAACTGTTCGACAAAAACTCATATGCCATCATGCCCTTAGTGACTGTTGTGTTCTTTCACTATCGTGCAGTTTATACACTGCGCCACATTATTATATGTACCAACAGACTCCTTCAGCTTCATTGTGGCTCATATATGTCCCAGATTAATTCTGAACACATCTGGACCCTTTTAACACTCTCTCATTTCAATGCTCATTGATTACTCTACTGTGCACACAGTCACAGCCTTATGAAGTATTAAATCTGATTAAGTCAGAATTTTGCTTTGCAAGTTATCATTATGTGCCATAAATAATTCTATCTCTTAGTAACAAATCTTGAAGCTCATCAAATTTGCAGTCTTTATCTGTGTCCCAGTTCGGTCACATGTGCAAGATACTAGTGTTCCTTGACTTGCTGTGAAAAATAAGTAATAATAATAATAATAATAATAATAACATGGCAGATTTTTCTTCAGGGTGGTTGATTCCATGTATTGTTTTATTTTATGATAAGTCACTTAATTGCTATTTAGCAAGGTTAAGGCTGGTATTCACTGCACAACTCTGCAGCACTACACAACTCTGCAGCACTAAATAACATGTGCCCAATAGCATGGTGTAGACTGTAGCTGCTAAAATATATATCAGGACTCCTACATTACACATACTCTCAGAAAAGAAATGCACAGGGTGCACTACCGGTAGAAGAAGTTTTAAGAAGGGTCAACGGAAGAGTTGCACTACTAAGGTGCATGTGATCAAAGTGGTTGATGTCACAGGAAAGGTAGGCAAGCTAGCCATGTTCAAGGGTATAAATGCTCACACACACAACAAATATCACATCACTGTCACACGTGCAAAGGCAAACAGCCCAAGGAAGATCAGCACAGTAAAGTGCCAACTCAATTTATCATATAAATGGTGAGGGAAATTGGGGATATAGCAAAATGGGGAATTTCAAGCAGAAGAAAACACAGAAGGATAACCATAAGGAATGAAAAGTGGGGAACAAATGGCAGTTATTTGCAGGAAAGGCTCCTATTCTTCATTTCAGAATAAGCAGGGTAGCTGAATAAGGCAGTGAAGAATGTCTGAGGGAGGGATAGAGAGAGAGTGAGAGAGAAAGGAAGCATGCAGGTGAACAGCAACAAACATAAAATACAGACATAGACAGAAAGGGGTGATCCTGATGCAAAGGGTGGGGATAACAGCAGATGGACACAGGCAAAGGGTTGACACTCGGTGATGGAGAGGATTAGACAGCAAGTAAAGTATGAAGTAGGGGAACACATAGCTACATTGAGAATGTCAGACCAGCTTAGAGGTCAGCCCAAAGAAGGCAACAGTCACTTTTTAATTCTGCAATTCATATAGATTTACATGTATTGGTAACACATCTAAGTATAATTGCAAATTCTTTTTTATAAGGCCCGTTGCTCCTACTACTACTGTTTGAACAGTCTGGGTATTCTTCATCCACACTGCTCTAGTTTCTTCCTGCAAGTCCTGGTATTTTATGATTTTGTGTCTCTCTGTACGTAAGACACTGTAGTCACTAGGTGTAGCAATTTCAACAATCAATGCTACTTTTGTCTTCTTTTTGTGAACTACTATATCTGGTTTCCTTGTATCTATGTTTTTAACTGTTGGTAATGGGTGATTCCATGTGATATAAACTTTGTCATTTTCTATAATGCTTTGTTGCTTATGTTTCCAGTGTTTTTCAGCTACTTCAATATTATAATGTATACACAATCCCCAGTGAGACAGTCTTGCCGCATTATTATGCCTTTCAGTATATAATCCTTCTGCCATTAGTATATCACAACCAGCAGCAAGATGTGTCACTGGTTTCAATTCTGTTTTACAAAACCTACATTTGCCTGTTTCTGCCACATATTCAATGGACTTTATAAACCATTGTGTATGTAGTCCACTATCTTGCGCCACCAATATTAACCTTTTATCTTTTGGTATAAATTTACCTCTCCTTAACCATTCCTGTGTACGATCCTGATCAACATGAGGCTGTTCCAAAAGTTTTCTGTACTTGCAACTATGTTTATGCATTTTCCAAATTTTTTGCCTTCTCATCTGATCCTTCACCTTATATTCTTTCTTTCGTTTTTTGGCACATTCAGTTGCTGCCTGATTTTTATCTTCTGCTGGTTTGATTTCCATTCCCACTTCACGCCAATATGCTTCTGCTAAACTAAGCAGGGAAGTCATCTTAGACTTATTCTTTTCATGTTTTAAAACTTTCATGACATTTGGGTATTGAGAAGTGAGCAGATATTTATGCAGTCCTACAACTGCAGATCTATACAGGCAATAAATTTCAAGAAGGCCCATATCTCCTTCAGAATGGGGAATATATAGTCTTGGTATAAATGGATTTTTATAAATCATTTGATAAGCATGAAGCATCCGTCTTGTTTTCTTGTCTAACCAATCCAACACATTTTGGGGTCAGTCAATCACTCCAAAACTGTATGTTAGGACAGGAAGAGCAAATTGGTTTATAACTTGGACTTTATTCCTAGATGTCAGTGCTGTTTTCAGTATTAATTTTATTTTTCTAAAATATTCCTTACTAAGTTTTATTCGCACTTGTTCATGTTTTATTGTTGATCCCTCATCGATTGCAAAATATTTATACACTCCCTCATGTTCAAGTTTTCTTATATTTATTTATTTTATTTTATTTTATTTTACATTTGTTGACTGGGCTGGTCTAACTGGAATACAAATCCATTTTCAGTAGAGGCCCAGGGAGAAAAGCTCCAACACAAACACAATATATACAGTAAAAGTTGTCACAATTCAGAGAAGTATAACAGTAGTTAAAAAGTTCTAAACAGTTTCAGCCATACAGACTTGATGCAGTTGTCATTACAGTACATGGCTCATGATGAGGAGATATGAAAACAAAAATATAAAACAAAATAGTTGTGTACTTGTGTAAGCAGAATAAAAAAGCATAATAAAGTTGTTTACTTATACAATTGTACCAAGTGATACAGTGAAATACAAGATTTATAGGAAACAGCAAGAGGATGTCAGTAGATAGAACATACTCATATTAGAAGCAGAGAACACATAGGAAATAGACAAAAAGTTAGTCAGGGTTAGTACAATAGTACTGAGAAATTGTTTTAGTTTCTGTTTAAAAAGTGTTATAGAGGACAGAGATAGGAGTTCAGAGGGAAGTATGTTCCAATGTTTGCCTACAGAGAGAACAACAAATCTCCAGCTGAGTTGTTGGATTTGCTGGTAGTAATAAGTAACTTATTAGAAGAGCGTAAATTCTTAAGATTGTTGTGAGGGTTATGAGAGTAGTCGGTGTACAGGTGGGGTAATACAGGATCTTATGGATAATAGCAAGTTGGTGAAATAGTATGTGGTTTGGAACTCTAGCCATCCTAATTGTTTTAGGTTGTTACAATGATGTGTTCTAAAAAGGAGAACCTGTGGCAAATCTAGCAATACTATGATAGGAGGTAGCAAGTCTGTTGAGGTTGTTTTTTGAGAGATTGGTAAATATGGGTGAAGCATAGAGTAGGGTAGAGATTAAATGAGTTCTAGCTATAGTGGTTTTGGCTGAAGGAGTAAGAAAGGGTCTGATTCTGTAAAGGGATCCCAGTTTCTTATTTACTGTTTTTATAGTGATGTTAATATGAGTATCGAAGTTTAGGTTATTATCTATGGTTATTCCAGGAAGTTTAGTGGTTAGGTCAGGAGATATAAGAGTCCCGTTCTTGGATATAAGAGTGAAGTTAAGAGGGGTTGGCCTGTGAGTAGGAGCAAAGAGTAGAAGTTTAGTTTTTTTAGGGTTAAGTAGGAGGCAACGGTTTAAAAACCATTGCTCAACTGTATTAAATGCTTTTTGTGTCAGGGACTGAGGCTCGGTAGGAGTTTTAGCTGAGCAAATAATGGTGGAGTCGTCTGCATATTGAATGCAGGTTGCATGTGAAATTGCTTGGTGGAGGTCGTTAATGAAAATGGAAAATAACAGTGGGCCTAATATGGAGCCCTGGGGAACACCAAGGGAAATGGGGAGGTGAGAAGATAGATTGTTTGTTGCCTATTATCTAAGTAAGATTTGAACCATTTTAAGGCTAGTGTATCAAGAGAAAGAGATTTAAGTATTTCTATAAGGAGCTGGTGGTTAACCATGTCAAAAGCCTTAGATAAATCAATGAAGACAGACGAGGAAAGAGTATTATTATTACAGTTTGAATTTATGCAGTCTGTGAAGGAGAGTAGAGCTGTGGTGGTGCTGTGGTTAGGTCTAAACCCATGTTGACAATTGGCAAGTAGGTTATTTTCGATAAAATGGGTGAGTAGTTGCTTATGGACACACTTTTCCATAATTTTTGCTAGTGGAGAGAGTAGAGCTATTGGTCTATAGTTTGAAATGTCAATGGAGTTTCCGCCTTTATGAAGGGGGATGATATGTGAGAGTCTCCAGATAGATGGGATACATCCTTTGGTTATAGTTCTGTTTATTAGTATGGAAATGGGGAATGCTATGGCTTTGGCTCCTTTTTGCAGGTATTCTGCAGGTAGATGGTCAGCAGAGGGGGTAGTAGGTTTTAATTTTTCTAGAAGAGAGCAAATAAAGGAAGTAGGAACAGGTTTTAGCTGAAATGATGGAATCGGGTAAGTTAGTGAGGTGTTTAGATTAGGGGAACTTGGAGATAATTGCTTAGCTAGTGTTTGAATGGCATCTGTAAAGAAAGAATTAAAGGCATTGGCAGTTTGTGTTGGATTCTCATGGCTAGAGTCTTGTGGGCTAGGAGTAGTATATCACATTCCTTTCCCAAGCTGATGTTTTCATGGTGTTGCAGCTTTTCCTCTGTCAAGACCAAATGACATTCTTATATCATCTAAAACTATTTTAAAGTTGAAAGCAAGTATTGTTTGATTTTTATTACAAAATTGCATGCATGTTTTTACTATACAAAGCAACTAATGCAATGTTATTATTGGCATTAACTTCTATGTTTGTATATATATTTTTTAGCTTTTAGTATTCAAAATGCAATAGGATTTTATGAAGGTAACACAATGTTTTGTAACTTTGTATCTTGCATTTTGGTGCCACCTTTCTTAGAAAGTGAGATGTTGCATAAGATGTTGTATAACATGCCTTGCACTTGGGCCCCACTTGCTCAAGGAAGTGAACTTCATCCCTTAAGAAAGTGATGTTTTTATGGTATTTAAAGGATGTGAGGTAGTATATTTGTCTGATGATGTTTCTGTAGCATTGGAAATGATAGTGCTTACATTTGTTTATTAAAATACTGTTATGGCTTTGGAGCAGCGTTTTTTTTCCTTCTTTATTCTTATATCATCTGACAAAGTTCTGACCATTTGCAGTTGTCCTTTCAATTCTTCATCTGATGAACTATACAGTTTTAAGTCTTCCACAAAAAGAAGATGAGAAGTCTTTGCACTCTGTTGTTTTCTGAGAGCCAAACTGTAGCCATGACCTAATCTAAGTGTACAACTTAAAGGGTTAAGGGCAAGACAAAATAGCAGCGGTGACAGGGAGTCACCCTGGAATATTCCCCTTTGAATTTTAATCCCTGGAATAATAATTTGTCTTTTATTGTGGCTTAACTGCAAAGTGGTTTGCCACTGTTTCATGGTCACTGTAATGTAAGCAATCAGTGTAAGGTGCATCTTATACGTTTTTAAGCATTCTTTAGACATGAATGTGGGACACTGTCAAATGCTTTTTTTGTACTAAATCCATGCTGTATTTAGATTCTTCTCCTTTTTGTAGTTTTCCATTATGACTTTATTTAACAGCAAATAGTCCTTTGTTCCATATGATTTTATTTTGTTACCCTTTTGTTCTATTGCTATGATTGAGTTTTCTTCTAAATGACTATAAGCTCTGTCAGCATCAATTCCAGTGTATAATTTATATGTCATCAGAAGGAAAGTTATTGGTCTATAGTTTTTAGGATAGCTTGCATGTTCACTCAAAGTTGGAGCATTCTTTTTCCTGTTGTTAACCAGGTTGGTGTCTGTTTGGGGTGCGCACATAAATAGTTCTTACTCATAGCTAAATCTACATGTAAAGATGTTAATACCTTTATCCAGAGGTTAGGTACTGCATCTGGACCTGGGGTCTTCTAATTAAGAGCTTTTCTTAACTTTGTTTCAATCTCTCTGGCCGTTACTTCATCCCATTTCATATCCTGTACATTTAAACTTCTTATTCTTTCTTTTACTTCTTCTATCCATTCAGCATCTGTGTTACGTTTCACGGGATCTTTATAGATATTTTTCCAAAATGTATTTATTTCTTCTTTTTTTGGTGGTGTTTCAGTTCCTTTTGCCTTGTTTCCCAATTCTCTATAAAACTTTTTTGGGTCATCAATAAATTGCTTATTTTGTATTTTTCTTTATATTTATCTGCATATCTTCGATTTATTTCCTGCCTGTGCTGATATGTTTAGTTTATTATTTGTGATAGTACACAGTAGATCCTGATCTGTTTTGATACTGCGTATTGCTTTTATCACATCTATCTTTCTGAGTATTTTGTTGCTCTGTTCCCTCCTCTATACTTTTCGAACAGTTACACCTCTAGTCTTAATTGCTTTATAGTTTTCTCTATTCAGTGTTTCCATGATGGCATTTGACTTCTCCCCTTCCTTTCCCTTAATGTCCTGTGTTTGTGTGGTAAGATTTTATCTGTTATTAATTTAACTGCAGAGTAATATATCCTCTTTACTTCTGTTATAGCACATACATTTCTATGAACAGTCCTAATTACTGTGTTCATTTGTTTTATCAAACTTCTAACTTTTTGTTTTTTGTTGACTTTCTGTAGTCTATTTCTTTCAATGATCTTAATATGTCTGTTCATCTCTATTAAATCAAACAACTCTCCTCTTAGACCATTTCCTTCAAAACTGAGGGCACATTCTTTGTTCTCCATTCACTGAGGGCATTCCACAGAAAGATCCAGAGGATCGTCCTGTGCCACATTCTCTTCAGGCCACCTGCTCCTTGCCACCTGGACAGGCACCCTTGCCTCCTTCATCATCTGTTCATGAAACCTCAGCCATTGTAAGACAATGTCAAAAAACTTAGTGCAGTCTGGACCTATGAATAGAAAAGAAAAAAAAATGCTTATAGGAAAATTTTGGCTCTCTGTCCCTAAGCTCTGCTTCCAACTGGATAAGCAGATCAGGATGCTCTTGCAAGTCACTCTAATGATGTATGCACTGCTCACTAAATTAAGTAATGCTAGTGAAATCACTCAAATAAGGCTCATCATATTGATCAGGCAGGCACTCCTGAAAGCCACTATGGAGGAAGAGCAAGAAAACTGTACTTTTTCCTTGGAGACCACACAAAAGCTCAGTTTTTCCCAGCACTTGAAGCAACCATGTATACTCTGTTAGGTTCACATTAGGATCAAAATGGTGCCCTGTGCACATGGATACACATTCAGACATAACATGACGTGCATTTCAGTATAGTAGCAAGATTCAAAAGGCTTCTGTAGTGCATAGCCATGATGTTATGAGCTTCATAGATACTATGCATGAATATATTATGCAGTTGTGTCCACGGTCCTGGTTTGGGCAGGGCCTGATAGCTTATCACTATTTTCAGCCATTACATTAAGGTAGTGATTCAGAGACAGATGCAGTAAATTTCCTCTTTAACACAACCACCGGGCTACGAGGCCTGAGATAGTGTGATATGAAGCAGGATGATATTGTGTGAGAGACCACACTAATATGAGCAACTGTGCAATCAGGAGCCTACTGTGCTAGGATGTGGGACTTAGAAATATGTATATTGAAGGGAGACAAAACACCTGGAAAAGTACCATACTCTTCACTGAAGATCCGTACTGGATAGCAACAACATAGGCATAGAGAAAGTGGTGCATGGGGATATGGGAACACAACGCAGTTACATGATACTGTTACATCCAGCTTTGGGGTGGCACAACACCAGGGACAAGCATGCCACACAGGTCATGATAGCCCCTTCATATAGCATGAGGCATGGCAATACACATTATTGAGAAGATAGGATGTGTAGAATATTACATGGGTCCGTCATGCTACTGAAGGAAGGAATATCATGATGATAAACCTGTAGCTGTAGTTTGTATATGAAAATGGGGACATGTCACAGCACAATAGATGACAGGTAAATATCCAGCATATGGAGATGGAGGAACTGTATACTGTCATATACAATATCCAGACAAAACCAATCACACAAAGAGTGACTGAAATGTCATTGAAAGGTGTACATCTCTTGTAATGAGATCGAGAGGCAATGACTGAAACAATTACAGCACACAGCAAACTGAGGTGTTACTACAGGCTCCACAACCACATAGCATGCTCATGCTCTCCTAGGCCATAGGTAACACAGGAATGTTTGTGAAGAGGTGTGGGAAGGAAGGGTACATGACATCAGTGCTGTGAGTTACTATAGTAGAAGTTTATACCAGAGTCTACGGAGAGTAATCAATATGACAAAGCATGCTAAAATCAAGGCAAAGGACATTGTCATGGACATATCCACCACAGGTGGTGGACCAAATAGAGAAGTTGCTGACAGAAGTGGAGGAGTCCCTGGTGTTCCTGTAATGGGGATGGGACACAGACTTTCATACCCAATGGTGGCCTTGATGTGGGATCTGGGTCTGTGATAACCACATGAGTGTCTGTACAGGACATACCAGTTTACTATTAGTTTTTATATAATCATACAATTCAGTGTAGTGCATTATATGATGATGTAAGGCAGTGTACTGTATGTGAGGAAGGACTTGCATCAAGAGGCTTCTGCATATCTGTCCTCCATGTATCTCTGGTTTACAACTGTCACATCATGCACAAAAAGGCAAGTGGGTGCCTGTATGGTATTCATAGATTTGTTTCAATGCTATCCACAAGTATTTTCAATCTTGCACCACCCTGCCACTGGAAGATGTAATCCCTGACTCCCCACAATCTGCTACCAGACTGCATTCTTTCCACATTCATTTCCCATGACTCTACTCCATGTAATAACATAGTTGTTACCTGTCACTGTGTCTCCTCACCTGTGAAAAGGGTAATGATTTTGCTCTGCCCACCTCCAAACCTGTAGGTAAGGTAATATCTATTGGACAGTTTTACCAGTCCATGTGTTCATAGTTTCATAGGTAGGTACTAGGCTATCTGCCCGAGGGCATTTATAAGCCTAGTCAGAGTGTGTCGGCTTTCGCCACCCCATTGATTAATTAATTGAACCTCTGTCAAGCAGAGCCAATGAAGTGATCCCAGGGGTGTACTTTCTGTTACCCATCCACTCATCAAGGCTTCTCTTAAAGAGTGTTAGTGAGGGGCTCTGCCTAATGTAGTTAGGAATTTTGTTCCAAAGTATGGGGAGTCTCTGTGACAGAAATCTGTCCCTCCAGCATGTTCTATTTATTGTTGTGGCGAGGTTTAGCTCACTAGAGCGCGTGGCTCGCAGTGACTTGGATTTCTTTAGGTGGAGCATGCCCGTCAATTCTGAGTTGGACATGGCTTTGTAAGTCAGGCAGAGATCACATCTGAGTAAACGATATGTCACTGAGTACAGCCAGAGTTTTTTCCGTCGGGCTGCATAGGACATATGTTTGAGGCCAGTAATCCACTTGGTGAGGTGCTTTTGTGGTCTTTCAAGCTGTTGGAAGTGTCTTGTGAGGTACATCCCAAATGGGGCATTGTACACTATGATGGGTCTGATGAGTGATGAGTAGAGGGGCACTATAACCTCTTTATTTCTAGATGCAAACTCCTTAGTAATTAGATGGGCCACATAGAAGGATTTCCTAACTACTTTGTCAATATGATTGTCAAAGGAGAGATTACTATCTACCTGGGTCCCCAGATCTCTTATTACCTCTTCTGTATTAAGGGGGCTGCCGCCTATTTGGTAATTCGTGGGTGTTTTGTTTTTCCCAAATGGGATGACTATGCATTTTTTGGCATTTAGCTTGAGGTCATGACTTTGACACCAGGTGTCTGTCTCAGTAAGGTCTTTTTGGAGGATGTCCGTGTCAGCTAGAGAGTCAATTATGGCTCCCAGTTTGCAGTCATTGGCGAACTTGGTTAGCCATAGTCCTCTTGTGTTTGCCTGTACTTCTGAAAAATATATGCTGAACAGTAGGGGTCCCAGAACTGAGCCTTGTAGGACACCACTTGTGACTGATTTAGAGTTAGACCTGGAGCCCGCTATTCTTATCGCGTGAGTTCTGTCTGTAAGCCAGTTGGCAACCCATCTTGTGACGTAGGGGTTTATGTTCAGGCTGGCAAGTTTTTCTATAATACCCGAGTAAGGAATGGTGTCGAATGCCTTGGTGAGATCAAGGTAGGCTGTGTGAATCACCTTTCCCTCGTCTATGGCCTTGGTAACTGTCTCAAAGAAGTCAACCAGGTTTAGTAGGCATGATCTGCCCTTAACAAAGCTGAACTGGGTCAGATCAAGTGTTTGGAGGTTCCCAATGTCTTTGTTAATGAGTTTCATGATGATGCGCTCCATGGCCTTGCAGACTAGGCTAGTCAGGCTTATGGGGCAATAGTTACCAGGGTCAGTTGTGGCCCCTCCTTTGTGGAGTGGAATAACCATTGCTGTGCACCATTCTATGGGCACGTAGCCTGTGGAGAGGCTGAGGTTGGACAGCGTGTTTAGGTGGGGGGGTTAGTTTGTTCTGTAGTTTGTGCAAGACGCAGCCTGGGACACCATCTGGCCCCATTGATGCTTTGTTTTTGGCTTTTGAAAGGGCTGTTTTCACCTGTGCTTCTGTGATTTCCGGGACAGTACACTTTTCCGGTATTGTTGTGGGCCCTTTTGAAGGTTAGAGGGAGGTGAAGTTTGAACTGAATCTATCTGCTAGTATGTTGGCAATATCAGTAGGTTCAGTATATTTTGTGCTATTTTGCACTATCTCAGAGCATATCTGCGAGTTGCCACTTAGATTCTTGACATAGCTAAAGAAGGCTTTGTAGTTATCTTTCTTTTCGAATCCTTGGCTATTTTTATTTCGAAGTTAGCCTTGGATGATTTTATGAGGGACCTTAGTTTCTTACTGATATTGATCAGGGATGTCTTTCCTTCTTGGGATTTGCTTTTTTTCTGAAATAGTTTCCTCCTTTTGTTGTATAACCTGTTCATGGCAGGGGTCCACCAGACTGGTTTCCTTCTCTTAGGGGAGTGAGTCTTGGTTTTGCTATGGATGGCATGATCCATGCATCCTTGTAGGTGCTCATAGAGTGCAATTGTAAAGGATTCTGCATCTTGGGCAGTGTTATCCTTTAGCGTGGGGGCTGTGAAATTTACCACCTCTGCCTTAAATAAGGTGAAGTTTGCTTTAGAAAAGTTTTTCACTGTGGTTTCCTTGGTTAGGGGTGGTGGTGGGGTGTGGACATCCAAGGTGATTAGTTTATGGTCTGATCTAACCAGTGACGGGTTGACCTCTGGTACAGAGCACCTGTCGACCCATGTTGGTGATGACCAGGTCCAATATGTTGTGGCCTCTGGTAGGGGAGTTTACCAGCTGATCCAGGGCATTTGAGTTGATAAATTCCAGGAAGAGCTGAGCCTGGGAGTTTGTACTCAAGTAGTTTTCCCAGTTAATGGTAAGGTAATTGAAATCTCCCAAGATCAGGGTTTTCGGTAGGACCTTCATGTTTTCCAGTGTCTCCAGAAAGGTGGGTGAAACAATTACAGCACACAGCAAACTGAGGTGTTACTACAGGCTCCACAACCACATAGCATGCTCATGCTCTCCTAGGCCATAGGTAACACAGGAATGTTTGTGAAGAGGTGTGGGAAGGAAGGGTACATGACATCAGTGCTGTGGGTTACTATAGTAGAAGTTTATACCAGAGTCTACGGAGAGTAATCAATATGACAAAGCATGCTAAAATCAAGGCAAAGGACATTGTCATGGACATATCCACCACAGGTGGTGGACCAAATAGAGAAGTTGCTGACAGTAGTGGAGGAGTCCCTGGTGTTCCTGTAATGGGGATGGGACACAGACTTTCATACCCAATGGTGGCCTTGATGTGGGATCTGGGTCTGTGATAACCACATGAGTGTCTGTACAGGACATACCAGTTTACTATTAGTTTGTATATAATCATACAATTCAGTGCAGTGCATTATATGATGATGTAAGGCAGTGTACTGTATGTGAGGAAGGACTTGCATCAAGAGGCTTCTGCATATCTGTCCTCCATGTATCTCTGGTTTACAACTGTCACATCATGCACAAAAAGGCAAGTGGGTGCCTGTATGGTATTCATAGATTTGTTTCAATGCTATCCACAAGTATTTTCAATCTTGCACCACCCTGCCACTGGAAGATGTAATCCCTGACTCTCCACAATCTGCTACCAGACTGCATTCTTTCCACATTCATTTCCCATGACTCTACTCCATGTAATAACATAGTTGTTACCTGTCACTGTGTCTCCTCACCTGTGAAAAGGGTAATGATTGTGCTCTGCCCACCTCCAAACCTGTAGGTAAGGTAATATCCATTGGGCAGTTTTACCAGTCCATGTGTTCATAGTTTCATAGGTAGGTACTAGGCTATCTTCCCGAGGGCATTTATAAGCCTAGCCAGAGTGTGTCGGCTTTCGCCACCCCATTGATTAATTAATTGAACCTCTGTCAAGCAGAGCCAATGAAGTGATCCCAGGGGTGTACTTTCTGTTACCCATCCACTCATCAAGGCTTCTCTTGAAGAGTGTTAGTGAGGGGCTCTGCCTAATGTAGTTAGGAATTTTGTTCCAAAGCATGGGGAGTCTCTGTGACAGGAATCTGTCCCTCCAGCATGTTCTATTTATTGTTGTGGCGAGGTTTAGCTCACTAGAGCGCGTGGCTCGCAGTGACTTGGATTTCTTTAGGTGGAGCATGTCCGTCAATTCTGAGTTGGACATGGCTTTGTAAGTCAGGCAGAGATCACATCTGAGTAAATGATATGTCACTGAGTACAGCCAGAGTTTTTTCAGTCGGGCTGCATAGGACATATGTTTGAGGCCAGTAATCCACTTGGTGAGGTGCTTTTGTGGTCTTTCAAGCTGTTGGAAGTGTCTTGTGAGGTACATCCCAAATGGGGCATTGTACACTATGATGGGTCTGATGAGTGATGAGTGATGAGTAGAGGGGCACTATAACCTCTTTATTTCTAGATGCGAACTCCTTAGTAATTAGATGGGCCACATAGAAGGATTTCCTAACTACTTTGTCAATATGATTGTCAAAGGAGAGATTACTATCTACCTGGGTCTCCAGATCTCTTATTACCTCTTCTGTATTAAGGGGGCTGCCACCTATTTGGTAATTCGTGGGTGTTTTGTTTTTCCCAAATGGGATGACTATGCATTTTTTGGCATTTAGCTTGAGGTCATGACTTTGACACCAGGTGTCTGTCTCAGTAAGGTATTTTTGGAGGATGTCCGTGTCAGCCAGAGAGTCAATTATGGCTCCCAGTTTGCAGTCATTGGCGAACTTGGTTAGCCATAGTCCTCTTGTGTTTGCCTGTACTTCTGAAAAATATATGCTGAACAGTAGGGGTCCCAGAACTGAGCCTTGTAGAACACCACTTGTGACTGATTTAGAGTTAGACCTGGAGCCCGCTATTCTTACCGCGTGAGTTCTGTCTGTAAGCCAGTTGGCAACCCATCTTGTGACGGAGGGGTTTATGTTCAGGCTGGTAAGTTTTTCTATAATACCCGAGTGAGGAATGGTGTCGAACGCCTTGGTGAGATCAAGGTAGGCTGTGTGAATCAGCTTTCCCTCGTCTATGGCCTTGGTAACTGTCTCAAAGAAGTCAACCAGGTTTAGTAGGCATGATCTGCCCTTAACAAAGCTGAACTGGGTCGGATCAAGTGTTTGGAGGTTCCCAATGTCTTTGTTAATGAGTTTCATGATGATGCGCTCCATGGCCTTGCAGACTAGGCTAGTCAGGCTTATGGGGCAATAGTTACCAGGGTCAGTTGTGGCCCCTCCTTTGTGGAGCGAAATAACCATTGCTGTGCACCATTCTATGGGCACGTAGCCTGTGGAGAGGCTGAGGTTGGACAGCGTGTTTAGGTGGGGGGGTTAGTTTGTTCTGTAGTTTGTGCAAGACGCAGCCTGGGACACCATCTGGCCCCATTGATGCTTTGTTTTTGGCTTTTGAAAGGGCTGTTTTCACCTGTGCTTCTGTGATTTCCGGGACAGTACACTTTTCCGGTATTGTTGTGGGCCCTTTTGAAGGTGAGAGGGAGGTGAAGTTTGAACTGAATCTATCTGCTAGTATGTTGGCAATATCAGTAGGTTCAGTATATTTTGTGCTATTTTGCACTATCTCAGAGCATATCTGCGAGTTGCCACTTAGATTCTTGACATAGCTAAAGAAGGCTTTGTAGTTATCTTTCTTTTCGAATCCTTGGCTATTTTTATTTCGAAGTTAGCCTTGGATGATTTTATGAGGGACCTTAGTTTCTTACTGATATTGATCAGGGATGTCTTTCCTTCTTGGGATTTGCTTTTTTTTCTGAAATAGTTTCCTCCTTTTGTTGTATAACCTGTTCATGGCAGGGGTCCACCAGACTGGTTTCCTTCTCTTAGGGGAGTGAGTCTTGGTTTTGCTAGGGATGGCATGATCCATGCATCCTTGTAGGTGCTCATAGAGTGCAATTGTAAAGGATTCTACATCTTGGGCAGTGTTATCCTTTAGCGTGGGGGCTGTGAAATTTACCACCTCTGCCTTAAATAAGGAGAAGTTTGCTTTAGAAAAGTTTTTCACTGTGGTTTCCTTGGTTAGGGGTGGTGGTGGGGTGTGGACATCCAAGGTGATTAGTTTATGGTCTGATCTAACCAGTGACGGGTTGACCTCTGGTACAGAGCACCTGTCGACCCATGTTGGTGATGACCAGGTCCAATATGTTGTGGCCTCTGGTAGGGGAGTTTACCAGCTGATCCAGGGCATTTGACTTGATAAATTCCAGGAAGAGCTGAGCCTGGGAGCTTGTACTCAAGTAGTTTTCCCAGTTAATGGTAAGGTAATTGAAATCTCCCAAGATCAGGGTGTTCGGTAGGACCTTCATGTTTTCCAGTGTCTCCAGAAAGGTAGAGTGGTGGTCCTGTGTCATGGAGGGTGATCTGTAGTAGGCCACAATTTGCATTGCCTGATGTTAGTTGCACATGGATGATCTCAGAGGTATCATGCTGTGCCACTAACCTGGAAATGTGGGTATCCTTGATGAATATGGATACACCCCCTCCTTTTGTGTTTCGGTTCGTGTTCTGTGACCGAAATGTGTGGTATGAGTTGTAGCCCAGTACTGCTGGAGTGCTCTCTGGAGCCTTGAACCAGGTTTCAGTTACTGCATGTTCTCCATACTTAGGAGTGCTTCGAGTGCATGCATTTTGAGATTTAAACTCCTGGCGTTAAGTAGCATAACCCTAATTTTTTACTTGTGCTGTTTACGGAGATGGGTTTGAATTTTGAGCCTTGCCTAAAAAAGGCACTATGGGGGCAGCAAGAGCCTTGGCCAGTATTTGAAAGCCAAAGGGTGACAGGTGCAAGCCATCTCTTGCGAAGCAACATGGCTTGTTGAGCATGTCATCCCAGGCTGACAGACACTGGATCCCCTTTGAATGACACCAGAAGCTTAGCCAATTGTTGAAATTGATCATTTTTTCTTTATACTGAGGTATCATTCTTGGTGAGGGCAGAATGCTACTCAGGGTCAGGGTCATACCCGCCTGGGCTACATGATCAGAGAGCTCTTCCATGTCTCTTTTCATGTGGTCCAGGGAGGTACGGCTCAGGTCATTCACACCAACATGAACAGTGACAGAATCATATTTGTGCTTGTTCTGGAGTGACCTGAGTGCTTGTGTTATGTGGTGGATTCTGGCTCCCGACAGGCAGCTAACGGTAACCTTCTCCTTGTCCAGCCTAGTGAGTGGGACATCAGTGTGCCTGACTATAGAGTTGCCTATTACTAGTGTGTTAGGTATGTTATTTTGCCTTAAGGGCTGTGATTGTGCGGCACACTGATTTTGTGTTTTATGTGTTGTCTGGTTTGTGACAGGAGGTGCAGGTTTTGTGGATGTCTGCTTTGGAGTTCTCTGATGCTTTTGCAGATTTTTATTTAGAGCCTCTGAGTATGATTTTGTGTATTTATGTGTATTTTTTGCCAGTGCTGGTTTAGTAGGTCTATGTGAGGCTGGAGGTGTGGTGCAAGTGTTAACCTTCTCCTCATGACTGTCTGTTCCAGTCTTGGGTGGAGATACCTTAGCCTCCAGTTTGGCTGTATAATTGCATCTCTCACATATGTTAGTGTTTTGTGGTAGGAGGAGAGGGCTGTCTGTGTACATGAGGCAGTTGTAACATTGCCTCAGGATACCCAGATTCACCAGTTGGACTGGAGAGTACACCTGAAGTTGCCCTTTGGTCATGCCTGAATAGTAGGGTGAGCTGCTTAGTCGCTTGGTTGGTGAGGGGTGGATAAAGAGCCTTGCCCTGCTGGGCAGTCAAGTGTCGGAGTATATTAGTGCTTGCTGTTAGGACTGAGCAAGTGCTGGACTGTAGGATGCTTTTTGAGTGCTTAGGTTGAGAGTTAGACTAGTTTCAAGTGAAAAACTGAAGAGGAGACTTAGTGGATCCGGGAATAATTTAACCCTAGCTAACTGGTGCTGCCCGGCGCACAAAATCATGCAACGCGTTTTTTCAACTACTAACTTCTGGGCTGGAACCACTCCACCAGGGACAGATGGCTGCTCAATGTTCCCCTCTCTCACAGGTGAACAGAGAAACTTCCCTCTATCCAAGTAAGGTATGGGCAACTCAGAAACTTGTAACACAGCCCTGAATTCAGCACTAGCCTGAAAACTGGACTATACTAGCTTAGAAAGGTGGGAAACAAGAAATGTATTTATTTTATTTTTTTTAAAAGATAAGGCAAAAACAGTAAAAAGTATACTTAAAACAACTTTAAACGACTACAAGTGATCAGAAAAGGCTATCACACTTTAGTGTGTAGCCTACAACAGTTAAACAATTTATTTAAACAAAAAACAACTTTTTAAAAGTGCAGTCAGTCAAATAAGTACAGTATGTGAAAAAACAAGCTTTTAAATCAAAATAAGTGCTGGAAAATCAGCGTTTAGGCAGAAAACAGTTAAGTACAGCAAGAAAATACAGAAAACTGATAATCACTCCAAAGTCTCCCTTTTAAACTAGAAGGCTTATATCAGTTTAAGGCTTTCTAGGGCTTTCCAGTAGGTTAGTTACAGGAAAGATGGGAAACAAGCGCAGATGTGGTCTTTTAAACCAGAAAGTTGAAAGAGATGGACAACTTTCCGAATGGTCAATAAACTACAATTCCTGGGCCAAGAACCACTCCTCTTGTGGTAGACAGGCTACCTAGTGCTTACCACTCCCACTGATAAGCTAGAAGGCTGCACTCCAACACAAAGGCTTGAGGGGCTCAGAAGCTTACAAACAGTCCTGGATATAGCAAATCTGTACCTGGACTAGACTAGTTACGAGAAAGGTGGGGATCAAGCACAAACACGGGCTTTAAAACCAGAAAGTTGAGAGAGATGGAAAAAAAACTGCCCAAACGGCCAGTAAACTACAATGTCTGGGCCAGAACCACTCCTTTTGTGGTAGATAGGCTACCTAGTGCTTACCACTCCCACTGATAAGCTAGAAGGCATCCCTCCAACACAGAAAGGCTTGCAGGGTTCAGAAGCGTACCAACAGTCCTGGATACAGCAACTCTGTATCTGGACTAGGCTAGTAACAGGAAAGGTGGGAAACAAGCGCAAGTGCGGCTTTTAAACCAGAAAGTTGAAAGAGATGGAAAAAACTGCCCAAACGGCCAGTAGCTACAATCTCTGGGCCAGAAACCACTCCTCTTGTGGTAGATAGGCTCCCTAATGCTTACCACTCCCACTGATAAGCTAGAAGGCTTCCCTCCAACACAGAAAGGCTTCGGGGGCTCAGAAGCTTACAAAGAGTCCTGGATACAGCAAATCTGTACCTGGACTAGACTAGTAACAGCAAAGGCAGGAAACAAGCACAAACACAGGCTTTTGAATCAGAAGGTTGAAAGAGATGGAAGAGCTTCCCAAATGGTCAATAAACTATAATTTTTGGACCAGAAACCTCTTCTCCTGTGGTAGATAGGCTACCTAGTGCTTACCACTCCC
This sequence comes from Protopterus annectens, assembly GCF_019279795.1. Taxonomy (NCBI): domain Eukaryota; kingdom Metazoa; phylum Chordata; order Ceratodontiformes; family Protopteridae; genus Protopterus; species Protopterus annectens. The sequence goes on along the minus strand of NC_056728.1, from coordinate 104,141,628 downwards.
ACTGATAAGCTAGAAGGCTTCCCTCCAACACAGAAAGGCTTGGGGGGCTCAGGAGCTTACAAACAGACCTGGATACAGTAAGCCTGTATCTGGACTAGATAAGTTACAGGAAAGGCAGGAAATAAGCTAGGAATTTTTTATTTTTTTTTTTACAGAAAAGCAGCTAAAACAGCAGTAAATACAATTCAAATGCTGTGCAGGCTAGCACACGTATATCAATATTACGGCAAATACAGTTTAATTAAATGCAATTAAATTAACAAATAACTAAAAAACAAGTGCAGAAGGCATTAAATTACAAGGCTACTAACAAGCAGTAATAAGTGCAGATTAAGAACAACTGAACAGATAGCCCGCAAAACAGCAACTAAGACAGTTACAGTAAGAGCAGCTGAATATATGTATGTATATATATATATATATATATATATATATATATATATATATATATATATATATATATATAAAATTTATTTATTTATTTGTTTTTGAGGGAGGGAACACAGCAGGATTAAGAGGCTACAGGGATTGTCCTTCTCAAATGCTCTCTTTGTACACAGTAGGAGTGCCTGAAATCAAAATATGATCTCACTGCACTCAGTTGACTGAGAAAATGAGATAGGCCCAGAAGGAGTATCCAAATACAAACTTACAAGAGGGGCGGGCAGTTTCAAAGCCACCAAGATTAACACCAAGACAAGAACAGGGAGGGTGGATGGGAGAAACAGTGAAGACACAACAGACAGAAACAGAAACAATACAGCACCACTATAAATAATAGACAAGTGTATAAATACAACACAGTGCAAATTAAAGTGGCAAAATATATACTTATCAGTTTGAAATAGATTCCAACTCTGCACAGCAAGTCTATCAGCTTTCCAACAGTTCACAGAAATGCAATCTGTAATGGAATTACAATGAAATACACCTCAGACAATGACTAACAGCTAGGATGTGGACTGGCTCAACAACCCCCTCCCTAAAACTAGCCTGAGCTACCCTGAGAAAAAAATGCAGTGTAGACACAAGAGACAGAAACAGAAACAATACAGCACCACTACAAATAATAGGCAAGTGTATAAATACAACACAGTGCAAGTTAAAGTGGCAAAATATATACTTATCGGTTTGAAATAGATTCCAACTCTGCACAGCAAGTCTATCAGATTTCCAGCAGTTCAGCAAAATGCAATCTGTATTTGAATTACAATGAAATACACCTCAGGCAATGACTAACAGCTAGGATGTGGGCTGGCTCAACAACCCCCTTCCTGAAACTAGCCTGAGCTACCCTGAGAATAAAACACAGTGGAGACACAAGAGACAGAAACAGAAACAATACAGCACCACTATAAATAATTGGCAAGTGTATAAATACAACACAGTGCAAGTTAAAGTGGCAAAATATGTACTTATCAGTTTCAAATAGATTTCAACTCTGCACAGCAAGTCTATCAGCTTTCCAACAGTTCATTGAAATTGTCTTGCATAGTTTGTTTTTGATAATGCATGTGACATTTAATTCTGTATTATCTCTACCATGGGCCACAGCTATGGATCAGATGCTGCCTCTTTGCCTGTTCTGCAATGTATTGCAGCCACTTTGCCTTTTATTATTTTATTTTATTTTATTTATTTATTCATTTATTTAACATTTGTTAACTGGGAAAGTCCAACTAGGACAGAGCCTATTTTCAGCGGAGGCCTCGGGAGAAATGCTCCAGACGCATGTCTTTGGTAAGTGGGAGGAAACCAGAGTACCTGGGGGAAACCCACGCTAACACCAAGAGGACATGCAGACTCTACACAGAAGGTACCCCAGCTGAGAATCGAACTTGCATTAGAATGCAAGAATCAAGAATGCCTTGTATTAGTTTCTGCTGCCATCCACTCCTCCTTTAACCAACTGCCCTGTTCTCATCCACTGCTCCAGCAGGTATAGTGGGCCCTGTTGAACTGGTCACCTGTTTGCTGAACCTGTCTGCATAGCCACAGTATGCAGAGTGGCACACACTACAAATATTTGATTGCAGGTGTTAGACGAATACTATAGTACTCCACTGGATGCACTGAGGCAGTGGAAGTGTTTCTTAAGTTGGCTGAGAATGCATTGTACCACATTCTGTGTGTCTGCTTGAATAGTATTACATGCTATTTCTGTCAGGGTCTGAGAGCTGCATACAGGGGTCATCAACCACCATTCCAGTTCATATTTGGCATCACCTGTAATACGCAATGGTGACACTATTATATGTAGCCTGCTACCTGATTGCATGGTAACTGTATACAGGTAGGTCAGCCTTTCTCATGTACCTACTTTGTAGATGACCCTGAGGAAAGTCACCCCTCATTAAATATTGGTATAGGGTAGATGCATGCCAGATATGAGAATCATGGCAACTGCCTGACTGGCACTTGGAAACGTATCCTGAGCATTGCACATCACCTGGCAACTGTGGAAGTGGAAACCATTCTTGTTGATGTATCTGACTCATTCTGGAGCAGGCCTCAAAGACAAAAGTATGTCCAATCAGTAGTTGTCAAGACCTCTGGAAATAGGCAGTGGTATAATACACATACATAGAGGTGGCTTTCTCTTCTGCAATACAATACATGCCTTTACAGCTGCTATACCACAATTTCAAGGGAGTGATGTAAGATATTCAAAGGTGATTATGCTCTCAGAATTCCTAGATCATACCTGTATGTCACTAAAAGGTCCCCATAGGTAGGATTGTTAAAGCTACGCATGGTTTAGTACCCATTTCGATGAACTATCTCCATACACCCCCCTTCGATATGTGGATGACACAATTAGATAAGCTCCTATATTCTATAGGAGTGGTCCATGATTGGCTGGTCAGCCAAGAGGTGGTAAGTTAGACAATGACAGTACCATCTGCACTGGCATAGAGGGCAATAGCAGACCCCTTCGAGGGCATTTTCACAACAAATATAGCTGTGCTATGGGTACTACTATTGCAAGCATTTTCACATCCTGTTCAGCAATAATTCCTGGAGCTCAGCATAGGGGATCACCACAGTGCAGCACACCTGCTTTATAGATTTCTGAATCTTTCTGCCACATTTGATAAAATCATTTCCATAATCACTGTCTCTCATGTGCATATTGCACTATTTTTACCCTAAGGTAACCATTTTATCTTTGTCTTTGAATCTCAGAATATCTACATTGCTGCACATTACCAGTTTCCTCACTAATTTGTGCAGTGCAATGCACCAACTGTCTAATACCAGCCTAAATTTGTTAAATACCTTAACACCTCATCTCCAGCAAGGTGAAGAAATGTGGCTACTAGAACTTCTTTACTATCATCACTATTGCAGCTGCATAACAAAGATCAAACTTTTGCAACCAATATTTACATTTTTATGTTAAATTTCCTAGAGAAACCAAGGGCATTGTTGGATTAGTTGATAGGATAGATGACATGATAGAATTTTTACCTGCTTTCAAAGTGTTAACAGTAATCATAGCATCATAGGAGGTTACTAGGCTAATAGCCTTGAGGGCATTACAAGCCTAGCCAAGAGTTTATCTCCAAAAAAAGAAACCTTGGTCATTATCTGTTACCCCTGTCAGTGAGTAATACAGGTGGAACCCCTGGTACAAATCTGTGGTTTCCCATCCACTCACCAAGGTTGTGCTTGAAGAGGGTCAGTGAGGTACTCTGTTTGACGTGTATGGGAAATCTATTCCAGAGACAGGGCAGCCACTGGGAGACAAACCTGTTTCTCCAGCAGGTTTTGTTGATGTTGAATATTAGATTTAGGCCCTTCAAGTGGGTAATATGCAAGGAGTTAGACTTTCGAATATGGATCATCTCTAGGAGGGCAGGGTCCAAAATTGCCTTGTAGGCGAGACACAGATCACCTCTGAGCAATCTGTACAATACTGAGTAGAGTGATAGTGATTTGAGCCTGTCCACATTCTATTTGTGAGGTATTTCTGTGGCCTTTCCAGTTGGTGTAAGTGTTTAGAGAGGTACATACCAAACAGGGCATTATACTCAATTATTGGCCTAATGAGGGAGGAGTACAGAGAGGTAATGACCTCCTTTTTCCTGTATGCAATCCCTTTACTTATGAGATGAGCCAAGTAAAAGGCTTTTTTAACCACTGCTGCCACATGATGATCAAATGTGAGATTGTTGTAAACCTCAGTACCCAGGTCTCTCACCACAGGTTGTGTGCTTAGGGGGTTGCCGTTGATGTGGTAATCAGTAGGGGCCATGGTTTTGCTGAATGGTATGATAATACACTTTTTTGCATTTAACGTAAGGCCATGACTTTGACACCAGTCATTTGTTGCTGTGAGACCCTCTTGCAGTATGTTAACATCATCTGGGGAGTCAATGACAGCACCCAGCTTACAGTCGTCTGCAAACTTGGTCAGCCACAGGAGTTTTGTTTTTGACTAGAACTCTGAAAAGTAGATGCCAAACAGTAGGGGTCCTAGGACAGATCCCTGGAGAACACCACTAGTGACAGGTCGGTGTTGGAGGTGGAGACACCTATATGGACCTTGCGGGTCCTATCTGTGAGCCAGTTGGCCACCTACCTGATGAGATAGGGATTTATGTCAAGTTGGGTTAGCTCTTCAATGATGCCTGAGTGGGGGACTGTCAAAGCCCTTGGCCAAGTCAAGGTAAGCTGTGTGTACTGACTTTCCTCAGTCTCCAAGAAGTCATTCAGGTTCAACAGGCAAGATTTGTCATTGACAAATCCAAACTGGGCTGGGGTCAGGTGATTGGAGGTTGCCTATGTCTTTGTTTATGAGATCCATAATAATATGCTCCATGGCTTTACAGATTAGACTTGTCAAGCTAATGGGGTGATAGTTTCCAGGATCGGTAGTAGTTCCACCTTTGTGCAAAGGGATGACAACGGCAGCTCTTCATTCTGCTGCAATAAAGCCTGGACTTAGGGTAATGGAGGATTTTTGCTCAGAAGATGGATATTTTACCACTGTGTATGAACATCTAAAAGGTTATTTCATCTGAGAAGCTTCTGATGCTGTTCTGGAAGGTTTGGTTCATTGTTTCATTTCAGTAAAGATATTTGCTTGTTTCATTAACTTTTTTTATTTTTGTTAATTTTGGCATTGCTTCATTCAAACTTACAGTAGCGTAGAAAGGGTGGGGCAAAGGAGCCAACTGCCCAGGATGCAAAATGGATAAAAGAATATTGCTGAAAAAATATTTTACTGTTTATTTACTTATGTATTTACTTTCATTTTCATTAATGGCAACGTTGTACTACCGGGCTGCTCCCCATCCCTTTAGTCATCACATAGGTGGGCTTTTGCACTTTCCTACATTTTATATAGGAAACAAGCCTCAGGTGCCATATCATTGGCTTCTGATTGGGTGTGTGGGTGTGTGGGTGGAAGAGGTGGGGTAGAGGAGGTGGTTACTGGACTTTATTGTTGGTGCCCAAAGCAACAGAGAAGTAGTAACGTCTTATTATGTTGTCTCGTTTTAAAATTGATATTTGCTGTTGTAGTCAATGGCTCTGACTCAATAAGATTGCTACTTGCCCCATTTTGAGCAGAACAGTCACGCTTTAAGCACTTGTTTCCATTACCTGCTTTAAGAGTGGATGGGAAAGGAGATGTTCTGGTTTGCAGGTGTTACTTAACAATTCTGGCAGTAAACATTCACTGCCAAAATGATTGTTTGCATAATTAAATAAATAAATATGCAGATAGCTTGCCCATTGTCAATGAAAACACAATTTTTAACAAAAAGTATTCATCCTTTCATTTGTTCAACATGGAATGAAAGAAATATTTTTGTGGTTATTTGGTATTTATCAGCATTTGTGTCAAGAGAAACATATCTGTAGTGATCAACAGTTGTGTCCTAAAGTATTTACACAGCAGACAGGCCTTGGTCAACAAGATGTCTGATTTGGTCCAAATGTATTGCTTTTTCTTCAAAAAAGCTGGCAAGGATATTAATGTTTGCTACTGAAATAGAAGTGCAAGGTTATAGCTCTGTTTAAAAGTTTTGCTGTTTATCTTAAGTTTATTGTTACTCTGTACTTTTGATACTAATATTAGTGTAGAATGTCTAGCTCAACTTACTAAGAGCAAGACTTTTCTTAACTGTCCTCTTGGTGACTTACTGACTGCTGCATCTAATTATTCTCCCTTCTTTCATTCTGCTGCTCCTTTCCTAATACTAGTATTCTCTCCTATCCTGCTCTTCTGTATGTCTTTTTTCTCAATCTTCTTCATTTCTTTCTCATAATATCATCCTTCTATCCCCTATCTTGTGTATCCAACCTCTTACTAAGATAATATCCTAACCCAATGTATACTACTTTCCACTAATCTCCTCTCTCTCCCAGCTCTCCCACTCACTTTTCCTTGCTTGACTTTCCCACTCTGCCTGGGTTCATTGGTAAGTACTTGGTCCACTAATATAGAGTTAACCTGCCTTCCTCTCCCCTTCTTTTCTTAGGTGGTAAAGGACATCCTTCCCCTGGACTACTTTCATCCAAGGCTTCTCATCCACTCTTCAGGAACCCCCAGCTAAATACCAACCACAATCATTTGCATGGATATTGCCTATCAGTCCCTGACACCTTAAAAAATGGAAAATAAACTCATGTATGTGCTCTCTGCCTGTATGTTAAACTGTTAAAAACTACTCCCTTGAACTAAGAACTAAGCACCACCAGGACCAATCAACCTGCTTCCTTCTTCTTTCCCCCATTCTCCTACTCTACTTGTAACACTACTTAGCTTCACCACTTTCTTCTAATCTTCTTTTATTTCCCTAACTATACTGACTTTGCCAGCCTGTCTAGACTCTGCCTATACTATTCATTTAAAGCCTTATCTTCCTCGGGACTTACTTGAGCTCTTTCCCACATTGTTTTTTGTGAAAACTCCTTAGAACAAGCTGAACCCCGCTCCGTTCGCCCTGCGGGTGCATTTCGCTCCCCTACCCTACCCCCAAATTCCACCAACCCCCCCCCAGTACTGCTGAACGTATACTTCTTGGCCACACCCCCCTCTCCAACCAACAAATCACAAACTCCCACCTTCAAATACAACTAGCATCACACCTTATTACTGCACATAAGCAATTACAGCTCTAACTACTTAATACTTTTCCTCCTAGCCTTACCACTCAAACCTTGTCTATTACAGCTTTTACCTCTCCTAGCTATCTTTAATACCCTGCAACCAGCTGTTCTCACCATGTCTACCACAACCATGTCAATACTTCTGAAACTACTACTTACTGCCACACTATCTTTTATAACGACAGCATATCACTTAACCTCCTTTGAGCACCTACATTACTCTCGGTTTCACTACCCAACTAAACAAATATCCTTTCATATACTCATCTCTCCAAATAATATAAATATAAAATCTACACCTAGCTACCTACTCACAAAGTTCCACAGACTATCCCACATTAAATACTATAATCCCCCAATCAAGAAATATCAATTTCTAATAAGTCATCTACATTATGCACTGTACATTATAAAAACTCAATCCTTACAAAATGGTGATATCCAGCCTAACCCAGGCCCTGCAAATGTCCTACCTACTGATGCTTATACCTCCAATCCCTCTATCCCACACAGCCCCATTAAACTCCCCAATTCTCTTCTGATAGCACATCTCAATATCCAAAGCATCAACAATAAAGTTCCTCATCTACATTCTCTCTTAGACATATACTCTTTTGACATTTTATGTTTAACAGAAACTTGGTTAAAACCACAGACCCAAGATAATGAGATTATCCCACCAGGATATAATATACTAAGAAATGACCAAACAAAAAGAAAGGGAGGGGGAGTAGCAATTCTTTTCAAAGAAGGGCTACACGTTACTACCTCACCTTATACCCCACCTAAGTACAATGATGCAGAAATCCTTATTTCCAAGATTCAGCTTAATTCTAATAAATCCATAAATATCTTATGCATTTATCTACCTGCTGGAAATAATATTAGCACCTTAGAGGGTATTCTTAGCTGGGTCACAGCAACCTTCCCACAAGAAACTTTAATCCTAGGTGATGTCGATATAGATTGGAAGTGCATCAATACTGAGCATCCTACTTCTCATATTAACCTTCATGGCTTCTCTCAGACCATCACCTCCCCAACTAGAATTAACAAACCAAACCAAAAAGAGAGCACCTTAGATTGGATTCTGATTAATAATCACCACCAAACATACAAAGTAGGCACCTTCCCTGATGTTGTAAGTGGCCATTGCTTAACCTATTAATTAGGCATAAAATAGATATCTCCCACCCAACATCATATAGGACTTTACGTTCCAACAAGCATTTTAACCAAGAACTATTTCTGAGCGAACTTAGTGCCTGTAACTGGACTTGTTTAAAAACCCTCCCATTAGAAGACGCTGTCCATTACTTTAACTCTAAATTCTTAACTATCCTAGACCAAAATGCACCTTTACGTAACATAAGAATTAGGTCAAAACCAGCCCCATGGCTCACCAAGGATACCAGGAAAAAAATCCTGCTTAGAAACAAAGCCTGGACTAGGTGGCGAACTACCAAAAGCTCATCTACTCAACAGATATTTAAACAAATAAGAAATGCTACTAAAAAAACATACTCAGACAAAAAAACTTTTACTACAAAATACAGCAAACACACCAAAATAACCCTCAAAGATTCTGGGAAAATATCATTAGAGTCCTTTATCCAGGACACTCCAGTACACCAACACCAATAGGAGCGAACCATGAGACTCCCATCCAAACTGCTAATGACTTTAACTCCTTCTTCACAGATGCCATCCAAACTCTAGCCAGTCAGCTAAATCTAGCATTCCTACCCCCACAACTAGCACTCTTCCTACCTTCCTATTACAACCTATATCCACTAACTTTATTTTCAAACTCCTAGCAAAATTAAAGCCTTGTACCCCTTCCGCTGACCAAATCCCAGCTGAATACCTACAAAAAGCAGCCAAAGCAGTTTGCTTATCCTGTATCCATCCTGATAAACAGAACCATCAAAGAAGGATATATCCCTATTGGAAAGTCTCACACATTATCCCCCTACTCAAAGGTGGCAACTCCAAAGAATATTCTAACTATAGACCCATAGCCCTTCTATTCCCCTTAGCAAAAATAATGGAAAAATGCATTCACCATCAGCTAATAGGCCATCTAACTCAACACAACTTACTAGCTAAGGGCCAAAATGGCTTTAGGCCAATCCATAATACCACATCTGCCCTCCTATCCTTTACAGACACGATTAATAGAAACCGCAATAACAATGTACTCTCTTCAGCACTATTTATTGATCTTTCAAAGGCTGTTGATATGGTAAACCACACATTGCTTATCAATATTCTCAAATCACTTTCCCTGAATACTCAATCTATAAAGTGGTTTACTTCCTACCTGAGCAATAGGCAACAAGCAGTGCGCTTGGAAAATAATCTATCGTCCCACCTGCCAGTCACACTGGGAGTTCCCCAAGGCTCCATTCTAGGTCCTCTCTTATTTTCAATTTTTATTAATGATCTCTACTTGGCTGTTCCCACTGCAACTTGTATACAATATGCAGATGACTCTACATTAATCTGCACAGCTAAATCTGCTTCTGAACTGCAATGCCAAACCCAGAAAGTATTTAGCACAATTGAGACATGGTTCTTAAAGCGCTCCCATCTACTGAATCCCAAAAAAACAAAGCTCCTACTCTTTACTCCTACTTGTAGGTCTACACCAATAGATATCTCAGTCATTTCTAACAATGGTACCCTCATTTACCCAGACTCTACCACCAAACTCCTTGGTATTACAATAGACAACAACCTTAACTTTGACACCCACATTAACAACACTATAAAATCAGTTAACAGAAAAATGGGCTGCCTGTACAGAGTCAAACCCTTCCTTAGTCCAATAGTAAGAACTATCATTGCCCACTCCCATCTAATCTCTACTCTACTCTATGCCTCACCAATATACACTAGCCTATCCAAAAAGAATCTTCTCAAACTTGCTACCTCTTATCATAATATTGCCAGATTTGCCACTGGTAAACCCTTCAGAACCCATCACTGTCAGAATCTTAAGCAACTCGGATGGCTTGAACTTCAAAACCAGCTTCAACTGAACCAACTTAGAATTGCCCATAAGGTCCTTTACCAGCCAAATAATACTCCAATACTCTCAGACCTCATAACCCCCTACAAAAATCTTAATGCCTTGCGTTCTTCAAATAAACTCCTAGTTAACATCAACAAGTATCACAACATGGCTGGGGACTCTCTATTCTAAAACACAACTGGGAAAAACTGGAACCTTCTACCTATTGAACTTACTTCCCTTCCTTCCTTACCACGCTTCAGACAAAAACTTAAAACCTTCCTCGAAACACACTGGCTGTGTCCTTGTACCAACCCTGACTAACCTATCATTAATGCTACTAATATATTTTCTAACTGTTCTCTCTCCACTAATTTAATCTTCTTTAGTTCAATGATAAGCATCTAGTAAGAACCTGGATACTATTTTTTAGCCACTAGCATATTTATATTATCTTGCTCTAAACTTTGTATATAGTTTTATGTTATTTTACTGTTAAATGTATATAATATCTTCTATATCTACTTATTGTTTTTTTTTTTTATGTAACAATTACTTATTGGCCATTTGAATCTGTCTTGGAGCTTTTCTCCCCGGGCCTCTACTGAAAATGGACATATATCCAGCTGGACTAGCCCGGTCAACACATGTAAAATAAAATAAATAAATAAAGGATATAAGCTGTTTTTTTTTTTTTGCTTGACAGTCATATTTCTGTAAACCTTTCTGTCTTTTTAAAAGAAAACAAAAATGCATTTGGTCAGAATAAAACATCTGAGGATGTTACATGTATCTGCAATTTTGTGGGCAGGTGTGTGTGTGTGTGTGTGTGTGTGTGTGTGTGTGTGTGTGTGTGTGTGTGTGTGTGTGTGTGTGTGTGTGTGTCTATGTAACACCTCTGAACTGTCCAGATTTTCTGTGATTTCTGGATTTAACATGTAAATCCTTTTCAGTCTAGGTTTGCAGACAAAATCGTGTCAGCAGCCTGTACTCCCCACCCCTCCCTTTCTGTCCCGTTGCCATGGGGATTCTGTCTAAAACCAAACAGTGTAAGCTTCCTGCTACCCCCCCCCCATGCATTTCCTTTTAGTTTAGTATTGCCCACACATGGTGGCTACCCTTTTGAGAGTAAACCCTAAAAGTAAATGAAACGGACATAAATTCAGTTTAAATGTACAGGTTTGTGAGGTCTAATAGCTGTATCGATAAGGCATGTCCAGAACAGAGGAAGCCTTCCACTATGGATAACTTCTTTCGCAACTTTCTTAATCTCACAGAACTAAAGACATTTGTTAAAAAAATATATATGAGGTAATGATTTCGGAATGTGTATGCTGTTCTTGAAAAATGGGGGATTATAGAACAGATTTAACCTCTCAGTTTATATAGTATTGATGGCAAGACAGCATTTGTTAACAGTTGTCCAAACATTCTAATTAAATTGTGTAACTGAGTAGTACTTAGATAAATGCTTATGGTGGCTTGAGGAGTTTTTGTGCAGTGCTTTGATATTTCTTATTTATCTAACTAATTAAGATGCAGAGGTTAATGACTAACACAAGGATGGTCACACCAGTAGGACTATATTATGCATTATAGCTTTGAAAGTTTCAATAGCCAGGCTGTGTGATAGATTTGTGCTAATCAGTCACAATTTATTTGTGTCATAGCACAGTAGTGTATATGGCACACTGATGGGCACTTCTTCATTAATTTTAGGTTAGTAAACTGATTAATGAAACATTAATTACCATTAGAGAATGGGTGACCCATAGATTGCAGCCTGATTAGAGAATGAACATTCTCCAGCAGGGTGTTAATGTACTGGTAATGCCTGCTAAAAAACAAGACTGCCACTTCATAGCAGCATATTAAGCTGCTGTGGAGCTTAGACTGAAAAAACTAATAGCCGCCATTATTTTACACTTGCTAAGCAGCGCTTTTGCTGTTTAGCAAGTGTAAAATAAAAATAAAAAAAAACATTAAAATAAAAAAGCATGTATGTTTATGTCTGTGTGTGAGAGTGAATGTGTGTATGAGAATAAGAGAGCGATAGAGAGATCAATCAAATTATTATTTTACACTCACTAAAAGCACTTTTGCTGTTTAGTGAGTGTAAAAAAATAAATGAAACAGGAAAAAAGTATGTGTTTATGATGAAGTCTGCGTGTGTGAGTGAACGTGTGCATGAAAGCAGAAGAGACTGTGTGTGCGTGTGTGTGTGTGTGTGTGTGTGTGTGTGTGTGTGTGTGTGTGTGTGTGTGTGTGTGTGTGTGTGTGTGTGTGTGTGTGTGTGTGTGTGTGTGTGTGTGTGTGTGTGTGTGTGTGAGAGAGAGAGAAAGACAGAGAGAGTGAAGAGTGAGAGCGATCAAGTATTGATCAAGTATATAAGACCCTGGCAGTAGCAGCGTCGGTTAAGAGGTTGCTGTACCTCTCGACCATACCTCCCAACATCTTACACAAGAAATTTGGACAGAGACCCTAATAATGGGGGAACAAAAAATAGGGAAGGATTTTAAATATTGCTCTCATAAACTTAGAAAGCTGCTAGAATAAAAGGCTTTCCATTAGCATGCATTGTCTGAAGGATATGAAGTCTGAAACTCAAATGACTGTTATTATTGAATGAATTCAATCCCCAGTGATTTGCCAGAAAACTACAAATTTTATGAGGAACATATGAGCCAAAAAATATGGACATTCTGCAAAAATCTGGACAGTTGAGAAGGATGCTCTTGACTCAGCTCAGGATAACTGGATAAGCTTAAAATAAAGGTGGGAGGGGGCAAAATCTCAAAATAAGAATATATTTAACTTGAAGATTAGGATTTGTGCTAGCATGCATTTTTTGAAGCAGGGCTGTGCTTATGAGAGAGTGAGTCAGATGGCTACTGGCAGCAGCAGCAGCAGCAGGGGGACTGCAGTGGCTCCCAGTACAAGTCTGAGGCATGGAATAGACTGGCCAAGGCATTATCCGGTGTGAATGGCATTCCATGTACTGGAGAACAGTGCAGGCATCACTTTAATCATAGGATCATAAGGATCATAGGAGCTTATTAGACTAAGGGCCCTGAGGCCCTTACAAGCCTAGCCAACTTTTTCCTTCTTGTAATAGTGCTATAGGCAGGCCTGGCTCATCACCTGCTGCCTCTGTTAAGAAAGGACACAGGTGACACACTGGGGTGAATTTGTGATTCCCATCCAATCATCCAGATTTTGCTTGAATAGGGTCTGGGAAGGGCTCTGCTTTATTTGGATTGGAAGCTTATTTCAAAGTAAGGGTAACCTCTGAGAGATGAACCTGTCTATCCATCAGGTTCTGTTAATAATGCTTCTCGTGTTGAGGTTGCTAGAGCAGGTACAGCGGGTACCATTTGTTTTGCTAATAGGTTTAGAGGTTCATAGGATGATACTAGACTATTGGCCCTGAGGCCCTTATAAGCCTAGCCAAGAATTTCACCCATGTTCCCACAAAGTCAACACCTGTTTTCCCTGTCCAACAGGGACATAGGTGTAGTATTTCCATCATGACGTGATCAGCAGTTGCCTATATGCTAGGCAGAGATCACCCCTGAGCATTCTGTATGACTCAAGAGTATAGTAGCAGGGATTTCAGTCTGTTAGTATAGGGCAGGTGTGACACCATGAATTTTCTTTGTATGGTACTTCTGAGGTCTCTCCAATTACTGCAGATGCCTGGCGAGGAGTATACCAAAGGGTCCATTGTACTCTATAGTAGGTCTGATGAGGGAGGAGTACAGGGGAATTATAACATCTTTTATCTGGAAGCAATGCCTTTATTGATGAGATGGGCAACATAGAAGGTTTTCATTACCACTGTGGAGACAGTGGTCGACTGAGCGGTTGCTGTCAACTTGTACGCCAAGATCTCTTACCACTGATTGTGTACTCAAGGTAGTGTTATTAATGTGGTACTTTGCAGGGGCATCTCCCTTGCTGAAGAGGATGATTATGATGCACTTTTTTACATTTAACTTGAGCCTGTGGCTTTAGCATCAGTCATTGGTTTAAGTACGACTCTTTTTGGAGGGTGTCAATGTCACTAGGGGAATCAGTGATCGCACCCAGTTTGCAGTCATCTACAAACTTTGTTAACCAGATGCTCTTTGTATTGATCTGTACTTCTGAGAAGCAGATTCCAAACAATGGGGCCCCAGTATCGAGCCCTGTGGTACACCACTAGTGACTGGTCTGAAGGTTGATGAAGAGTCCCCTGTTTTAATGGTGTGTGTTCTATTGGTGAGCCAGTTTGCTACCCACCTGACTATATACTGGTTTACATGCAACTGGGTAAGTTTGTCTATGAGTGTCAAGTGACTTAAAAAGGTGCAAGAGGGATACACTCAACCAGTGGCTGGATGAATTCAGGACTGCAGACATCCCACAGTGTGTAAGCTTACTGATAAAGAGAATTTATAGTAGACAGAAAGCTGCAGATAGGCAAGACTGGTATGCACAATGCTATTCTCATGTTGTCTTCTCTTTATTCCACAGCCAAACAAGAGATTATGGCAGAGATAGCCATGCTGAGTGTCTGAGGAGACTAAGGGAAGCATAACTATTATTTTTGCTAAAGTATTGCTCTGATATACAGTTGTAGCAAAGAAAGCATGTATATCTTAACTGTAGAAGTAAGCATGCATGCTTCAGTCTGCAGCACAAGCCAACTGTAGGCATCAAGTCTAATACTGTACTCAGATGTTTTGGTTTAAACAGCCAATCAAGAGATTATGGCAAAGATGCCCATACTGAATGTCTAAAGAGACTGAGGGAAGCATAACTATTATTTTAGCTAAAGTATTGCTCTGCTATACAGTTGTAGCAAAGAAGGCATGCATATCCTAACTGTAGGAGTAAGCATGCATGCTTCAGTCTGCAGCACAAGCCAACTGTAGGGGTCAAATCTAATACTGTACTCAGATGTTTTGGGTTTAAATACCACAAGTAACAAATATATAGTAAAATCCTTTAAAAATATTACATAATTTAATTTCAACAAAATTAACATACATGCCATGCTGTTAACTTAATCTGTTTAATTCGATGTGCACATTGCAAGGATTACTTTGACCAATCCTTACTTATAGTTTGTAGTTGTTAAGATGTTTACTTAAATGGTAAAGTACAGATAAATACTTTATTATTGTGATAATATATTGTATGTCACATATGATGTAGCTAATTATCTCTTTTTTCTTACACCAACCCTTATCTCTCTTTTTTTTCCTATGTGCTGTCAAAATGTTTCCATGTCATCCACCTCTGTGAAATCACAAAACTCCCTTACTCCATCAGCTCCTACACTGATTCCCAGCACATATGGGACCCAACCTGGCAATACTGACTCTGTTAACCCTACACTACCTGGGCCCCCCAAATCACATAGTACTATCCCTGCAACTGGTGCTGTGGTACCACCCCCCTGGAGTAGTGGTGGAGGTGGTGATTTTATCACCCATCAGGAGATCCCAGTGTGGGTGCATAGATTCGTGCACAGCACCATTGGTGCATGCCTATGCCAGATGGAGAAGCTGCTCTCACGTATGGTCTGTAGAGGAAGACATCAAGCACTTCAACAGCCAGCAGAGTAATGGGACAGTGATGACAGTCCTGTGGGTTAGGACTAGATTCTCACTGTCTCCATGTTTGATGGTCATGGGCATCTATTGTCCCCTCACTATCCTCAGTCATGGTGTCCCCCAATCTTTTGTGTCCCTCACCATCCTTGTGTCTTTTCTTGATTTCCCTGTTTGCTTGCATCTGCTTGTTCATCTACCTTACTTACTTGACCCAGAAATACCTACACCCCTTACCCAACACTCCTCTCTTACTGAAATAAAAAAATTATAAATTGGCACCTATTCCAACAAAAAATATCATCCCATGCATAGCTCTCCACTTCACACGTGCCTTCTCGACACACTTGATTTGGTGCAATGCACTATGCAGCACATACCTTGCTGTCACCCCTCTCTGTTGAGGTGACAGTCCAAATTCAGCTAACATTCGGTACATATCTTTATTTTACACTGTTGAAGAAGTGGATAGCTATGGTTCTTTCCTACTACCTTCCTCCTGCACATTCCTATATTGCTTTCCCCTTTGTTCTTCCCCCTGCTTACATCCCTTTTCACTGCTTTCATATCTACCCCATTTTAGCTCCTTTAGTCTGGTTAAAAAATAGAATCACACATACCACACATAAGTAATAAAAAAAGACAAAAAACAAAAAAAAAACAAAGGAGCCCTTCATTTTTTGCCCTATGTGTTTGAGCAGAGTTTGGCATCGCACACCAATGCCAAGTGACAGTGAAAGGCACTTCAATGGTGTGGTTAATTCTGTGCAATACTGCTTAAATACTGCACTAAGGTAACACACAGTGTATGTAGAATAAAGAATTATTTCATTGCATTATCAATACATATTTAAAACTATTAGATATACCTGGGTTCAAACTCTATATCATCTGGGCACCAAAAGAAATGTGTCAATGGATTTGCACCTGCTGCCACATAGTCAGCTAAGCAGCACATGTGTTTCATACATTCAGTACTCAGAACTCTCATACTTTTATCAGTGAGCCAGAGGCTTGCGCTTACTCACCTTTTAATTGTGTGAAAATAAGGAAAGCAGTAGAAATGTGCCTCTCACATGCGCAAACACTTTGCGTTCAGCAGCGCAAACCAGCAGCTTGGTGGTGCACTATTAAAATTTACATTAGCATGCATTACTTATGTTTGTCCATTTAGTCGTCATGCCATGAAAGTACATATTAAAACACAAATAAAGGGAAGGCACTTTTTAAGAAAGCAACACATTTACACTGCAGCCATCCATTATCTCCACTCATGCACTTCAACCTTGGTCTCTCAGTACTAGTTCACAAATGTATCAGCTACACTAAAGAAATAAATAAATGATTTCTTATATACCATGCACATCTTTATAATGACAATACACATTCAGATTTTCAAACATTTGTAGTAATCTGGACAACTGATTGCAAATAGTTTGCAAACTTGTCTTTTTAAGCTATACTTGGACATTGGAAACACAATAGTAAATGTTATACTTTGCACACTCATCAATATGGTAACCAGCAGATCATTACTATCTTGACAGTTGTACATGGCTAGCTATCCATTTCAGACAGGTCTCCCAATATCTTCTTTCAAACATCCAGTGGTGACGTCATCCAGAATAAATTGCCCTGCAGCCTTGTAAAGTCAGACTTGTGCCATGGCGCTTGCATTAAGTACTATGTTCTCTAGTCAATGTACTTAGATAGGGGTTCTAATCTCACTGCAGTCACCTGGTGTGTGTGTGTGTGTGTGTGTGTGTGTGTGTGTGTGTGTGTGTGTGTGTGTGTGTGTGTGTGTGTGTGTGTGTGTGTGTGTGTATCTGTCTAGTCAGCACAGCATAATTATGGATCCTGCAGTCATCACTACAGTCCCATGGAGTACCAATATTTTGACAGTGGGACATGCCTACACATCCATCTCATGCAGGCCTCACAACATCTTCTCTCAAAAACAAGTGCTGATGTCATACACTATAAATGGTCCTGCAGCCTTGTAAAAGTCAGACTTGTGCTGTGGTGTATCTGTTAAATGCTGAGATTTCTACTCTGCATAATTAGGTAGGAGTTCTAATCTCACTGCAGTCAAATGGTGTGTGTCTGTGTGTGGGGTGTGTGTGTGTGTGTGTGTGTGTGTGTGTGTGTGTGTGTGTGTGTGTGTGTGTGTGTGTGTGTGTGTGTGTGTGTGTGTTTCTTCACTTGTTTGACATTAAAGAGATCATTTTACACCAGCATGTGGGACACTGCTATTACCATCTTCTCCTCACCAGACATTGCTGCTGTCATCACTTATAAAGTGTTGTCTGACACTCTTCAAGTCAGACTTGTGCTGCGGCACTTGCATTAATTATTGAGGTCTCTAGTCAGTGTATTTAGATATGCAATGGTTCAGTTTTCTCTGTAGCCAATGAGAGTGTGTGTTTGTATGTGTGTTTCTTCACTTGGTTGACATTACAGAGAGAGCATTTTACACCAGCATGTGGGATACTGCTATTATCATCTTCCTTTCAACAGACTCTGCTGATGTCATCAGCTATAGCTGTCTCTCAAGCATGTTCTGTTAATGTCACAGGCTTGAATATGATCCCTAGAGTTAGTGATTCTTGTGCCATTAGATTTGTGGATGTGCAGCATTTCCATCAGGGCAGGGTCACAGACTGGCCTGTAGGCAAGGCACAAGTCACCTCTCAGCAGCCTACATGATACAGACTAGTGACAGGGCTTTCAGTTTAGTCATATATGTCATGACATGATCTGTAGGCCCTGTATTTTCTTGTTGAAAAATCCCTGTTGTCTCAAAAGCTGCTGCAGGTGTTGGATAAGGTACATGTAAAAGGGAGCATTGTACCCTATTAGTGGTCTAATGATGGTTGAGTACAGTGGTGTTATAACTTCCTCAGATCTGGATATGATGCCCTGACCTATGAGGTGTATGACATAGAAGGCTTCCCTTACCACTGTGGAAACTTGGTGGTCAAAGTCCAGATTTCTATTTACCTGTGTTTCCAGGTCTCATACCACTGGGTTTGAGCTTGTGGGCGGGTGCTGTTAATATTGTAATTAGTGGGGTATTCCACTTTGTAAAAGATATTAATAATGGCACTTTTTTGCATTTAGTTTTAGACTGTGTGGTCTTTGCACCAATCATTTGTCTGTGTTTGCCACTCCTGTAATATATAAAAATTGTTGGGGGAATCAATGATTGCACCCAATTTGCAATCATCAGCAAACTTGATAAGCCAAAGGCTGTCTTCTTTAGCCTGGACTTCTGAGAAATAGATTCCGAAAAGTAAAGGGCCCAACACAGATCTGGTGATGGCTCTACTGGTAGAGGTTGAGTCTTCAACTTTGACACTATGTGTTCTGTTGGTGAGCCAACAGGCTAACCACCTAGCAATGTAAGGGTTAGTCCCCAGCTGGAAGAGTTTCTCAATGATACCTGAATGGGGAAGGTAGAATGTTGCTTAGGGTTAGGGTCATACCTGCCTGGAACACATAATGTGAGAGTTCAGTCAGGTGTCTATTCATATAGTCCAGAGAGGTACATCTCAAATAATTCATATCAGCATGAAATTTGACAGAGTCATAATGGTACTTGTTGTTGCGTGCCATGAGTGACATGGTATGATACACTTTTATGTATATTGCTGGCATATTAGAGAATGTGTTGTCGCAGTGGAGCAGATCAACCATCAACACAGTTCACATTTCACCATCACAGAGACAATTGCAGTATGGCATAGGTGTACAAGTGTCTACATACCATCATTAAATGCTCTGTGACACACATCAATATAAATTTGTATTGATTACATGGTTACATACATTTTGTCTCATGCACATGTTGTTAATCTGTGATATACACAACAATGCATAATATGTTCTGTTACAATAGCAACCTTGGGGGGATTCATTTTATGTGCAGTTTTGTTGCTAGAACCAAGGATTATTGAGGGGGTCAGCAGCACCATTGTGTGACTATTATCATTTGTGAAGGAAATCCTCTGCTAATGTGTCCTAATATGGCATCGAGCTGCTCAAACACAGCTTGCTCATGAAACACATATCACACACATATGTTGTGCAATTGATGTAAGTACATGACATTGTCACAGTTGTAAGTCTGTGTGCATGGTACCAGAATATAGAATGTAATTAATGACTACTGTTGTATATATAGATCTTTTGACAAATCATGTGTTCCAATACAACTGAAATGTTAAGTGGAATACACAACTAAGAATGTGGATGCCAGTAGATATTCCTAACTGGAGTGCATCAACAATCTGCTAACTGACCGTTTGCCTCACATGTCACCCCCTGTCACTACTGTCCATCAGGCGAAGTATACATGCAAACCATACTCAGTTTCTGAGCTAAGGAGGGCAGCACATATGTGCACTCTGTACAGCTAATAACACAGAATCAGTGGGTTGTAACAACATCACAGATTGCCTATAGTGTGACTGATAACATAGACCTATCAGACACATTTGTATTCATACTTCAACACGGCTTCCAGATGCAATATGTTCTAGTGGAAGGGTGTACATCAACATGCATATATCTGACTGGGGGGGACAAAACCTGATGCATGCATGTATAGATACATCCTATCTCTCTTTACCTGTGAGGGAGACCAACATGTCATCATGGACCTTTTCTAAATGTACACTGGTAATATCCCAGCTGTGTGTTAAGGACATGTGTGATTTGAACATGCCACATCCATGTCTGTTACATCTGTTATATGTCTTCAAGAATGTCAACAAGGGCATGCATGATGACAACAGTATCATCCTGCAGAACTTAACCAGGCCAAGAAATTTAACACAAATCCACACTGAAGTATTACTGCATTGCTGTCACACGTGGCCACCAACAAGGGAGTAGACCACTGAAGCACATATATGACATATACATATTTTGAAGTGTGTGATGTGAACTCTATCTAGAGTTCAGTGATCGGGTCCATGCCTCAGGGTTGTATGCTAGGCCCTTTTATGTCCATTATTTAAGTCACAGATGTTAAGAGTGACATACACATCCTGTGTCCAAACAGCTGCCTGGAGGACTGCATATTATGGACAATCATTGAAACCAACTGTGATTTTAGTATAATTATACATACAGTATCAACACACACAAAAGATTGCTGTCACAGCCATGAAGACACATGAGATGAAACAAAATCATGGGGTGATTTGTTACATTATAAGAGCAGACACGCAACCTAATTATAATGTAGACAGCACACCCCTATGAGCAGACCAAGTAGTATGTGACCTGTGTACTGAGATAGATGGTTATGCAGAACATCCACCAGCATGTGCTCACCATGGTTACTACTCCCCTGTATGCAACATAACTCCTGATTATGTGCAGAACCCCTGCATCAAAGGCCATTATACTTCCATAGTTCACAGCCTTCATCACACCAATAACTGAGTACAATGCACCCTTTTTTATGTACCTCCCTACACATCTTCCATGGACGCATTACTCAAGTGTACCACATTTGCTACAGTGAGCTCCCACACATCTTATTGGCCATACCTAAGTATTCTTTTTGTTGCATAAATATTACTGTCTGATGGTGCCGAACCCCCATCAAGGTGTTATACCAGGTGCATGTGTGATACCTGCTCCAGTGATGCACACAGTACATGCATAGCTGTTTGACAACATTGACAGCATGAGTTACGTTTGTGATAGTGCAGATTGTGCCATATACATGCCATGCACACCTGTCAACTAACCTGGAATGATCATAATCTCACATACAGGTATAGCACTGTCCTTTCTAACACCTCCAGTGGATGTTATGGTGGGCTTGATTCCCCTCATAGATTGCTGACAACTCATAATAGTTGTACAAGTGTGTTTGTGTAGATCCAGCTATAATCACTCACATTCATAGATGTTATGTCAGAGACATGGGATTACTGGTGGCATTATTTCCCTGTGTTCATTCCTACAATTCATATGTGTCCCTATTCAATACACACACTTCCCCTGTTTATTTTTAATGGTAGTCTGTGTACATTATGGATCATTTACACAATGTTTCTTCAGTATGCCTGACACAGGTTTCCATGGTAGTCTGCACTGTATACATTTTAATATAATGTGCTGGAACTATATACATTTGCTTTATTCATAACACTGGTAATCTTTCCGGCATACCACGCAAACATGCTGACCTAGTTTGTCAGAAGATAGGCAGGTTTACATGTCTCCTGCTGTCTGTATTGCTTTCCACAGTTTCCTGGCCAGCAACACTGTTGCTAGCCATGAAACAGTGGTTGTTTACATTTAAACACGGTGCGCTTCATGAATATCTAATTAGTGCTGCTGCTCACAGTGCAAACATGTAAACTTCATGTAGGCTTCACACGAAGCATATACAGACCTATATCTATAGTTTAGTGTCCTCAGGTCCATCTTTTATTGTCCTAAGTATTTGACTAAGCCTGTTGAAAGTTCTTTTTTTTTTACTTTCTGTTCCCTTTGGACAGAGACTGGTTTAGAACTGTTAAGATCCTCACTTAAGTGTCTGTCATCCAGAGACAGATCATTATCAAATGGGGCCCTAGGCAGGGTAATGGACCAGGCTTCCATCCTCCACAGCTAAAATCAATGTTCTGTTACTTGGTTGTCTCTCCTCAGTTACCATAAAACAATGTTCATACCTGTCAGTGCTCATATTGTTTATTTTTTACTTCTACAATTATCACAGAAATTTTTATTTAACTTAAAACTATTTCAAATTTTACAAAGGCATTGGCAGCCATTTGTTAAACAAAACAGAAACCTTCTCACACTAAAAAAAACATTTGCATAAACAGCAGTAAATAGCCCTTCCCTTGAAACTCATGTTTATTGAAAATGCATCTGGCAATCCATTAAACAAGATGTGCTGGGACTCGCAGTCAAACAACATATAGTGAAGGATTAATTAGTGTTTTTGTGAAGGGTGCAGAAATTCAAAAAATAAATGTGCAACA
This sequence comes from Protopterus annectens, assembly GCF_019279795.1. Taxonomy (NCBI): domain Eukaryota; kingdom Metazoa; phylum Chordata; order Ceratodontiformes; family Protopteridae; genus Protopterus; species Protopterus annectens. The sequence continues at coordinate 104,118,883 of NC_056728.1, read as the reverse complement.
CATTGGTTAATAACTTGGAATTGCCCACTGGATGCAAGTGTCTTTTTTCAGGGACAGCCTACTGTCTGGTGAAGTGCCCTGGTCAAAGTCACATAGCAGACAAATGAAAGCTGAGCAAATCAAGCTAAGCTCTACAGGAAGCAGCTCATAGCCTTACTAATCGACACTATATACCAGACAGATTGTTGTAGTCCAACACAGTGCATTTCACACCTGTGTACCTGCAAACAAATATGTTTAATTAAAAATGTATCACAGTTAAAATATTAATATTAAACTTGCACAAGCCATGCTGCTTTTATTTACAGCCAAATAATAAGCACACTGTCAACTGTCAACATAACAAGGACATTAAGTGTGATTTCCTTCCTGTGATAGTAATCAAGGAGCCTCAATCCTCACCACTGTCACCTGTGAGAACATTCACTGTGAGGAAAACAGATACACATGGTATTACCAGATGCAGCTCTCTGCATCAAGCACAATTTCCCTTAGGAGCACCCAGGGAACACACTCACTCCAGGATCTGGATTTCTATCTCTGCCTCCCTCCAGGTCCCCAGTAAAACTCCACACTAGTATAGTTACAGAGTTGAGCCCTCAGTCAAATGTCCAAGCCAAGTCCTCCAGCACTCTCTCTGTGAATCCAGAGCTTTATGTCCCTGCTACAAGCAGCTAACACACACACACACACTGTTTGAGCTTTGATTTTAACATACACACACACACACACACACACACACACACACACACAAAAGGATGACAACATTTTGCTAGCTATACCCCCTATGCCCATACTACAGGGTATTTACTGCCAACAGACACTCCACAGCCAGCTACTCTACCACTCTTGCAAGGGTACCCAATTATACTGTGTACAATTAATACCAATACAAATGGTAATTTGACCAACAGCAAGGCTTTCAGAAGCAACCAGAGCTGCCACTAAATATATATAAGTACTCTCAGAGATTAAAATATTCTCTAAAAGACCAGCGACAATGAAAAGTTTAAATATATTTAATAATAAATAATAAAAGAACATGGAAATACTAAATATCTATTTACAATAAACACCAGAATTTCAATCACAGAAAATATTAAAATAACACATATGACTAGAATCACATAGATACAGAAAAACAGTATTTAACTAGTCTCATTATATTTTCCTGACTGATCTAAAGAATTACTATTTCATGGTCACTTACTAGAGCAAGGCAAGATGAAGTAGGTGAGGGATCCTTCTATGTCAGCTTTGAAAAACAGAGTGCTCTGAGATTTCATTCTCAGCTGGTATTAAAACATAATTTTTGCCCTGGATTACTGAATGACATCACATACATCTCGTCATCTGACTTTTGGTTCCCACACTACCCCATTGGCTAGAAGCTGCCAGGAATTAGCACATATGTGTCAATAGTACACACACATAGACCTTTGCTAAGATCTGTTGCAGCTTCTGGAAGTCATAAATCAATTTCACACCTCCACCCTTCCAGAGTAGCAATTAGTCCACCCCAAAGACAATACATAAGGCTTCCTGGTACAGACTTTTTGTCTCTGGCTGCATTCAGAACTGTAAGATACAATCTTTATGGCTCAGGCCAGGCAATCCAATTTCAAACTATCTTTCATTCTAGAGTCTGAGCTTCTTAAACTCAAGAGACTACAGTTACAAAGATTTCATTTTGAAACTTGTTTACAAAAACATATAGTACCAAGGGGACTCAGAATTTTGAAAATGCCAACTACAGGAAATACGTTTCCTGAACTTCTGAGGCGCTGGCAACAGCTCAACTTGGAAACGAGCTTCAATTATATGAAACTTTTAAATGATTACTTTCTACCAGAAGAAAAGGAACTTTGTAAATCCATTGAATGCAGACAGATTGAAATGTCTAGTAATTATGATGATGTATTATTAGAATCCAAGCTTGAGCATGTAATGGATAATGTTGCATTGTTTGAGAAGAGACTATTTGAACAGAAAAAACACAAGTTAGCTAGAGACACTTTTGATTTTGCTAATGACCAGGTATTTACTTGGCCTAGGTTCTCTGCAAACAATAGTGTTAGACCAGTAGGATTCCAAACACAACATCAGAAAGTACACAATAATGGTTCCAAGTACATTGATAGTACAGTAAACTCCAGAATTTATGCCTCTAATAATACATCTAAAACCACTAACACTAATGTTAGTATATCTGATGAACAAGGTAGTACAACGCACTTGCAAGTTGAAACACCATTTGTACCACCTATACAGCCAGATGTGAATCAAGTCACAGTTGAACAAGTGACTAAATCACAGGTTGTTAGAAATAAAATTAGAACACAACAAGTGGTATACAATGAAGGACAGCTCTCACGCCCTTTACCCATAGCAGAACAACATCAGAAAGGGAGAGAGAGATCCATGAGCAGGGGCAGACAAAAACGAAAGACCCCCAATTACGAACAAAAGGAACCCACTATCAAAAAGATGTGGGAAAGGTTAACTTAATACATAATTTGTCCAACAGACCATTAAATAAATATGAAGAGGAAGTTTTAAATAAAGGTCTTACCTTCATACCCTCTAAAAACAGTAACATTTCTGACAATATTTTAGATCTAAAGATGTTTACTCGTAACTTACAGTTAAAAATTATGTTTAACAATAAAACATCTACTTATGTTACCACAAGTTTTAAAAAACCTAGCTTGATGATACCACCTTTACATCCCATCATAGATGTATTTGGTAAAGCAGTAGAAAAAGATCTTTATTCCATGCATGATAGTAACATTAAAAATTCTAAACATAACTTGTCCCATAAACAATTTCAAGCTTTGAAAGATTTAAAGTCTGACAATAATATAATGATTAAACCAGCGGATAAGGGGGGTCCTATTGTGGTCTTTAACAGAACAGATTATGTAGGAAAGATGTTGAATTTATTGGGAGACTCAGAATATTACCAAATAATAACCAAACCGGAAGTTATAAGAATCATAACCAATATTTATGACAACCTTGAAGACATGTGTAAAATGGGCCTGATGGATTCCCAACTGTACAACTTTCTAATAGTTGAGGAGCCAGTAACACCTATTATTAAGGGCCTTCCTAAAATTCACAAAGATGAACTCAACCCACCCATGAGACCTATTGTCTCAGGGCGAGGTTGGGTGACAGAAAACATGTCTTTTTATATAGAGAAATCATTACATCCGCTATTGGAAAAACATGACACTATACTTATAGACTCCAAGAATTTTTTATTAAATTTTTATGAGGTTACCAAGAATCAACAAGAAAATAAAAATTTATTGTTAGTAACCATGGACGTCAAATCTTTGTTCACTAAGATTCCTAATAATTCGGGCCTGGAGTTTTTGCACAACCACCTTATGCTCCATTCAGGTTTTACACCAATAAAGATAGATTTTTTATGTACTCTCATGGAGCTTATTCTTGATAGTAATGTCTTCCTATTTGAAGAGACTTATTATTTGCAAAGGAATGGCGTAGCTATGGGCACACCATGTGCCAATAGCTACGCCAACCTAGTAATGGCCCATTGGGAGGAAAATATGCTATGTAGATTACGGAGTTACACGGAACATGTAATATTTTACAAACGTTTCGTGGATGATCTATTTTTCTTGTGGCAAGGTAATGTCCAAGAATTATTAAAATTTGAGAAAGAAGTGAATACATTGGTGGACTTTCTTAGTTTTACTATGGAATACTCAGATAATAGCATTTCCTTCTTGGACATTCAGATATGGCGTTTGCCCAATGGGGCATTTAACACAGGTATGCACAGAAAGTCCTGTCATAGGAACAATTTGCTAAATAGAGATAGCATGCATCCCCCACACGTATTCAGGAACATCTTAAAAGGACAGGGCATGAGGGTCTCAAGATTAAACTCTAGTACAGATAAGTTTGAGAATGAAATAGAAGGGTTAGCAACTAGATTCAAAGATAGGAACTATAAAAATGGTGAAATTAATAATGCTTTGTGTAGAGTCAAGGAATTGAGACATGGTAATGCAGCTCCTTTCTTTTCGGAGGATGGTTATAATGAATACACATACAATAATCAACCAGTTTCCACCTATGATCAAAATTTTATCAGATACACACTCCATTACACTTTGGATGCTCATGCAATCAAAGAATGTATTATAAAACACTGGAGTATTCTTCAGCTAGACCCAGAGATTTCACAATTTATAAATGATCATCCAAATTTTGCCTATAAAAATAAGCAAAATTTACATAAGTTATTATGCTGTGATGACCACATCCAGCAGAATGGTTCAGATTTAGTAGGTACCATCCCATGCAATGGTTGTAATTACTGTTGCTTTATATCTGACTTATGTATTTTTGTCCATCCAGTTACAGGTGAAATATTTTATCTGAATGTTTATGCCAATTGTAGGACCAAACATTTGATCTACTTAGCTAGGTGTTCCTCCTGTAATTCCTTTTACATTGGGAAAATGGACAGAATGTTAAAGGAACGCATTAGGGAACATATATATCAAATCAGAATAAAATCACAAGTAAATGCCTTATCTAAACACATTCTTAATACAGACACCACACATAATTTCTCTTTTTCAGTTTTGCAAGTTTTACAACCTAATATAAGAGGTGGTGATGTTAAAAACATTACTGAAACAGTAGAAGCCCAATGGATAATAAAAACCAGAGCGCACTGTCCTCCGGGACTTAATGACAGGGTTCCCCTGAAACCCATGTTAAAAAATAGGAGACACAGGCCCAAATGATAGATATTTAGATATTTACAAATAAGTTTAATGTCTATGAATATCACTTGACATTTTTATTTGTAATATTTATCTTTTAATATTTATATACATATATCATTTGGGAACAAGTTTACATGTTATATTCATCCTATATAGTATCATTTTCTAGTTTACTGGATGAACATTTATTTGTTTTTTTATTTATATGTAGTATATGCATCCATTAATTTAATGCATATCCTTGTAACTATATAATATTATATGTTACATCATATATTATATGTTACATATAATATTATGTTAAGTAATTTAGTTTTAGTTTTTTTATTCTTTTTTGCTTTAATATATTTTTTGTTACCTCAATTGTGTGTGTCATATTCATAAAGAATATGACTGTAATGAAATTATCGTAAGATATTCATGCAGAAATTTATAATATGCTTTATTCTATATACATAATTATATATATTTTTTCATATAATTTATATTCACATTTTTTTATATATTTATTTTTCATATTAGTTTTTATTAATTTCATTTATTTTAATTAAATGTTTAACAATGTTTAATAAAGGAAATAGATTTTTTAAATAATGTATTTATAATATAGTTAGTATAAATATATGTTGTGAATTTATATGTCTCTTTAAATGGAGATGTTTTTGACCGCCAAAATTTAACAATTGAGTATAAAAGGGTGTGTTTTATAATGGGTTAATTGTTGGTTTGAAAAAGCACTTGTTGCGAAAGCGCTTACCACTGTTAGTCAGAAGGATCCAATAAATCTATTTCGTTTTAAAGATTTTCTGAAGTTTTCCTGCTTTTTGTCGTGAATACGAATATATTTTGGTTCTGCCTGCTATTGTCTGCTGTTTGGTCTGAATAGACCTGAACTTCTTTTTATTACAGCATTTGGCACGTCTACTATCCTGAAGGCTTGGTGGTTTAATTTGGTCTGAACAGACCTTGGCTTACATGCGACATCTGGTATACTGCTAAATACCTGCCTCCAGAGCCCTTCGAAGCACGGTTTTTGTGCAACGGAACAACGGAAGGGTTGCATACACATTTCTTAGCTGTTGGTCAAAACAGCGTGAATTTGCAATGCGAGGTAGACCTATTCCAAACGGACAGTTTGTCTTATATTTGGTTTGGTTGCTGCACACTTTTTTGGATACGGGTGAGTTTATAACGGGAGGTAGACTCATCTAAAACGGACAGTTTGTTTCACATTTTGCTTGGCTGCTATACGCTCTTTGGCAACGGGTGAATAGTGGAAATTTATGGTTATTTTCTGCTGATTGGATAGATCGTGAAAGGACTGTGTGAGACTATAAAAAGGTAACTTTGTTTCTAACTGAAAGTCATTTTGTTGTGGAAGACTGTTGACAAAAACTTTTTTTCAATTAGAACCAACAGGTTCACCAGAGCTGACACCAACATTTATTACACTTTATTTAACACGTATATCTTTCAAAGTTAGCTGAACTGAGATTAACCTCTTCTCTTCCAGTATCTTCTGTTAAAACATATACATCTAATCAGTTACAATACAGTCAGGACATACTGTTGGTACATTTTTCTAACACAAGCAACTTTACAAATAAATTTTTCAACACAAGCATCTGTACAAATCAGTTTGATATACAAATGACATATAATTCTCCATGGGGGGATTCAGTAATCCTCCATGTAGGACGAACAAAGTCCTACTCAGAGACTGCCATCTAAGAGTTAGAGGTCAGTGCGTCATGCATATGCATGAGGGTGCGCTGACTCAACTCCCAGGCTAACACGGAGTGTGTAGGAGTGCAGGGGGCATGTCAGACTGCCAAGCAGTCCAAATATCCACACCCCTGCAAGTGCCTAACTCTGCAAATATCAGCAGATATGAGCGAGTCCGCTCAAATGTGTATACCCCAACACTACATTCCCCCATATTAAAAAGCCCTGTACAAATGAAATAAAATGTAAAATATTTTTTTTTATTATTCACCACATAGCTGCCCATATTTGGCGTGTGTGCGCAGATGTGCCCATTGCTTAGCTACAGTTAGCAGTTTAGACATCGAAGAGGATAGTAAACCACTTATATGCAAATTCAGACAAATAGCAATAGTGTAGTGGTAGAGCCTTCGCACAAAGAGGAGGCATTCCCGGTTCGAGTCCCACCGCTCCCCTCTCCTTTTTCTGTAGGAAATCCATGCATAAAAATAATTCCTGACATTTACCTTTTAAATTATATTAAAATGCATCGAAATGGCCTATGTAGTAGTGAACGATATTTTAAATATATATAAGAAAGTGAAACGGTCATGCATACTAATGAATGCATAAGTAAACTATCTTAAGCAATGTGAAGCATTGCTAAGCAACGTTCACCAATAGTAAGCACATTTAAGAAAAATTGCCCTTAGCTAAGCACTGGTTTAACTTGCCCAATAGCTTTGCGTGGAGCTGCACATCATGCCAACTAGTGCAAACCAAACATGTTTGCGTGAAGCTGCGCACCGCGCTAACTAGCGCAACGTCGGGCAAAGTTGGGCAACGTCGGTAAACGTAGAGCAACATTGGGCAAAGTTGAGCAAAGTCGGCTAAACCCAGCCACACCCTCTACCGGTCAGGCCAGTAGTAAAATAAAAAAAGCAGTGACAGGTCTCAAATCCGGGATAGTGTACACCATAATCACAGTACTAATCCACTAAGCCAGGATAGAATTTGATGTTCATGGACTGTCAACACACATATACATATGAATCAAAGTTTACCCAGTGCTAAGCAGGTGTGCACTCAGTTGAGAACTTTCAAATCTGGCCAATCACAAATAAGTGCGGGAAATTAGGCATATTTAAGCTCCATAGGTGGGAATACTCACCATAACTGGTTGCAGCTCCCATCTGCAGGCAGCAATGGCTGGTGTCGGAGAGGGCTCTCGCTTCCGAGCGCAACGGTAGCACATTGAGAAGTCAAAACTGATGGTTTGGCTCCTCGTCCATCGTCATGATGCTAGACTCCTGCAGGGCCAGTTCCAGGGCACGGAATACAAAGCAGAGGCCTGGAACCATCTCGCACATGAACTCACTAGTGCCACAGGCATCTCTAAGACTGGTGAGCAGATTAGACATCACCATGCAGACCTGAAGAGATGCAAGCAGGACCTACTGAACCAATGGATACAAGAGGCCCATGGGATGCAAAATGCCCCACTACTGAGTAGGTAGACATGGACTGAAGTATGTAAAATCTGCTAGTGTAGTCGATAGTATGTCTCAATATCACTTCATTTACTTCATAGCTGCAGGTGTCCGTGCTGCGAATCAGCAAGCCTATGCAGATAGACTGCTAAGACTGCGCCACCAGGCAGGTTAGTAATTTTTCTGCATGTACTGTTATATAAAATAAGTGAGAGAGCCTGGCTAAAACTGTCTCAGCCCAATAATAAAGGTATAATAAGGCTTGAATAACCTCTTTGCATGAACTGTTATGTAAAATAAGTGAGAGAGCCAGAAAAAGAGTGTTGTAAACCATAAATGAAGGTATAATACATCCTGAATAAGATGTCTGCATGCACTGTAATAACAAATAAATGAGAGAGCCACTAGAAAAGTGTGTAATGTAATTAATAAAGGTATAACACCTGTAGTGTGTCTGTGTCACTTTCTTGGAAATGTAGATGTACTCTTGCAGTATAGAAATAGTAGTGTTGTATTAAGCGCTGTCAACCCACACTTGGGTAGGCCCATAGAAGGAGTACGAAGGGAATGGCAGTATCTCTTAAGCATATATACAGTCCTCAACTGTAGTTTCAAGCCTGGCATGTATAGGTAAATCTGGCACATGAGTAGCTTGTAATTGTGTGCACCGGAAATGTCAGTGTGCTGTTAGAAATGTAGGGGGCTGTTAAAATATAACTGATAATGTCACCTGAACACATCCAGATATGTAGCCATAGGAATATAAATGAAATATATAAATACGTAGCAGTAACATCTGCATCCTGGACAGTTTGTATAACAGATCCAGGTCAGGTACATAAGGAACTAGCAAAACATATCCCACAATGTAATGTACATTGCCTAGTGTAATAATACATGTAGGGGATATATACCTGCAGTCAATAGGAATGTAGTGTAAACTATAAGTTCATATAAGTTGTTAATGGAGGTATCTTTTTACACCCTACTGTATGTGCATAAACAATGCAATTCCACACCTCAATGGGTATGTGTAATCTCAAAACATTTGTTGGGACATATGTCCTATTGGTTTATAAATATCTGCATAACTTTGATGCATGTGCCCTGTTCAAACACCACAATCTTGGTGGCCTGTTGCCACCATTCATTCCTGCATGCTGTTGGAATGTCCACTGTCATTCAATATATGCATGTGTTATGCTTGCTGTTCAACTGTTGGAACTCTGGTGTGTTGGGTTAATGGGAATATTACTGCATGCTGTTACAACTAATTTGGAATGATGTTGGCTATATTGTCATTAAATTCACCTAAACACAGAACGTATTCGAAGGCCAGTCACAGCGGACCCACCTGTCCCACCTCAGCTGGCGATGGCACCTGGCACCAGCAGGTCTGGGGCCCAGCCTGGGACCTCCTCCTCCGTTGGCCCTGTGCCACCTTCAGGTGGAAGCACTGCAGGGGATGGGGCTTGTCCCCTCATGCAAGTGTGGCCAGAGGAGGGCCACCTGTCACCCTCCGAACTGTCCGGGCTGTGGTGCATAGGGAGATCCAGCGTTCAATCGCTGATCCCCTATACCAGCTCGAGGCAAGAGTGGCGTGACTCAAGGGTGAGCCTGCCCCTCCTACGCAGCCCCCAGCACAGCCACCCTCCGGGCTGTGAAGGTGCAGTGGTGACTGCCCATGGGTGGGGATCTCAGTTCCACTGCTACCATCTGTGGGCTCATGGGCTTGCGATTTCCAAACATCCTTCCCCATCAATTGTGTTCACCCACCCCATGTGTCATATTCCTCCCCTGTATGCATCTTGTTTGTCTTGTCTGTTTACCTCCCCAACCTACCTCCCAAAACATACCTACTTCCCCTACTGCACATTCCACTCTCATCTGAAAAAAAAAATGGGCAATCTGCTCCCACAAAAAAATTACGTCCCATACATAGCTGCCTATTTTGCACAGATGTCCGCTGGACACAGAAACTGAAATTCAATTGGCAGTACAACATACTTTATTGCCCTCACCCCTCTCTCAGGGGTGGAAGGTTTCAAAATTCCCTCCAAATTACTAGTATATGCACAGCTGTTGCTGTTAAAGAAATGGGCAGCTATGGACCTTCCCTACACCCGTCGTGCACATCCCGAGCTGTTTTCCCTACTGTCTTTCCCTCTTTGTGCCCCATTTTTCACCACTTTCCTATCTCCCTATTTTCTTTTCTTTCAACAAAATTAGCGCGGGGGTTAGTGGGAGTAAGCATTTTTAAGCAGCAGTAAGCGGGTTTGAGCGAGTGTGCACATGTGTGCGCTTAGCTAAGTATTGCTAAGCATCGTGCAAACCCACACAAACCCGCTTACAACTGCTTAAAAGTGCCTTAGTCACCCTGCGTATGAGGGGCCTTGTTCTGCTCAGCAGCAAAATAAAACACCACTGTCAGTCTTGAACCCTGGACCTTGGATACACTAGACTGCATGAAGTACCACTAGGCCATAGTAGATATACAGCAGGATGTTGCTGAAATATATATATCATGTAATACACTTTATATGCCAAAAGATTTAATAAGAAACAAAGCTTTCAGGTTAACCACCCTTCATCAGTACATAAAATTGAATGAATCTAAAAGGCATTTAAATAGGAACATAATTAAATCACATGATTCAGCCAACCTAACAAATTCTTCAGACAATTACATATTTAAAATATATTAAAATAGTAGTGTATAAGTTTCAGAATTCCTTATATATTATAATTCCTTATATATTATCATAAAATTCATTTATATATATAAACATATATATACCCACACACATACATATAACACATAAAATATATATATATATATATATATACATATATATATATATATATATATATATATATATATATATATATTATATTATATTATATCTCATATAGCTTGTATAATAGGTATAGAGAATGACAAATAAAACATATAGCATAATGAAACCACAAAAAATGTAAAAAACATAGAGGACCCTCAGTGAAAACTGTTGGTGTATTAGTATAAAATGCAATAAAATCTAAATATTTTCTCTTTGTCTTTTAATAAGAACTGGTTTCAGACTAGTCGCTACATTCAACCCAGGTTTTTGTTCTGCATCTAATCTAATAATCCATTCAAGTTCTTTGAATTCTAATGCATTATTAATATCACCCCCTCTCAAACCAAGGTTAACCTCACAAGAAGAATTTGTTAGGCTGGCTGAATCATGTGATTTAAAGGACAACCGCACCATCAGACTCAAAAAACATATTTATTTCATCATGGTTTGGTGTTTCCTACATTTTAACAGCACTCTGGGACTATTTAGAGCTTTTTAGATATTTTTATATGCAATTTCTGACTCTGACCACATGGGGGCTGGCATTTTGAAATAATTCAGACTGTTTACTCTGCCTCTAAGTATCCCAGAATGCATTGTTTGTCTCCAAAAAATTGCATCAGATCTGCCACATTTTCCTTTAAGCTGCTGTCACTTCATTGACTTAACAGGCATTCACTGCTGTCTTAAAGTCCCCTACTTTTGGTTAAAATGTCATCCTTTTTCAATGACTACCTCAAACACAAGCAGTGGAAATGCTACAGAACAGAACTGAAAAGTGCATTTCATTGCTTTTGTTTCTTAGAAATGCTAACTTGCTTTCTTTTGTGACGGCTGAAATCTAGTTCTTCAAGGCATCTCCCCTCCCACTTCACACCTACCTTCCCTAGCTGTCAAAGATCTAAGGGTAATTTGACCCATTATCTGCATGTGATTGACAGCTCACAGCAGGTGACTAGAGTAATGTACTGTTTTCTTGTCAGCCTTTCCCTCCTTACAGTGGGACACTTTTTTTTTTGTTGCACTCCTGCTGTCAAATTTAGAACCAAGCTACATAGCACTGGGAATAATCACCGTTTTGCAAAGCATCAAACTCCCACTTATTTTTCCTTCCCGTTTGATTAAATAGCTAACAAATGACACACTATAAACATGAAATATTTTACAGACTTGCATGACAGCACCAACATGCTTTTTTTAAGACATAATTTAAAAAATTATGGTATTGCATACTACTTGTAATCTGATGTAGTGTTGTCGATTAATTGTGACAGACATCTGCTTCTTATGTAAAAGCATGCAATTAATGTAA